>NW_026861682.1:0-499906 GCF_026571515.1 Ruditapes philippinarum | reverse complement strand
TTATACCTATTTGCATATGGACTTCTATTATTTATATATTGACGTCATCCCAGTCTTTATAGTAAAAATGATAACCCCGTTTGTATTTTATGACCGATGACATATATTAATAAAAGGGCGCAGGAGTTAATAAGCATAATAAAACAATATAACACTTTGACGTGACGTCATTTGTGCTACATATTATAGCATAAAACCGGCTATTTTCCCCTCTTTTGCCCATGTTATAACGGGACCAAAACCATGTGTTAACATAGTCACGCTCTCTTGTTACAGCCCGGTTTTACCTATGCGCAATACATACAGGGCCCAGTAAACAAACAAATAAATGACAAGTTTGCCTGTTTGTCAAAGAGTCATGCGCTCTTGTTATAATTGAAATAATTGATTCGAGGGCCTCAATCGCACGGTGAGCAGCATTCAAGTAACTATGCCGGAAATACGGCGTATAGACATCGCCGCTAATCTTGGTTTTCGCCCTTTCTAAGAAACGGACAGTAAATATTTGTCATTCAGTTTAACTTTCCGATTAACTTACAAAACAAGAAATTCCTACGCATCAAAACTCCAAACAGGTGTTAAATAGCCGATATACACCTCTCAGGCCGATGTTATTTCTTAAATATTATGCTCGCCATGATATAACTTTATTCAACTTATTCAATAAATTCAGTATTGAATTTTAACTCATTTAATATCCTCTTTAAATGTATCATTTAAAACAAGTCAGCTTGTTTATAACATAATTATGAAGAACTAATTACATTTTATTTCAGGAATTATATCTGTTTAATATTATATTTGGAAACTTTTTATTATAATAGTCAATGGTTACACTTACTGGATCTGCCTTTTGTAACTCTGAAATGTTTGCTTCTATAGCTTCCCAGACTTTTATAAGATGTTCGTCACTTTGTTCTGGGGATTTCATTTGAGCTACAATGTAATGATTGTTACATGTAAAATGTAACATTAGTGCCAACGAACATATGAGCCGCGTCACGACAAAACCAACATAATGGGTTTGCGACCAGCATGGATCCAGACCAGCCTGCGCATCCGCGCAGTCTGATCAGGATCCATGCTGTTCGCTATCAGTTTCTCTACTTGTTATAGAGTTTGTAAGCGAACAGCATGGATTCTGATCAGACTGCGTGGATGCGCAAGCTGGTCTGGATCCATGCTGGTGGCAAACCCATTATGTTGGTTTTGTCGTGACACGGCTCAATTATCAAGTCGCCTACAATTCTACAGTATATTGTATTCAAAAATTAAGATGGTATCATGTAGATCTCTTATTGATCTTGCATTCAGTAACTTACTTAGAATAGAAACAAAACTTTAACTAAGTTAAGGTGAAAAGTATAATACCATTGCTTTTACGTTGTTTCGGGACAGGCTTTGTCCGAAGTCCTTCTGTTATAATGCCTTGAATCTTTCTTTTAGAGTATGCATTCTGTTTCATGTTGTCGTCTGCTCCGTTACCCTCAAACGTGTTCTCATTACCCGCTATTACTTTGCATGGACCTAATGCCCCATTAACACAGGCATCTGTTTTGTCGTCATTGTGTCCGTCTTGGTATCTTGTATCACCTTTGGAATTTACAATGGTTTGTGTAGTTGAAGAACATGGACATGGACATTCCATTTCGCGTGAATAGTGAATTACCTTTACATCTTCCGAATTTTGCTCTTGACCTTGTACGGAAAGATTTTCACTTTGAACGATTGGCGATGTGTGAAGTTTCTCTAACTAAAAATGCAAAACAAAATTATTATTTACGCATAAGAACGACAAGAGATATAGAGGTGCAATTGTTGCATTCATGAATTTCCATGTATAATTATACATGTACTACAACTCTGTTTTACCAATGATGATTCGAAACAGCTTTATAAAAGTATGAGTCATTATATCTACCTCGCTTTGATCTTGTTTCAATTGTTGTTGCGGGACCCGGATCCGGATGTAGTCATTATCTTCTTCTTGTTTTGGAGATGACTCATCCACAGGCAGTGTCTGTGAAAAAATATAAACAATATTTTAGTGAGATGCTCACATCATTTTGCTTGTCAAGTCATATTTTATCCTGCGATTTTGCCCACCTTTGTTTACAGGAAATGACGTCAACGTCATATGAAGGACAACGACGTCAAAATGTAATACATAATTTGGCGTATAAATGTAATACATGTGTACATGTATTTATCACACACACGTGCCGATTTTGCGACTCCGTAAATATGGTATTGCACGGCCGTACATGTATTTTTACGTGACGTCATTAGCGTTATACACACATAGTGTAAAGACGCGCTAAATGTTAGCGTTATACTGTAGGCGCGTCAATGAAAAATGACTCTTATTTCACTTTAAACGGTCTTTATTTTGGGTATGTGATAAATAGAATATTAAATTCGTGTAAGTTCATTACTGAATTTATTGCACTCGTTGAATAAAACAATATTATGCTCGCCAGAGGCTCGCATAATATGATTTTTATTCAACTCGTGCAATAAATTCAGTATTGAACTTACACTCATTCAATATCCTCTATTTATCACACACCCGTGCCGATTTTGCGACTCCGTAAATATGGTATTGCACGGCCGTACATGTATTTTTACGTGACGTCATTAGCGTTATACACACATAGTGTAAAGACGCGCTAAATGTTAGCGTTATACTGTAGGCGCGTCAATAAAAAATGACTCTTATTTCACTTTAAACGGTCTTTATTTTTGGTATGTGATAAATAGAATATTAAATTCGTGTAAGTTCATTACTGAATTCATTGCCAGAGGCTCGCATAATATAATTTTATTCAATTCGTGCAATAAATTCAGTATTGAACTTACACTCATTCAATATCCTCTATGTATGATCTTCATAAAAATACAAAACACTGGTAAAGATGCAGTAAAAAGCAATGTAAAATTAGAAAACCAGCATAAACTACATATTGACATGAAATTAGTTTAAAGTCATAAGCAAAAAATAAAAAAATATATTAAAATGAATATTTTTAATCTACAAAATTAATAAAGTATTTTGGAATTCAAGCCATCAGGAATAATTGTACCTAGTTTATACATCCATGAAGTTTCTTTTAATAATCTATACCAATTTTTCTTTACTTTATCAATTGGCATGAATGAAAATTCTTTGATAGAATGCCCTTCAGAATTAAAATGTTCAGATACGTTGGTAATAGTGTCAGAAAAGTGTTTAATATCAAATTTGTGACTATTCATTCTTTGGCTACATTTTTGTTGAGTTTGACCAAAATATTGTTTTTTACAAGTTATAAGATAAATGACATCTGAAGATATACATGAAAAATCACGATTTATAGGAAATTCTTTAGGTATAGTAGCACTTGAAAAATTATTAGATTCAACAATATTATTACAATGAGTACAACGAGGTCGACAGAAATTAACAAGTCTAGGAATTCCAAAATAAAATTAGAATAATAATTTTAAAAATAGCTACTAATAGTATAGCGATTAGTCGGACTTCACGGAAGTGTAGTTTTCCTGGCTCTATACTAGTAGCATTAAAGTGACTTTATGCATTAAAGTGTTATTTTCTTCATTTTTTCAATGTCAAGTTGAGCTGAATTAACTATATATTTGAGCCGCGTCACGACAAAACCAACATAATGGGTTTGCGACCAGCATGGCTCCAGACCAGCCTGCGCATCCGCGCAGTCTGATCACGATCCATGCTGTTCGCTTACCAACTCTATTACAAGTAGAGAAACTGATAGCGAACAGCATGGATCCTGATCAGACTGAGCGGATGCGCAGGCTGGTCTGGATCCATGCTGGTCGCAAACGAACTATGTTGGTTTTGTCGTGACGCGGCTCATTTCAGAAGTTTGTCTGTTATAACGGTGATTGATCAATAGTTGATATTGAAAAATATGTTTAAGGATAAAACATAAATCTGCCTGAAATATAAAAAGACTGTCCCATTTTTATTTATAAATTGGACGTTACAGGTTAATTCCGATAGTTATTTAAGGAAATTTTCTTGGGCAACGTGCATAATCAATCGTTCATGCAGAGTGAATTATAAAATTGAAATTAATAGACTTACTCCTGAATTAAGATTTTTTTCGCAGCTAAATTAAATTCGGATATACAAACAAACTTTTACATGCAGAGCCTCGACAATAACCGCAACAGGTTGACCGGTAGTCATATTTATATAATCTTTATTTAAGTCTCATCCATAAGGACAACGACGTCAAAATGTAATACATAATTTGGCGTATAAATGTAATACATGTATTTATCACACACCCGTGCCGATTTTGCGACTCCGTAAATATGGTATTGCACGGCCGTGCATATATTTTGACGTGACGTCATTAGCGTTATACAAACATAATGTAAAGACGCGCTAAATGTTAGTGTTATACTATAGGCGCGTCAATGAAAAATGACTCTTATTTCACTTCAAACGGTCTTTATTTTGGGTATGTGATAAATAGAATATTAAATTCGTGTAAGTTCATTACTGAATTTATTGCACTCGTTGAATAAAACAATATTATGCTCGCCAGAGGCTCGCATAATATGATTTTATTCAACTCGTGCAATAAATTCAGTATTGAACTTACACTCATTCAATATCCTCTATTTATCACACACCCGTGCCGATTTTGCGACTCCGTAAATATGGTATTGCACGGCCGTACATGTATTTTGACGTGACGTCATTAGCGTTATACAGACATAGTGTAAAGACGCGCTAAATGTTAGCGTTATACTGTAGGCGCGTCAATAAAAAATGACTCTTATTTCACTTTAAACGGTCTTTATTTTTGGTATGTGATAAATAGAATATTAAATTCGTGTAAGTTCATTACTGAATTCATTGCCAGAGGCTCGCATAATATAATTTTACTCAATTCGTGCAATAAATTCAGTATTGAACTTACACTCATTCAATATCCTCTATGTAGGATCTTCATAAAAATACAAAACACTGGTTAAGATGCAGTAAAAAGCAATGTAAAATTAGAAAACCAGCATAAACTACATATTAACATGAAAAATAAAAAATATATTAAAATGAATAATTTTAATCTGCAAAATTAATAAAGTATTTTTGAATTCATGCCATCAGGAATAATTGTACCTAGCTTATATATCCATGAAGTTTCTTTTAATAATCTATGCCAATTTTTCTTTACTTTATCAATTGGCATGAATGAAAATTCTTTGATAGAATGCCCTTCAGAATTAAAATGTTCAGATACGTTGGTAATAGTGTCAGGAAAGTGTTAAATATCAAATTTGTGACTATTCATTCTTTGGCTACATTTTTGCTGAGTTTGACCAACATATTGTTTTCTACATTTTTTACAAGTTATAAGATAAATGACATCTGAAGATAAACATGAAAAAACACGTTTTATAGGAAATTCTTTAGGTATAGTAGTACTTGAAAAATTATAAGATTCAACAATATTATTACAATGAGTACAACTAGGTCGACCAATAGTGAACAGTCCATTTAAAAGTCTAAGGAATTCCAAAATAAAATTAAAAAAATAATTTTTAAAAATAGCTACCAATATTATAGCGATTAGTCGGACTACACGGAAGTGTAGTTTTCCTGGCTCTATACTAGTATAATTAAAGTGACATTATGCATTTAAGTGACATTTTCTTCATTTTTTCATTGTCCAGTTGAGCTGAATTAACTATATATTTGAGCCGCGTCACGACAAAACCAACATACTGGGTTTGCGACCAGCATGGCTCCAGACCAGCCTGCGCATCCGCGCAGTCTGATCAGGATCCATGCTGTTCGCTTACCAACTCTATTACAAGTAGAGAAACTGATAGCGAACAGCATGAATCCTGATCAGACTGAGCAGATGCGCAGGCTGGTCTGGATCCATGCTGGTCGCAAACGAACTATGTTGGTTTTTTCGTGACGCGGCTCATTTCAGAAGTTTGTCTGTTATAACGGTGATTGATCAATAGTTGATATTGAAAAATGTGTTTAAGGATAAAACATAAATCTGCCTGAAATATAAAAAGACTGTCCCATTTTTATTTATAAATTGGACGTTACAGGTTAATTCCGATAGTTATTTAAATAATTTTCTTGGGCAACGTGCATAATCAATCGTTCATGCAGAGTGAATTATAAAATTGAAATTAATAGACTTACTCCTGAATTAAGATTTTTTTAGCAGCTAAATTAAATTCAGATATACAAACAAACTTTTACATTTAGAGCCTCGACAATAACGTTAACCGCAACAGGTTGACCGGTAGTCATATTTATATAATCTTTATTTAAGTCTCATCCATACATTACTATAAAAAACAACATAAAACAATTCAATAACCTAATTTTACAAAATAAACGTTGATTGTATACGGCCATTTTATTCAGAATTCCAAGAGAGCGATAACATCTTGTCCTCTGGCTTCACTTTTGACAATTGGCGATGTGTGAAGTTTCTCTAACTAAAAAAAAAATTATCATTTACGCATAAGAACGACAAGAGATATAGAGGTGCAATTGTTGCATTCACGAATTTCCATGTATAATTATACTACAACTCTGTTTTGCCAATGACGATTCGAAAAAGCTTTATAAAAGTATGAGTCATTATATCTACCTCGCTTTGATCTTGTTCCCATTGTTGTTGCAGGACCCGGATGTCGTCATTATCTTCTTCTTGTTTTGGAGATTGTTGTTGCGGGACCCGGATGTAGTCATTATCTTCTTCCTGTTTTGGAGATGACTCCTCCATGGGCAGTGTCTGTGAAAAAAATATATACACTATTTTATTGAGATGCTCACATCATTTTGTTTGTCAAGTCATATTTTATCCTGCGACTTTGCCCACCTTTGTTTACAGGAAATGACGTCAACCTCATATGAAGGACAACGACGTCAAAATGTAATACATAATTTATTTATCACACATCCGTGCCGATTTTGCGACTCCGTAAAAATGGTATTGCACGGCCGTGCATATGTTTTGACGTGACGTCATTAGCGTTATACAAAGATAGTGTAAAGACGCGCTAAATGTTAGCGTTATACTATAGGCGCGTCAATGAAAAATGACTCTTATTTCACTTTAAACGGTCTTTATTTTGGGTATGTGATAAATAGATTATTAAATTCGTGTAAGTTAATTGCTGAATTTATTGCACTCGTTGAATAAAATAATATTATGCTCGCCAGAGCCTCGCATAATATAATTTATTCAACTCGTGCAATAAATTCAGTATTGAACTTACACTCATTCAATATCCTCTATTTATCACCACACCCATGCCCGATTTTGCGACTCCGAAATATGGTATTGCACGGCCGTGCATATATTTTTGTCGTGAACGTCATTAGCTTTATATAAACATAGTGTAAAAATGCGCTAAATGTTAGCCTTATACTATAGGCGCGTCAATGAAAAATGACTCTTATTTCACTTTAAACGGTCTTCATTTTGGGTATGTGATAAATAGAATATTAATTTCGTGTAAGTTCATTACTGAATTTATTGCACTCGTTGAATAAAATAATATTATGCTCGCCAGAGGCTCGCATAATATAATTTTATTCAACTCGTGCAATAAATTCAGTATTGAACTTACACTCATTCAATATCCTCTATTTATCACACACCCGTGCCGATTTTGCGACTCCGTAAATATGGTATTGCACGGCCGTACATATATTTTGACGTGACGTTATTAGCGTTATACAAACATAGTGTAAAGACGCGCTAAATGTTAGAGCGTTATACTATAGGCGCGTCAATGAAAAATGACTCTTATTTCACTTTAAACGGTCTTTTATTTTGGGTATGTGATAAATAGAATATTAAATTCGTGTAAGTTAATTCTGAATTTATTGCACTCGTTGAATAAAATAATATTATGCTCGCCAGAGGCTCGCATAATATAATTTTATTCAACTCGTGCAATAAATTCAGTATTGAACTTACACTCATTCAATATCCTCTATTTATCACACACCCATGCCGATTTTGCGACTCCGTAAATATGGTATTGCACGGCCGTGCATATATTTTGACGTGACGTCATTAGCTTTATATAAACATAGTGTAAAAATGCGCTAAATGTTAGCCTTATACTATAGGCGCGTCAATGAAAAATGACTCTTATTTCACTTTAAACGGTCTTCATTTTGGGTATGTGATAAATAGAATATTCTAACACTATCGGAATTTTTTCTATATAAACAAAGAAGGCCCGAAGCGTGCATTATTCCACAACAATGCACTCGCCGTTCTTATTATCTCCCTGTATTTTTTCACATTGAGGGCGCCATTTTGTTTGAAAAATCTGATAAATAAAAACATTTTTTGTCGAATTTTGTTGTGAAAACTGTCTAGAATGAAAGCAAATGGTCTAACTAAGAAAATGAATCCGAACACCAATATCTTTAATTCAGTCGTTAACGCTGTACAGACGTTTAAAGTGTTGTTTACGTGACGTCACAATAATGTAGCGGCAAACAGCACGTGCAAAACAATCAAATCAAGTACGCTATTTTTAATGCCGCAAACGAGTTAAGTTTTACATTTATTCCACTTTTAATAAGTTGTATTTCGCTTGAAAAATTATAGAGTGAAATAAAATAAACATACAAAGTTTCATCAACGTTTTCAAAATTCGTTATTCTGAAAAATGTTTCTACACACGGTAGATTTAACGACAGTTTTTTTCAACCCACCGGAACAGCCTTAAAAGAACGTTTCTATTGGAAACTCTGAGGCGAAAACAAATTTAAACACCAAATATAAAGTCCAACTTTATCATATAATAATATTTTTCTTTCCTTGTTAGAATGGAATAGATATTAATTTTTCGTGCATTATTGTATAATAATGCACGTTTTTCGTTCAAATGCTTTGTAATTAATCACTCAGGCCTATCGGCCTTCGTGATTATATTACTACGCATTTGATCTCAAACCGTGCATTATTCTACAACAATGCACTCAGAATTGATATCTATTTCCTAATTAATTTCGTGTAATTTCATTACTGAATTTATTGCACTTGTTGAATAAAATTATATTATTCAACTCGTGCAATAAATTCAGTATTGAACTAACACTCATTCAATATCCTCTATTTATCACACACCCGTGCCGATTTTGCGACTCCGTAAATATGGTATTGCACGACCGTACATATATTTTGACGTGACGGTATTAGCGTTATACAAACATAGTGTAAAGACGCGCTAAATGTTAGCGTTATACTATAGGCGCGTCAATGTAAAAATGACTTTATTTCATTTTTAAAAGGGCTTTTTTTTTTGGTTTTGTGATAAAAAATTTTAAAAATTCGTGTAGTTTAAATTTTGAATTTTTTTGCAACTGGGTGAAAAAAGAAAATATTAGCTCCCCCAGAGGCCCGCATAAAAATTTTATTAAACCCCGTGCAAAAAATTCAGTATTAAACTTACACTCATTTAATATCCTCAAATTGGGGAAATCTTCAAAAAAAATACAAAACACTGGTTAAGATCCCAGTAAAAAACCCAATTTTAAAAAATTAGAAAACCAGAAATAAACACATTTTTAAAACATAAAAAATTTAAAAAAAAATATTAAAATGAAAAATTTTTAAATCGCAAAATTAAAAAAGTTTTTTTGGGGAATTCATGCTATCAGGAAAAATGTCACCTAGCTAATATATCCATAATTTCTTTTAATAATCTATTGCCAATTTTTCTTTACTTTATCAATTGGGCAAATGAAAATTTTTTTGAAGAATGCCCTTCAAAAATAAAATGTTCCCAGAATACGTTGGGTAAATAGTGTCAGGAAAGTGTTAAATTATCAAATTTGTGAACTATTCATTCTTTGGCTTACATTTTTGCTGAGTTTTGACCCAAATACAGATGTTTTCTACCATTTTTTACAAGTTAAAAAGATAAAGACATCTGAAGATAAACCATGAAAAAACACTTTAAATATGAAATTTTCTTTAGGGTATAGTAGTACTTGAAAAAATTATAAATTCAACAATATTATTACAATGAGTAAAACTAGGTCGACCAATAGTGAACATCAATTAAAAAGTCTAAGGGGAATTTCCAAAATAAAATTAAAAAATAATTTTTAAAAAATATCTACCAAATATTAAGCGATTAGTCGGACTCAGGGAAATGTGGGTTTTCCCTGGCTCTATACTAGTAAAATTTAAAAGTAAACATTATGCATTTAATTTGCCCTTTTTCTTAAATTTTTTCATTGCCCATGGGGACCCTGAAATAACAATAAAATTTTGAGCCCGTCACGAAAAAAACCAAAAATTAGGGGTTTCCCCGAAAAAGAAATGGCCCAGACCACCTGCGCATCCGCGCATTTCTGATAAAAGACCATCTGTTCGTTTAAACCCAATCTATTTACAAGTAAAAAGGAAACTGATAGGAACAGCATGAATCCTGATAAAGACTAGAAAGATCCCGCAGGCTGGTTTCGGGATCCATGCGGTCCCCCCAAAACAAACTTTTGTTTGGGTTTTTTCGTGACGGGGGCTAAATTTCAGAAGTTTGTCTTTTAAAAACCCGGTGATTGATCAATAGTTGATATTGAAAAATGTGTTTAAGGATGAAATATAAATCTGCCTGAAATATAAAAAGACTGTCCCATTTTTTTTTATAAATTGGACGTTACAGGTTAATTCCGATAGTTATTTAAGGAAATTTTCTTGGGCAACGTGCATAATCAATCGTTCATGCAAAGTGAATTATAAAATTGAAATTAATAGACTAACTCCGGAATTAAGATTTTTTTCGCAGCTAAATTAAATTCGGATATACAAACAAATTTTTACATTTAGAGCCTCGACAATAAGCGCAACAGGTTGACCGGTACTCGTATATAATCTTTATTTAGTCTCATCCATACATAATAACATAAAACAATTTAATAACGTAATTTTACAAAATAAAAGTTGATTGTGTACGGACATTCTATTCGGAATTACAAAAGAGCGATCAAAGTTTGTTTGTACTGGGGTATTTGCTTGGGGAAAAAAAAGCCGAAGTCCGGATAACATCTTTTGCAAAATGTATAGACTACTTATTTTGACTTTCACCTATTCACTCATATTATACCATTGCATGGACATAATGCCACTTTAATGTTAAGTGTTAATGACACAGGAACAGTTGACTTTGGCGAGTAGATTCTGAACCAATCATAGAAAGAATAAATGTAATATTTTTATTGTGTACAACGAGTCGCTAAGATTGTGATGACATAGCAATTTTCTTGTTACGTGCGCATGCGCATTATCTGTACTTTTGGCGGAAAACTGCAAATTGACTAATGAAAACCTAATGATAGCTAAATGTATTGACTTACAGTCACAACTGTTTTACTGGTGTTGACATTTATCTGGGACTGTCTGGCCATGTTTTGAGGAATCATCTCTTCGTCATCTGACACGGAAGTGACGTCATCGGAGTCCGACATGGATTCCAAATCTTCAAGGTCAGTCATCAGTCAGATCTAAATGCAACTCGCTGACTTAACCTACCAATAGACGAAAACTTGGAGTATGAAAGTCGTAAATATAAATCCAAATTATCTATAACTACAGCGCCAATCAAAATTATTTATTAATCCCTCTGCAAAGATTCCGTTTGTTTCTCGGTCCATGTATGCGAGACAGTTCACAAAGAAGTATTTTCTTCACTAACCTTTAAGATATTTCATTATTTGACATGTTTTAAAGTGTAGAGCCGGTTCATTATGGTAAATAACCAAAGACATATAGACTGTGTATTGGGACAAAATCAGTACTCAGTAAAAATTGTAAAATGGAATCGCGTGAATTTCCTTGTGTTCAGCTTTTCGGTTTCACTTTACGCAAAAATACTTCGTTAATAGAAAGAGCATCGAAACGCGAGGCTATCTGATTTTACGAGGGGCGCAGCCCCCGAGAATAAATCAGATTGCCGAGTGTTTTGATGTTCTTTCTCTTTTGTATCATAGTCATACATAAAAGCACGTTCCCTGTTGTCACAATATGAAACCCCAGAACAAAATTAACCAATGAACGAGCATCTGAATATGAAATTTCTATCGCTTTCCTTTCTCTGCCGTCACAATAAGTAAACCCCAGCAATAATGAGCCAATTAATTAGCATGGTAATTAATAACTGCTCTCCAGTTAACACACTGTGCATGTATATGTATACGATTTAACTCTGACACATTTTCAACAGAAAGGTCCCCCAAACTCGAGCAAGTATGAGATACATGGTTCGATATAACATATATTCACATAGTAGAAATAAATTGTTCTAGAACAAAATATTATTATTCATTCCATAATTGGTCATATTAGATTAATCTAGAACTTTATCAACATTTTTTTCAAGCAATATTTTATAAGGATATTCAAATTATACAGTTGTATAGTTTTTATCAATATTTGAAAAAATTTGAGCCGCGTCATGACAAAACCAACATAATGGGTTTGCGACCAGCATGGATCCAGACCAGGATCCATGCTGTTCGCTATCGTTTTCTCTACTTGTAATAGAGTTGGTAAGCGAACAGCATGGATCCTGATCAGACTGCGCGGATGCGCAGGCTGGTCTGGATCCATGCTGGTCGCAAACCCATTGTGTTGGTTTTGTCGTGACGCGGCTCATTTGTGTTCATTTTATACCAATCCACTTTAAGTGTATAAAAAAATGAAAAACATCTCACATTAAAAAATAATCTTATGTTAAGAAATGGGGAATTGAACTCACAAGCCCTTTGGTTGTATCCATGCGCATGCTTCTGCTCTTTATATACAAAGTCTAAATATTTTTTTCTTGTATCACCATGTATGTCATTTAAAAGCCCAACAAGATGATTTTATTAATGACAAGAGAGAAATTCTAATTTTTTACGGTATATTAATACATGAGGTAATAAATGTATGAATCATATGACAAAAGAAGCTAAAAAAAATAAAGAATGAAAAAAAATCTTTCTCTTTCTCCTCACTAATCGCAATGGTAACAAGATCGTCTATCTTTCGTTTACCTGAAATGCTTCGAAATTTTCGTGAAAGAGACTCTCGCAAAGTTTACCTTCTTTTGGTCTGCTATGACAGTTTCCCGTCGCTTTTATTCGCAGTTATCACAAGTATTTTAGATTTAATGTTGTGTATATATCTCTGGTGCCTCACAGCTGTAGCGCGCAAACGATAATGAAGCTTGGTAACGACGTTTTCATGACGTCATAATAACAGCGACGTCACAATAACCTCAAATTCAAGATATTTCGCCAATGACGTCATGACATTTTCTTAATCAGACGATTTGTTAGTAGGGTATTAAGTTATTCGTCTTTTTGTACCTTTAAAAGCTGCAGTTTAACTTCTGCAGGGTATCATTTTATGGGAGTCAACTATTTGTTGTTGCTGTTGAGTGGTGTTGCGAATGTTTATTTCGGGAAGAAATAATATAGTTGTTATGAAGAGGTACTGGACAGATCTTGATATTTTTTTAAACATGTTTACAGCATTATACATATATAATACTATGTTTGTACTTTGCGAACTTTAAGAAATAAATCACAATTCATATATGTATATGCGTTTAGCATATTATGGGAAATTTATATCTGGCTGTATATTAACCACCAGAGACCTTCCGTCATATTCAGTACGTCAAACCAGTGAAATCAAATAAGGTTACCTAAAAACAGAATATGTATTACTCCTTCCCGTGTTGTATTATATAAATTTGAATATATATATATCGAATGAACATAAATCATCAGGCTTTATCAGTTAATGATCATATAAATGTGTATAAGTATAAGGTATTTGAGTAATTTGGTAAGTTCGTGTTCTCGTGCATAAATTTCGACAAATCACGAGGAATTATATGAATTATATTAACGGGTTCACGATGCTATTTGTATTATTATCAATCTTAATATATAAAACATATAAACTTAATATGAACTTGTTATAAACTTTATATAAACTTAATATTCTTTGCCTTCGTATAGTACCTATAACATAGAAGAAGTTTGTCGTGTGATTATTTTTAATTATACGGACACATTTATTGAGAGCTGACATCTTTCTAGGATTACTTACGGAGGAAAGAAGTTCTATCACTGTACCAATGACATTTAAAACAGAATCGCAGAACATTCTGTTTGATCGAGTTAGTTCTCTCACGTCCCTATCCGATTTCGAAAATCTTTTATATATAATAACATATTTAACACCTGCTGTTATAGTGCTGCAAATCAGCTCATTTTACTAGCCTATTTAGAGGGGTAACTGGTCTATGTCAGCCAACAGCAAGTTTCATATACCAAAATGTTCGTTTGGATCTGTAGTTTCTGGAATGGATATTCATTTGGCCCAACCCCGATACGAAGCTAAGATATCCAAGATGGCGTCAAAGATGGCCGCCAAATCCCTAAATTTTCTAGTATATCTACGTTGGCTTATTTCCTTTTTCAGTTTTGTAAATCAATTGAAATTTTTCATAAAATTTCTTATTTTCAACTTACTCATGCTATAAATTTTGACTTTATTGATTTTTTTCTAGTTTTCATCAATTTAAACGAAAGAAGAAAAAATGTGTTGCAAACTGGGTGTCCTTTTCTGAATATGTGTAACTTATTAGTTTTATTCTTGTTTAAACTGAATAACATTCATGATTTCGTTTAATACAGCTTTAAATCTATATCTACACATATTTAGAATAAGTTAGAATAAGCGGACTATGCCATAAATGTGTTTTATTGATCTAAATTTATATACAAAGTGGGTGGGGTATTACGAACGGGGAGTCAACTTAAATTAAATACTTTTTTTTGTTTTATATTATAATAGTAATATAAAAAGTTAACAATTTTATTTAATTGGTTAGTGAATGAGACATTTTATCTTTCATAGAAAATGCCCTGCATGTGTGTCTAAATGTTGAAATATCAATTTTATTTGTTTTATGCACACAATAAGGAACTATTTACTGACCTGCAATTCGGTATTTGCTTGTCTTTTGTTAAGTTTTTTCTCCTTAGCCATAAACATTCATTGTTAGTCTTCAAATGTGATTTTGATTATACTTGTAGGTCACGGTTCAAGACCAGTACGCTAAGCATTTATTAGGCAATAATAATATCTATTTATTAACTTACAGAATTTCTCAGACAACATTTATCTCCACAACCATCATTAATGTAGGTTACTTCCCTCTTACATGTTTTTATTTCAAAGAGTTATACTACTTTATGAATAAGAGAATTTCTTTATTATGCAGGCTGTTGATTTTAAATATTCGAGCGTTCTGTCTGACATGCAGCTCTTGTTTTAAGGCATTGGCATAACATATGATAATCTACAATTGAACCATATTTGGAGTTTTGTCATTATTGATGACGGATATAATATATACATTAAAATATAAAATGTAATTTGCTAGAACATTTAAAATGGGTAGGTTATTCAGTTTACAGTAAGAGACTTTTCTGCTAGACTGTATCTGAATTATAAATAAAATATTATATAAATATATATATATATATATTGAGTGAATTGAAAATATATATATATATATATATATAAGATCAATTTCTTTTTAGCTAAACTATTCGACGATTAAGGACAACTATCCTAGTCCCCCGAACGTCGGCGTTAAAGTTTGCGTACCATCCATATGGCTTGAAACTTGCACACTTGTTTACCATCATGTCCTCCACTTTCAAACACTGGAGGAGGTCTATCAAGCATTTTGACAGAATTATGTCCCTTTGCCCAACTTTGAATTTACATTACCACCTCAGATAATTTCAAAATTCCATCGACTTACGCTTTGAGACCTTGCACACTTGTTCACCATCATAATCTCAACCTGTGTACAGAGGATGTCACTGTATTAAGCTTTTTTACAAAAGTATGTCCCATTTTTTTACTATCAAGCACTGAGAATAGTCGAGCATGCTGTCCTGCTGACTGCTCTTGGATGATTCTAATGAACGCAATTTATTTATTACTGGTAAACTTCTTTAAAAAGGCTATCATAAATTACGTAAATATTTTACAAAGTTCTGTCGTCGTAATTCAGATAAAATATATAATTTAATTGTACTTTAAATCCTTGAAGGTCGTTCAGCACGACATTATAGCAGTGTATAGATGTTATGTGGTACTTTCAGTTTTTTCTATTTGGCCTTCGGGATCATTGATCGCAAAAATTTTATAGTTGAGGATTGGATACTACTTAGTCGGTACTAAGAGACGTGAGATATGGTCTCTCATGAACAGACCCCATCAAACTGAGTTTGAATGATTGGCCTTTTTCGACTTCAACTTGGGTGGTTCCTGTACTGTATAATCACCCTTAGGATATGTTGCCTGCTTTTTAAATTTGTCTTTTTACGTCATATCTGTGATATGCGGGCTTCATAACCTCTGATCCCCTTTCAAAATTCAGTTTTATTTAGTTCCGCCCATTGTTTTCTCGTTTCGGGCACACGCAATCTTTTACTTGGGGACCATACGCCGCTTTTCATGGAATGGCACTACTGTGTCACATTGAAGGTTCCATGATAACCGCCGTATGAACACGTCTGCGGATGTTTCTAAATTCAAAATTTCACCTTTCACACATTTTAAATGTTGAATTCTGCTTAAGTCGGTGCTAAGGGGCGTGGACGGTAACTTGCACTTTCCAGTACCATCCATGAACAGGCTCAATCAAACCGAGCCTGCAACAGTTTCAATTTTGTTGTGTTGGACTTTGTTTAGGGATTCTGTTTTTCTCTATTTTATTCTTTTACGTCTTTGTATACGCAGGCCTGATTTATGTTGAGATGACAGCTTATCTGTGGCATGCAGGCTTCATAACCTCTGATCCCCTTTCAAAATTCCATTTTATTTAGTTCTGCTCATTGTTTTCTTGTTTAGGGCACACACATTCTTGTACTTGAGGACCATACGCCGCTTGTTATGGAATGACACTAAAGTGTCACATTGGAGGTTCCATGATAACCACATTATAAGCGCGTCTGCAGTTGTTTCTTAATCCAAAAGTTCACCATAACCATGATGTTGAATTCTGCTTAATTCGGTGCTAGGGGGCGTGTACTGTAGTTTGCACTTGACAGTGCCGTTCATGAACAGGCTCAATCAAACTGAGTCTGCAACATTTTCGTTTTTGACATTTTGTGCGTTCTTAATTGTTTAAATTCCGTCTTCTGTCTTGGTAAGTGATGTTCTTGTTGCTCTGTCTTCCTTTAAGGCATCGAGTACTTTGGTTATGGTAATTAAGCTGTACCTTAATTGTACATATTTACACGATCATGTATGTATGTATTTTGTTTATTTCGTCTAATGTAACCATAACAATTGTTGGAATTTTACTTGGCGGGGATTTATTTTATTTACACTGTGTCGTCGTATAGGAACATACCGGTAGTGGTAATTGCAAGTTACCTACCATCCACACCCTTTAGCACCGGCTTGAGCAGAATTCTCAATTTTACATATGGTACACTTTTAAAAGAAGTGAAGACACGTCCATAGATGTATTCATA
Organism: Ruditapes philippinarum; assembly: GCF_026571515.1. Lineage (NCBI taxonomy): Eukaryota > Metazoa > Mollusca > Bivalvia > Venerida > Veneridae > Ruditapes > Ruditapes philippinarum. The sequence goes on along the minus strand of NW_026861682.1, from coordinate 482,313 downwards.
CGAAAGTGATCATGGTATCTTCAATGTAAAATGTTCGTGCAATCACATTGTCCACAAGAAATAGAGAACAATGGGGGAAACTAAATCATAGTGGGTGGGGTACGATTTGAACAATAATTCATTAAATAACTAGAAGCAAATTATCATATTCCTGGTTTATTATGTTAATTAGTTACATGGACTGCACTAAAGAAGCTATAATTTGACAGAAACACAAAATTTGGGGAAATAATTGATAGAAGAAATAAGTACCAGTTATAACCTGGGTGTCCTGCTTGGGTGTGTCCGGCGGCGGCGTACTGTGAACGTTGCCTTTGCCTTGTTGATCTTTATTCTTGTTATTTTACATTGAAAAACTATTTTAATGTACCGCCTCTCATTTTATATGTCTTACTGCATAATTACAAAGAAAGATTTCTTAAGATATGATATGAATGCATTAAAGCATTACTCTCATGAGTACATTACAATAGTGGAATAACAAAATAAGTAATAAATATTTATCTGTTTAAGCTAAGACAAGAGTATCATAGCAAAAACCCATATGTTTAGCATTATTTTGCTTAATTACGTATAAAAAAGCAAAAAGCAATCTGTTTTCTCCAATAAAATTAAATCTCTTCGTATAAAACGCTTTAAATGATATCTTGCGTGCAAAAAATTCACTTGAAATACAAAAGCGGAAACAAATATGAGCAAATATTAATATTCTAGAAAATTTAGGGATTTGGCGGCCATCTATGACGCCATCTTGGATTTTTAAGCTACGCATCGGACTTGAACCAAATGAATATTCATTCCGGAAACTACAGACCAAGACGAACAATTTGGTATATAAAACTTGCTGTTGGCTGACACAGACCACTTCGGTGTCATTTTACCCTATGAATTTGCAGCACTATTAGTAGTTTAAACATTCAAAAAAAGGAAATTAGCACACACATTTAAATGATAATCGTTGTTTCAATAAAAGTATAAAAAAATACAATATTCACCATCAAATTTTAAACATTTTATATCGAAATGTTAAATTCTACCGGTGCTAGGGGGGCAATGCAGGTATACGTAGCTTGCATTATTCATAACAGTCCATGTAGAGAAAAAATAATCCCTAAAGAACGCCAAAAACAGTAAATTTATAATGTTGAAAGAGCCTGCTAATGAGTGGTACTGAAAAAAAGAAGCTACCGTCCTTGCACCCTGGCTAAAGCAGAGTTGAAATGGTACATTTTCATTGCGCACAATAATGACGTTTAAGACATATTTATAAATGTTTTCGTATATTTATTCTTATATGAATACCTTAAATCATATTATATTTAAGTTATAAGTATTTATATATTTCAACATACAAAAAACAAAACAAATATCATTGGATCGCTATCATTTTGCAGATAATGCACACTGCAACAATATGCAACAATACATAAATCGTCACCCTAGTGCAGTTATGGGTTAATTCCTGTTAAATCTTATGATGCGTTCATCCGTTACCACGCTAAGGTGACGAAATAACAATATACAATAACATTCTTGTGACATTTTGCAACGCCATTTCCAGTAGAGGCACGTTAGATTAGCTTCTGTGAAAAAGATGCAATCTGTATTATTTTACCTTATATCAATTTTCTTTGTTTTTCCCTCTTTTTGTCATATTTCAAATGCCCTTTGACTGTAAATTAGAAGTGTGAACTGAAAACCCTTTACTTTTATTTAGCTGTAAAGGAGAAGATATTTGTCTTGGGAAAGTCTTTCATATCTCTTTTTTGTCTTGTCATTTATTTCAACAGGTCTATTTGTTTGTGGTTCCTTTGTAAAGAAAAGGTATGGTAATCAAACCTAAATATGGCTTAATCGCTCACAGCCTTTTGTAATGTGAACAATTTCTACGCTTTCCGTTATTGTTCAATGCATATATTAGGTATTTTAGCATTCTTCCTTTGTGTAGTCTGTATGTGTTTTTTGCATTTTATTGTTCCCATACAAATATAATTTTAAAATATCATCCGTCATTGTAAAATCGTTTTTAATGAAAACCTTGTCACAGAAAATAAATACCAATGAGTTCTGTTCATCACGCACAAATCTTGTGTACATGCGAGTGCCTCAAATAATCACTTTCCCGACTACTGTACAATTTATGTATAGACAAAGTTTTTGACTTTGTCTTCATACCAACACTCTTTGAAAATTGTAAAATGATACGTTTGTCATTGTAAGAAGCATATGTGCGATTCAAAGTTTTACATTTCGAAAAATGAGAATGAAATGAACAACGAAAAGAAATAAAAATGAGAAAAGAAATGAAAAAAGATGACGAAAAAACTAATGAGATTTTAGAGACGGTGGTGGAGTGTCTCCTTCCAGCATTTGACCTTGGCTTTAGCATTGTTTTGGTGTTTTGCTAGTGGATGTAGAACATCCTCTATGTCAGCTGTGCCTTCATTCCTGTAAATATAACCATCTAAGATGCATGATCATATTTATAACAGAAATATGTGTTTGCAATAAGTACATTTTTTTCATAAAGAGAGGACACTGAATGAGTGTAAGTTCAATACTAAAATTATTGAACACGAGTTGTTAAAAATTACGGCATATTACGAGTATGTGAGCCTCTGGCGAGCATTAATATTATTTCATACATCGAGTTCAATCAATTCAGTAATGAACCTACACGAATATAATATTCTATTTATCACATATCCAACATAAAGACTGTTTAAAGTGAAAAAAGAATTAACGCGCTATGCTTGTATGAAGCAAATGGCATTGCACGACAAAAAGCGTCACGGTTATGTGATAAAATAATTTTTTTTTATAAAATAGTAAAAATTATGAAATATAGATGTTTGCTTTAGAATGTAAGCATAATTACAAAATATGCTATTAAACATCTTATTAATAAAATTATATTCTAACAACTTAAATATTTTATAAATCTCAAGAAACATGAGGTAGCACAACGCAAATGTTGCGTTTCACATGATGGTTGAAAGTGAAAGAATATACATGTAAGCATACTCTAAAACCCAGAGCTGGAATGGTGACAGTCCATTCATCCACGTGGTACTGCCCTGGTATTTTCTGAGACACCTCTGTCTGAACAGTTCACTTCTTAGGAATTGTTCCACGTAATACGTTTTGTCTAAGTAACCAAGGTTAGATATCGTCTTTGGGTATACAATACCCTTATCCGGTCGTGGTAATGTCTACATTAGAAAACAAATCAATGTGTTGTGTGATATGAATAAAATGTATATCATTTCAATTTAACATATATTTCACTATATCATATTGTATGATGATTCAACATTCTGTAATTAATATTTTCACAAAATATGAACAGAACACACTTGTTAGACATGGCATTTTCAGCCGGTGCTCGGAATCTGGACAGTAGCTTGCACTTAATTTGTCGTTTAATGCGTTCTGTAAGGATTCTGTTTTTGTATGAGCTGTTAAAATATGCACAAATTTAAGCTAAAAATTACCTATTTTACTACAAAAAGCATTTTACTACAAAAAGCAATCTTTATACACACCTGGTCCCTCTTTTGTAACTTAGCGATTTTTGCCTCAATAACTTCCCCATCTTCTATTGTATGCGAGACTTTTGCTGTTTTCATTTTAGCTGTAATACAAAATACAGAGTAACGAAATCCGTAAAAAAATGCCTAAACAGCAAAATTGAAAAATTCATTTAGTTGATTCGTTGCAGTTAGAAAAAAAGAGAAAAAAAAAATAACCTTTTAAGTAAATATTGTTTTTATATATAAGATAATTTGCACCCTTTTTCACTCTTTGAATGATGACAGTGATAATACCTTTGCCCCGTGGCAGCTTCCCAGCTGTCTCTGTCGTCAGATCTTCGTTAATCTTGACCTTCATCTTTCTCTTACAACCGGCAGTAGGCTGTTTCTTTTCATTGGTGCCAGGACTATCTGCCTTGTTCTCATTTTCTGTTTTAATTGTACTTTCAGCAAGCATCTCATTGTTTCTTGCACCAGTCGTGTCGTCTACTTTCTTAACTTGGCCATATGTTCTTGGTATGTCAATGATATCTCCTTGTGCGTGAAGAGTGGTTAGTAGATGGGAAGAACTGCTTTCATTTGGACTTGCAGACCCGCATCTTGGTTCAATGGTTGCCTTCGGATCGTCAGGTAGATGTCTATGAACTTGTGTGGATGAGTCGCTATGACCTTCACTTTGATTCGGTATGTTGAAAAGAGGGTCATTTCCGTTGACAGGTGTTCTTTGAACCTTTGCTAACTGAAACGCAAAAAATAAAAACATTATTGTTCAATCAATCAAAATTAAAGTTTAACGTATGATTGAAGGCCTGAGCACTTCAGCAAATCTTGAATACACTCTTATTTCATAACTTGCAATTATCGAAATTATGAAAACTTATGATTCAAATGGGTCATTTACCTCACTCTGTACTCGTACCAACTGTTGCTGTAGAACCCGGATGAAGTCACTGTTCTCTTTATGTTGAAGTAGTTCTTTCCTGGAAGATGGCTCATAGCTAATCTGTAATGATGTGTGATTATTTGCAAATAATTATACAATGTAAGTTCAATATTTGAAATATTCTTTTTTACATTAAATATATTTCTATACATGTATGATCATCAGTTCTGTATTGATTAATTCATGACTTATTTGTTTATTTTTTCTCCATAAATGTCATGTTTTTGGGAATCGAAACTTCCTAACAATGACGTAATTTTCGAATAAAAATGTCGCCATTGATACACTTTAATATTGTAGCACAACAGAATTGATCTATGCGTGGAATTGGTACCATAAATAATTTTGTCTGTAGCAATACATGACTAGAAACCACAAACATATTATTTAAAGGGCCGATAGCACAGTATGGGCATGTACAGTTATTATTGTATTAAAGGATAGGTAGTATTTTTTTTTCGAAAGAAAATGAATCAAACAAATATATCACATGAAGGTAGGGACATTCATGGATTTTGATTAGTAAAACTAATTCAAAATAAGTTTGTAGAATTTATGATTACCAAAACAGTTTTGGACTTCCACATTTTTGATACACCAAAATCATTCTGTTGGGATATCGGTATTGGTTATAAAAATAGAAAGTGTACAGCGTAATGAATTAATAAAATTAGTTATTATGTATTATATAGAATGTAAGATGATGAAACTTATGGTCTGCGATATGTTATATACAATTGCAAATATATGTAAAGTTTAACTAAATTACTGAAATTGTCAACAGATTTACCGTCTCGGTTTTCTTGCCAAAGTCTCCATTTATCTGGTTCTGTTTCTGTCTGGTCAAGTTTGTGAAAATTCTCTCTTCAACAGAGGAACTATCAGAATCTGAGGAGCTATCATTGGAATCAGAATCAGATTCGTCATCTTCAAAGTCAGTCAAGTCTAAAGGTAACTCATATGCCTCGACGGCTTTACCTAATGCAAGATAATAATTTAAGAAACTATTATTTCAACATTTGAATATTGATGATCCAAGGTCCATCACAAGATAAAAAACATACACAAATAAGTCCATATGGCGCAGATCAAAGAACTATCATTACGCACTCGATGAATTGCAAGTTTAAAAGAATAACTAAAGGCTTTTTTGTAACATGTGCTTAGCTTTTGGACGCTGTCAAAACGACAAATAAGTTTTACACATTGGTAGATCTTAAACATAGAACATAGTTTAACAATAAGTAGTTTAAGTTCTGGTCTATTATTTTGTTGTTGTTGTTGTTGTTGTTTACCTATGCATGCCTTTTAATAGTTTCATTAATGAAAAAGCAAATTATTTAAAACGTATTTCCTTACTTCATATAACAATGTATAAGTAACATGTAATACATGTGCCAAATAAAAATTAATCAAAACAATACCTTTTTCATGTTGATTTGCAATGGTAACACGATCGTCTATCTTGCTTTTTCCCGAAATGCGAAATTTACGTGCAAGATACTCTCTCAAACTTTCACCATCCTGTCTCGGTCTGCAATGGCAGTTTCCCATTAGTTTAACTTGCCACTAAACTAAATTTATACTGTTTTATGTCGTGTTTATGTATGTGATGCCACACAGTTGTAGCGCGTAATGAATAATGCAACTTGTTACCGACGTCGTCATGCCGTCAGAATAAATTGTAAACGTCATGAATTACCTCACTCGAAATAAAACGAATTCCATGTTCCAGTCAAATCCCCAGACATGTTAAAGTTAGCACGCTCCATACGACGAGGAAGTAAGGGAAGTAATTCTAAAATGTAAACGTTATAGTAAAAGGGTTTCTTGTATGATATACATGTAAGAACAGAAAATATATTATTGTTTATGTGACACTGTGCACGTGAAGGCATATATCTTAAGTTTGCAGAAATGGCATTGTTGAAACTTGAAATTACAAATTTTATTTTGTACAGAATTTATTTAAGTTTGATTGTATAGGAAGATATAGGGTCAAAGAGACACACTTTCATAATCCGTTCCTGCAACCAATCAGTACTGAGCACAGAGTGTAAAGTTTCTTGCTCAAAGAATACAACTTCTAATAGGAAAAGGAAAATATAAATTTTATATGATCTAAAAGAGATTTATCATAATTATGGAAGTACTATCCTAGACGGACTTTACGAAGTCTAATAAGCTTGAGTAAACTATCAATTTCATAAAGTCGAGAAAACTACATGCAAAACTTAAGTCCATAAAAAATGGTGCGATCTTTTTATTCCGCTATCTGACAACTTAAAATATATAGATTCCAACAAATGAGGGATAGGAACATTTATGATTGAAAAAATACGAGTACAAGGTGTTTTTGAATTAACTTGCTTTACATGGTGTATTTTACTCTCAGTTACCATAACTTATATACATGTAGCGTACATTGCAAATGGTGTTTTGCCAAATAAAAAAATTGTTAACATAATATTGTTTTAATTGGATGCTGGTAGAATTTTTTTCATTAATATATTCAGTTTTCACACCGTCAATTGTTTATATTTTCCCACTAAGTGTCAAATCTTTTTTTCCTCCTTTTTTTTTAAAATCAAACCAAATGAATGCTTTCGAATCCATTGCTTGCTATTCATTTGGTACTTATTTAAAACATTTCCCTTAAACTGATCAATGGTTTTGTCCACATTGAAAGATGAACAAGTCAATTTACGACATTTAGCGTGGTAAGGACTAAATTGTTGGTAAGGCAATCCATTTGTCAATTTTCCAGATATACTTTTTAGATGTTTTAACATACTTAGTAGAACCACCTTTTTTACCTTGAGAAAATGTTAAGTAACACCAGATTAAGACACAAATGTTCCAGTCCTGAAACTGTATAAATGTCTCAATTACAAAGTAACAGTAACATTTCTGTAAGTTCAACAAACATCTTGAAAGACATGCTTATGTATAGATCAATGTTATATTTAAAAAAAAAAGTTTTCCTGTTTTTTGTTTTTAAGATAAATTATTTCAAAGCATGAAGGCTATTTATAATACTGCACATTTGTAACGTCGCTTTCATTGTTAACTTTATATAATTTTATACACAAGTCTGCTGTCATTTTATGGAAAAAATCTCACTTTTTTCCTCTAAAATAGGAAGTTTGCTGTATTATAAATTTGTTATAAATCTTCCTGACATGTTGTATGACGGTATATAAACAGTTGTCTCCAATATATTTTCATACAAACATTCATATAGTGCCATATAACCTGTCAGCAATCTTTATAACAAATGATATAACATAGCCAAAATGCCAGCTATTAGCAAACTGGCACAGACTATGCAAAAGGAATGACTCAAAATTCCCAGGCAAAAAAATGCTACTTTTTTTTTTTATCCCCTTTGCCAAACAGTCATAACCGATAGTCAATATTTTATGCACTAAAAAAAGCTTACAAAATAACAACAAACCACATTTTTCCAATTATCCTCTCATTTTTTAAGTGGCCAATATCACTGTAATTTTATTTTAAAGACAAAAGTTAACAATAGAAATAAAAGCTGTTATCATTAGTAACTATAAATATACATACACTTACATGAATGTTTTAAAGGTACTGCATGTACATTTTGAATAACATTCTAAAGGTAGTATTATAATGACAGATAAAATATACTAGTACATTGTATATATATTTTCAACAAAAAATGCAATCATGTTGTTTTCTTATCCATATACCGTGCAACCAGTGCAAAGAAGGACCCCTGTAGAGTATTTCCCTCTTTATAAACATAAAACTTCAATTTTAACCAAAGTAAGACTTTAATACTATATAACTTTAATACCATATAATATATTTAACCTCTCTTCCCTCTCTTAAGCATTGGATCTCTTAGAAAACAACCAAAACCTTTATCTCTTAAAGGGAGTTGCTCTGCAGAGGTTACACTGATACATATATACATATTTCAAAAAAAAGTCTAAACATTTAACATGCATGAATAATATAATAGAAAACAGAATAGAATGTTCCCAACAAATATTCTACTGCTATTTTAGTACGCTTTACCATAGACATAAATAAATTTATCACACACCCGTGCCGATTTTGCGACTCCGTAAATATGGTATTGCACGGCCGTGCATATATTTTGACGTGACGTCATTAGCGTTATACAAACATAGTGTAAAGACGCGCTAAATGTTAGCGTTATACTATAGGCGCGTCAATGAAAAATGACTCTTATTTCACTTTAAACGGTCTTTATTTTGGGTATGTGATAAATAGAATATTAAATTCGTGTAAGTTCATTACTGAATTTATTGCACTCGTTGAATAAAATAATATTATTCAACTCGTGCAATAAATTCAGTATTGAACTTACACTCATTCAATATCCTCTATATAATGTTAAAGGCCCATTTAACCTCAGAAATGCTACAATTTCTATTTGTCATAAACTTTTTTTTATTTTTGGTATCATGTTACAGTTTCAAAAAAAAATTATTCATTTGCCATATGGCTGAATTATTTTTGTTCCTTTTGCTTTGTTGGCAGTTTGTTTATAAGCTCTATAATGAATAAGTATTTTGTATGGAAGACAAAATACTACTTTTCTTTACATTTTGCTTTCTTTATGATGCATTACTGCACATTCAGTGCTACTTATCTCAGCTGTTTAACATGTAATATGCTCTAAATCCGTCAATATTAAAACATTTTAAACATATGTTTGACATTTCTATAGAATTTAATAACTATGGATTTCTGAGGCATGCTGTGCCTTTAATACTCCTGCTCTTGTGAAACAAGTTCTTACAATTAATATTAATTACTTTTGAGTCTGTTTCCTGGAACCAACCAGTGCTGGTGTCATATGAAGAAACAAGTTTGTGACCTAATTACGACACGAACCCATGTTCCCTGGGTTGAGAGGCAGACACCTGAACCACTAGGCCAACGCTCCACCTTTGCATATGATAGTTATAGATTGTTATAGAGCAAAAATAAACAACAGCAGAAAATGAACACAAACCAAAATAGAATAATTTGTTATGGCTTCATGATTCCATACAAAACCCTTTGTAATATACTTTCTCTTGAAATGTTAATAAAATAATTATATGTAGATTTAATTTCTGACAACAAACTCCTAAACAAGCATGTTTTGAAAAGAGAAGTTCTTATCCTTTTCTTTAGAAAAAAGAAAGAAAAGGTTTTCTTACTTTTCAGTTAGAATTTCACACATTTTTTGCAGTAAATAATTAAATATCACACAAAATATTGGGGTTTTATGAAAATAATCTAAAACAAAAATGAAAAACAGAGTTTGATTAATTTCTTTTTTTCTTAATATCATAACAGGCAACTTTTTATGAATGCTTTTCTAACTATATAATGGCTACATAATTTATAAATAGAAACATAATCAATAAATATAGAACATAAACAAGAGCTGTCGGTAGGACAGCACGCTCGACTATTCTAAGTGCTTGATAGTAAAAGAGCCTTGATAATTTTAAATTTTTTAAGTTCACAAAAGGGCTTTTTTTTTTTATAAATTCATGTTATAGGCCTTATAGAGAGTTTAATTATACAGTATTGGCTTGACTATTCGGAAGGTAATGTCACAAGGGTGTTTTATTGAGTATAATAATACTAATTACCTATCAATACATAAATTTGACAGAAAAGGTACAAAGGCTTGTTATTAAGATGTTTTATCAAGTAAATCACTGCTTTATTATTATGAATGCATAAAATTGTCCCAAAAAAGGCACAAACCCTTCAGTAGTTATTGAGATAACAGCTTACATGGCTTACAAGCAAAACTTTACCATGAATTTCTAAGTTGAAAAAGGGGAGAAAAATCAGCCTAAATGCAAGATAGAATTATGGAACTTTGTCAGTGACCTACAATTATGACCCTCCAATTATGACCCTAAGTGCATGTGTAAAGTTTCAAGTAAATATCTTTGAAGACCTTTAACCTTTAACCAAAATTTCTAAGTTTCAAAGGGGCAAATAATTCTGCAAATATTGCAGGCAGAGTTATGCAATTTTGCAAACTGATGTACATTGTTACTATAAAAAAAGTATTTTAAATTTCAATTGAATATCTCAAGCAATAATTGAGATATTTGACTTTACAAAAAAACTTTAACCAAAATTTCCAAGTTCCAAAGGGGCATAATTCTGTCAATATTGTAGGCAGAGTTATCCAACTTGTCAATCTGATGAACCTTGTTACTATAAATAAGTATTGTAAGTTTCAATTGAATATCTCAAGCAATAATGGAGATATTTGACTTTACAAAAAACTTTAACCAAAATTTCTAAGTTAAAAAGGGGCATAATTCTGTCAATATTGTAGGCAGAGTTATCCAACTTGTCAATCTGATGTACATTGTTACTATAAATAAGTATCGTAAGTTTCAATTGAATATCTCAAGCAATGATTGAGATATTTGACTTTACAAAAAACTTTAACCCAAATTTCTAAGTTAAAAAGGGGCATAATTCTGTCAATATTGTAGGCAGAGTTATCAAACTTGTCAATCTGATGTACTTTGTTACTATAAATAAGTATTGTAAGTTTCAATTGAATATCTCAAGCAATAATGGAGATATTTGACTTTACAAAAAACTTTAACCCAAATTTCTAAGTTAAAAAGGGGCATAATTCTGTCAATATTGTAGGCAGAGTTATCAAACTTGTCAATCAGATGTACCTTGTTACTATAAATAAGTATTGTAAGTTTCAATTGAATATCTCAAGTAATAATTGAGATATTTGACTTTACAAAAAACTTTAACCAACGCAGATGCCGACGCGGACGCCGACGCCAACGCCGGGGCGACTACAATAGCTCTCATATTCTTCGAATAGTCGAGCTAAAATGAAAAACAGAAAAAAAGAAGATATTTTAACATTTTCCACTTGTCTATAGGATGGTGACAATAAATTAACATATCCTAAAAAATATAACATTTGATTAAATTTTACAACAAATTATGAGTTAATTAAGGCTGGCCACCTTTAAAAGTGTTTTATGTGTGTACATGTACATTGTATATACATGAAAATATCATAATGATGTAAATTAAAGGAAATGTACAACTGCATAGTGATTTTATGGCATGTGGGAATAATGAGAATAAAACATTTCAATAATTTGCATATATCTGCATACCCATGTATGTGATTAAATAGCTATCAATACTGTAGATTGGATGATTTTTGCAAAACTCTTATTTTCACTGTCATTTTTTGGGGGGTGGGGTTATTGTGTCACATCAATAGCACAGTATAGGTGACATGGCAACTTTCTAGCTTAACTGGTAGAGGAAGACCTCAGGTGCCCTTCTGTGCATTATTCTAAGCCTGAACAAGCACTTGAATAGAACCAACTGAAGTATAAGCTAGCTGGACAGCTTCCTCACATGAAAGAATTCAAAGACACTGTTGGGATTTCGAACCCAAAGTGCTGAAGGGCAAGTGGTTTGAAGTCAACTACCTCAACCATAGACTCCCCTTTTTCACTGTCTAGAACACAAGTTTTAATTCATTTGCCATTTATGAATCTTATTTCTTGTCAGCTATGTTTCTATTTGTGAAATAACTAAAATAATTTCAGCAAAATGAATTTCTTTTTGTCTTAAAATTTACATGTACATAATAAAAAGATAATTATGCTATATTAGCTTTCTGAAGCCATGTATTTTGTTTTGGTCTCGAGTGATATCAAAATCCCCTACTTCTCATAGCAAACTACAAAGTCTCACAAAGCTACTGGTACTACAATACATATATGCTAATTGCTACATGGTAATTGAGCTTGTATAAAATTAGTCAGTGCAGAAATTATCAAATCTACAGTATGTAATAACAACAAAACAGTATCTGATAATAACAAGTAACAAATAAGCTATTCTATTACATTCTACATGTAGATTAATAATCATTCATACAAATTTTAACTCATTAAAAAATATCATATTAAATCACTTTCATACCTAGAATGAAATTTTATAATTCACATCAAAGGCCCATTATGCCTCAGGAATGCCATCAGTTCTGTTTCTCAAAAGCTGGATGTTTCCAAAAACATAGTCATTTGCTTTAAACTATCTTTAGTTCTGTTGACGATTGGTTTAAATACAGTGAAATAGTATTTTGTATGGAAGTCAAAATGCAACTTTCTTTACATTTTGTTACCTTTATGACACAAAAACTGCAAATTGTACAGCGCTACTTCTACAATTGTAAAACATCTAACATGCTCTTAATCCATAATTTAAACATTATTAAACACATGTCTGATATTTCTAAAGAATTGAAAAAAATATGGATTTCTGAGGCATAATGTGCCTTTAAATCAAAAAGGTTACATCACAACAAAACCAACGTAATGCGTTTGCGACCAGCATGGATCCAGACCAGCCTGCCCATCCACGCAGTCTGATCAGGATCCATGCTGTTTGCTATCAGTTTCTCTACCTGTTATAGGGTTTGTAAGTGAACAGCATGGATCCTGATCAGACTGCGCAAATGTGCAGGCTGGTCTGGATCCATGCTGGTCACAAACCCATTATGTTGGTTTTGTCATGGTGCGGCTCAAATCTGAAGAAGAAAAAAAGGCGATAAATGTTTTATAATCATAATAATTGTGATACTGGAAAAAGAAATAGAAAGAAAGAAATAGTGATATCCAAATATGTCTATATATTACATAATAATAAAGTTTAATTATAAAATATGTAATTTTAAATTCAAAAATGAATGAAATTTTTTAATCTTAGAAAAATAAAGATTAAAAAATACAAATTTTTTCATCAATTTAATTAATCATAAGAATTGGAAAATTTTTTTTTATCAGGATATCCAAACAAGTTTTCAGTGAGCTTGAATAAGCAAAAACTTGAAAGACATGCCTAAAAAATTCAGTAGGTTAAGGGTTAAAGATTACAAAAGAAACTAGGTTTAATATCATTATTAAAGGAGCTCTTCTGCGGACAAAAAGCCTAAAAACATAAAATTTGAATTTTTTTTCATCAGTCAAGTAAACCATTTAACCTTTTAATCCATTAGCATATTGCGAAAAATGGCCGTTTTCATTGAAAAGCCTCCTGTAACAAGTTCAAACTGCTATGAAACTATGAAAAATGCTTCAATACTGATGAAACTTGGCACAAATGTTGACTACACCATAGCCTCTGTAACAGCATGCTCAATCGTAAATTTCCTGTTACCATGGCAACGGGGGGACGTCTCAAAATTGCCAAAAATCACTATTTTGCATTGTTTTTTTCCATCAAAACTGATTTCAAAGTGCTGCAACTTCTCAATGAATTGAGATAGAGTAAAAGGCTTTTCAGCGTCGGTTACTAGTTACCCTAAGATCGACCTGAGGCCATTTTTAGCCTGTCACATGTCCAAAATTTTCTTGGCGATGAGGGGGACTGTCCGCCCCCCCTTCAAACCCCCCAAACAGAAGGGGGCACATACCCCTTCTGGCAACCCCCTGATGTAACATTTGGATGGGGGACTGAGCCGAAAAAGTGGTCACTTTTTTTAACAACATTTCTCAAACGAAAACCAGTGTTTGGGGCCTAAATAGGGCATTTTTTCACTGTTTGAGGCCAAAAAAAAGGGGGGGGGGCAAAAAGCCGTCGAAACACGCTTATATGAGGGAAAAGGTTAACATGGAAACTATTTGCTAAGGATAAACAAGAAATATAATCAAAATTATTTTGAAAACAGATAGTAAGTGCAATTCTTTACCTGATTTGAATTTAATGCATTGCTAAGCTTTTTTCATTTTTGGCTCATTTTGCTTAATAAAAATGATAATTCTGGTGTGGGGATGATCAGAAAGTTTGCACAAAAGTAATTGGTTCAGACCTGCTTCAAATGGTACACAAATCTCAGAAATATATTTCAGCCATGTCAATAGCAAAAAATCTCAGTGGGGTCCCTTTAAAAAAATAATTTTACATCAAATAAGTTTACCTGTTAGTCTGGTTTTGACACATACATGTAATTCAACACTTTTCAAGTAATATCTCTCAACGTTTGTTCGATCTTACCAGCTTTACAGTAATAAACAATTTCTCCTCAAGTAAGCAACTTCAATTTTTAGGTCATATCACAATATTCTTTCCATCTATCCTGCCTTACAGTAATTACTAATTTCTCATAAAGTAAGCAACTTCTAATGCCACATATTTCTGTATCAGAGAAGTGAAACATATGACCATTCACTTTATACCTGAGATCAATTTTTACATTGGATTAGATAAAACTGCATGTTGTATAAATATTAATCAACCAATTATTGCTTAGTACTGTCACTGGGCATAGATACATATCATTAGCTTTAATATGTTCCATTCTCTTAAATTGTTGGGAATTGGTATTTTGACCTATTATAGCATGTTATGTAAAGTGACAATGGCAAAATTTATCTGCTTTTTGGCCACCAGCCCATGCAAAATTATAATACACAACATATTTCAGCCCATGCAAAATTATAATACACAACATATTTATAGAGTAAGTGATGTCACATGCTTACGTTAACTTCATTTCTAACATTATTTCATATTAATAAATAATAGCAATTGGTCGAAATCACAATGCATTTTGTATGGTCACTACAAATCCCGTCAACCACTTTCTTTCATGATAATGCATGTTTGTAACAGCCATTTTGATTGGATAACTGTGACATTTACATTATTTACATATCCAAATGCTGCAAGTTTATTAATTTTCACTTTTACTTCAAAGAAAACTTTTGGGCACTATTATGAAATTGTCACAAAGAATTTTTTTCTTTGGACAGCTTATATGGCTGTAAAAATATATGGTTGTTTGTAATATAATCCTTGCCTATGGTTATATAAACTTAGAACTGTTATATAAACTTAGAACTGGACCATGTAATATAACTAATTATATAATACTGCACATAAGTTATCTTGCTTTTCTTTCAAAAATCATGACATTTATAAAGTTTTTTATAATACTGCAAGTTCCTAATGTTGCTTTTCATTGGATAATCGTGAAGTTTATATAGTTTTATATACACGGCTGCTGACGATTCATGAAGATATCTTACTTTTTCTCTAAAAATGATGCTTGCTGTTAAAAAGATTGTTGACAGGTTATATGACCGTATTTAAACAGCTGTTTGCAATATAACCCTTGCCTAGGGACTCAGGTTATATTTACAAATAACCGTTTATATAGGGCCATAATTAAAACATGTCAACAATCTTTATAACTAATAATATACACTGAAGCTGTCAATTTATGAATCTATTTCAAGTTCCGTCATGTCATAAAAACTTAGTGAAGTCCCTTTGATATGCAAAAAACAACAACATTCAAGTTTCACAAAGAATGGCAACCAATTACTGAATAAACCTAACAATCGAAACTAAGCATTAAAAAAATTATCAAAAAATAAAGGCTAATTTTAGATTTAACAATAAAAAGGCCCCGATAAATTGAGAACAAACTTAACCAGCACCAGTTATTTATATATAACCAACATATAATGTATATAATATAAACAAATTGTAAATATATATATATAAAACATCATCAAGAGAATAAATCTGTTAAATCGACGCCCACAGCTCTATCAATCTGCTCTAAATAACGGCTCTCCATGGGTAGAGAGAATCTCCTCACATTAGGTAAACTATCACACTGAAAATATAAACAAATATCATTGTTAAACAGATATCTTAAATACTGCGTATATATTGTCACTTTATTTTGTATTATAAGGGAAAATGAAACTAGAATATGAAAAGATACCAACTTAAACAAGAGCTGTCCGGAAAACAGGGCACTAGACTATTCTCAATGCTTGACAGTAAGGAAATGAGTTATAAATATAGATACACTTTTTGTGTTTTAATATGCAAACATTCATAATATACCAGTTCTTATTTATAACAATATAGCTGGTACATTCATTCCTGTCTCAAAATTCATCATTTAATGTTTATAAAAACACCAAAACTTACATTAGAAAATGAGGTATTGGTCCTTGCATCAACTATAGGCGGAGAATCTGCTTCTGTCTTTGAACTGACATCTGGCTTTATAAAATCTTCCCATGGTTTTGTACGAAATACTTGGTTAATTGGGAAGATATGACCTTCTGTGTTGAATAAATATTTTGAAGCTTCTTTATTTAAATGATTATCTTTGTCAAATAACTGAAATAGAAAAAGTCAATTTATTTAAACATGTATAACATTCAATATAAAATATATGGTATTGTATTCATTTTCATTTCAGTTTACTGACATTTTTTTCAAACACCTGGTTTTTTTGATTGTTCAAAAATGTCTTGTTTACTTGTTTATTTGTTTTTCTGTTGTTTTTTATGCTAATTTTAACATGTTTTGTGGTCATATATCTGCAGTTGATCATCCTTATAGCTTTTCTGGATAATTTATCAGTAATTACGAATTTCCCCGCAAGTGACCAACAACTTCTCCCTGATGATTTATGAATCAGCCATTTAACAAATGACCATAATAGATTCTATTTCCCAGATTAATTATTACAGAGAAATTACACCTTGTCTGAGAATCAAATTAACGATTGGCGATGACCCCTAGATTACAAATCCAATGTTCTCTACAGTGTGCTAAGCAGACCTAGGGTGCAAGGTGAATACATTGTTAATGTTATGTCACAATAATGTTATGTGACAGCTCTCCAGCTTCACTGATACATGAAGAACCAACATGCTCCCTTGAGTAGTATTTCAAGCACAGAGTGGAAGAACATGTGGTAAATCCCCAGACGTTTCACAAACAAGTTGGTTAGCATACTCAAGTGGCTGAAAAATCTCACAGCATTAAAGGGTCTAGATAGAATTATAAGAAATTGTTCTTTCAATATACATGTAAATGAAAAAAGAATAAAAGACACCTAAATATCATAACCTTGTGATGTACACATTTATTTATACAAATCATTCATCAAGGAACATAAAAACATGTTTGGAAACAAGCAAAACAAAAACAATATGTAGAGCTGACAAGGGTACTATTCTCAGGCAAGTTGAATCTATAAACATTCATAAAAAATTGAGCTAAAAATAATAAATATAAATATGAAGAAAGGTATATAATAATATATATAGGTATACTGAACTTTACAAATATTACCAAAGTCATACTCACTAGATATAAATATTTACAAGTTTCACTGAGAAAGAAACTTTCCATCCTATCCTCTAGTTCTTTGGTATTCACATCATGGATTGTCCCATATCCACACCTATACAATAAATTAAGAAAAGATTTCTTTAGCTTTTACTGTATCACAATAGTCAAAATTATGGAAAAGATCACAAACAAACAATTGAATTTACGGCAGCAGATCCACATTTTTAATTTATAACAACTACATTGTATATTTGCCAAAGGCAAACGTTTCTGCTGAATTCCAACATACATTTACTTTGAACTAGAACTGAATTGAATGAACAGATTTGAATGAGAAATAAATTGTAAGTATTCAATTAAGCATAAATAATTTTCTTTAAATACTTATAATTAAATGTATTCTATTTGAAATGAGTATAAATAAACTAACAGTTTTAAGCTACTATCCAATACATCTTAAAATTTTTGGAAGAAAAAAATTCCTAAAAATCAAAATTTTACCATACATTTAAATAAAAGCCAATTATTTATATGTGTCATGCTCACATAAATGGTGGAGATTATAAAGTGTTCGAGCACCACACTTAATGCTCTATTTCCATTCATTCCAGACAGGCCCTTGAATGGTTAAATGCCAAAATCTTGCCTTTTTCACCCTCCATGATGCACTTTAAAATGGCTATTTCATCTCCTCACAACAATTTCAATACAATCATGAATGAACAATGTAAAAATCGCCGTAAGAAGCAATATATTTCAACTTTGTGATCATGATTTCTATCAAGTATCTAGACTAAGAAGTACTGCTTCAACACTGTTGTGAGTTAAATCCCACAGAAATACCGCAAATTAAAATTAGGCACTTTCATCCTGCTATTATTATAAACAGTTGCAAATTTTATCTTATATTTGGGTAAGTAACTCTTAGGAGGAATAAAACGAAATCTATACATACTCAGCTTTGGCATGCTCATTAATGCTGTTGTATATATCACGTCCAACGTGCAAGTAGAATGGATTTTTTGTGGCTTGATAGAGGAAATATGTAGACTCCACAAGTTCTGGCCTCAGTGGATAAAACAGAATATCCGGCGCTCTCAGATTCCAGTTGTAACGTTCCGGCAAAGACTCATACTTCCGCCATATTGCATAGTAGATAGCATGTGAGCAAATAGCTTCTTCAATATCTCCATGTAACACCTACAGAAGAAAATGATTGAAATACAGTGATTTCATCAAGAAAAGTTTTAATTAGAACTATCGTTGTGATGAAATTTCCAGACTGTTGAATTCTATCTTGAAAATGAATGTCATCTTAAGGTCAAGGTCATATTATAAAATATTTATATGAAGCTCTCATCCAAAAATATGTTGTGTATGAAATGAAAGCCAAGCTTATAGTTGTGTATGAAATGAAAGCCAAGCTTATAAAATTGAGTGTTACGACTATGGTTAACATTATCTGCAGAGGGACAAACTGACAACAGAAATGTTGTAATCTCTCTAATGAAACAGAAAGAGAGCATAAAAAACAAAATGATAGTGTATTTCACGAAAAAAATTGAAATTAGGTAAAATCACAAAGAAAGTAAAATAAGACATAAATTATCGGACCTACCTGTACACCAGACCAGGCAGCTTGTAAGGCATCTATCCAGTGATTGGCTGTATCCCCTGATGACATATGAACATTGACATATATTGGTGCATTACCGTCTCCTCTATTGCATTTTAATCTCCTGAAAAAACAAGTAATACATCAATCAACTACAAACCAAACTGTATACACCTTGCGCTAATCTGCTGGAATCAGGGTCAGAGGTCATAAAGAAATGTTCTATGCTCATATCTGAAGTATTTGATTAGTGAGAAATGAACATAGACTGTACACTGACCAATGAATATCCCCAAGATTTGTAAGACAGAATAAAGGATAAAAATCTGGAAATAAAGTGATCCCTCGGAAGCATTAATCTCAACAAAATTACAAGAGAATTGCAGACTTGGTTTGATTGAGTCTGTACATGAGGGATACTGAATATGTGCAACATCCCCCACGCCCCCTAGCACTGGCTTGAGCGGTACTCAATTCTAAACACTCAATAGTGCTGGCATCAATGATCCCGAAGGACCATGGCATAAGACCAGGATAAGAAATATTAAAATATAATAGGATTTATATAATTTTTCTATTGAAGCGTCCCTGTTGATCTATGTAAGTTTTTTAAATTATATATTTTTAGACATCTGAACCTCAGTGGAGCCCCTTTAAGGTTTAACAAAGAAATCTATTCCTGTAAACTGATGAGTATGAACAAAGAACACCATTACTATAGTATTCTACCAAAAACGTTAATGTGAAGACTAATAATAAATGACTTACCCACGCCTCATATGAAATTTAATGGATTCATAGAATTCATTGAAAAGCCTGAGGTCTTCTTTATCACCAAATAATATATAACTCTGCAAAATAAACATATTTGAATGAGTTTAATCTATAACAGTACAATGAAGTTTGTTTATCATATAATATAGATAAATGGAGGTAGCTTTACAACTATCTTAATCTAAACAAAAATATCCAATCTATATGAATGTTAACATAATGATATTTTTTACTTAAACATCTTAATATGATATAACATGTTCATGTAAATTGTATTTATAATATCTAGAATTGCATACAGTAACAATTCTGTGTTTATTGCCTGGCATTCATGATGTCCTACCAGTCCAATAGCATTTGATCAACTGACATTTTTATTAAATAAAGTTAGCTGGTGAATTCAAAGAGGCTCACTGCCATGATCCGACGGGTAAACTACCAACACCTATCTTTGGGTCATCAATATTTCATGGACTGGGTCTAAGTCATACCAGCACTGCCAAGATGTTATGATGTCTTTCCAGTTTTTTTCTGAGAGAGTGAGACCTCAGTTGCAACATAGTTCATAATTTTCAGGCACAAGCAGGCACCTTAATAGAACTACAAACTTTCTGTAAGCTAGCTGGATAGCTTCCTAACATGAAAGGTGAGATTGGAAACCACAGCAGTGAGGGACAAATACATGAAATTCATAGCAAATCCTTACCATTTCACCACTTCCCCGGCACCCTCTTTTAGCCTCAAGTCTGCTGGCGGCAACTAATTTTACCTATGTGACCAGTGCAGACCAAGATCAGCAAGAACACCTGTGTGGTCTGATCATGGTCTGCACTGATAGCTATTCAGTCGATATATATTTTGAAATTTTCCCTTAAACTGATAACTGGTTTTGTCTTAATATTAAGATGGATAATTTCCGTTTAAGATATTTAGGGTGGTAAGGATTAATATTGATTAATACTAAACCATGCCACAAAAATTCCAAGTCAAAAGTTTGAATCTAAAAATCATACCTTGAGCATGTATTCAAAGAATGAGTCCAACCCAGCACCGAGTCCACTCATTTTACCAACCCACTCTCCGGTCTGTATATTAATTACATTTCCTATCAAATGGAACAGTTTAGTATATAAAACATTTCAATTTTTATTATACAGAAATTAATGAAAACTCATCAAAGAATAGCTAAAATTAATGTAAAGATAGCAAAAACTTCATGTTAATATAGATAAATTTCATATAGTGATAGCAAAAATTTCAAGGAAATATAGCTAAATTATGACATGTTTTACCTAAAATCCATGTAAAGATAGCTAAAATTCATGTAACTATGAATGAAATTTATATCATAGCTATTGCGAATATGACTATAGCTTAAAAAATTACTAAAATTTTATCAATGTTTTTTTCTATTCATACCAAAAATTTTAAATGACTTCTTTAGGAAACTTAACAATTACAATAATCATTTGAATAAAATCTTTGACAATATAACACTATAAATGTATTGAAAGTTTATGCTCAAACTTAACAAAAAAAATATTATTTTGAAAATTTATTGATAACTCACCAATTAACCCTGTAACATTGGATTTATAGTTCAATATCTGTCTGACAGCTTTCCTAGCCGCTGACTCAAATGTTGGATCTCCAATAAGACGTGACAGGATCCCAAACTCGAGAACCAGGGTACCAGCCCCAGCTGTACAAGTTTCATTTATACAATCACTTGGAACTCCTTTTTGTAAATTGACCTAAAACATTGGAATGATATTAAAGCATGTTACATAGCATAAACAATTTTCAGCGATTGAAGTCAGAACTATCAACAAAAATGTTTAATACAGGATTCTAACGTTTTCCTTTAAGTTTTTTGCAAAAATTATTATTTCCCCCCAAATTTAAAATTTAATTTCCTCTTACAGTTAAAAAATAGCCCTTGCATTTCAGTAAAATTTCAATTTACTTTACATTGAACTTACAGACAAAATAAAGTGCATGTAAACAAAACTCTTATAAAGGCAGTGCGATTTTAAATGTATGTTTTTCTTGTAGTTTAATATGAGATTATATATTGTGAGACAACAACATTCAAAGAGAAACAAAATAAAAGAAATATTACCCTTGGAAATGGTATTCCTGTGGCAGAATTATCAAAGGCAATAATAAGTCTAGAGGCAAGGTCATGGGCAAGATCTAACAGTTCCCCGCTGTACTCAGATGGAACAATGTCACCAAATGGCTGGTCAGGGTCAATAATCAACAGATGAGCAGATAGTAATCCAGCAAGAACTCTGAAATAAAGAAATCTCATATATACATGTATATTTAATCATGACTTTGCTAATTTTGACTTTTAACAAAGTTAGAAATTGTCGTAAACTAATTTCTTGGATTTACTAAAGGAACAGTATGGTCTTAAATTGGTTATATTGATATGGGCCATTGGCTGTATACAATGTGTCAATACATATAATTATCAGTTCCATGCTAATTTAATAATTGTTTTTACAAAACAGTGAATTTATCTAAGATGTTATGAAAAAATTAAAGTTTCAACATTAAGCAAGTGACAAAAATAATATTGGAATGTATCCTTGTTTATTTTATATGAAAACAAACATTTAAGGATACTTAAATTATTAAATTAAAAAATGTTGTAATCATTCAAGCATTCATAACTTTCAGCAGGAATTTTTCCAAATGCCATTGAAAGACATACCTTATTGTTGCTTCAAAAACTTGGACTGTTGTATTCTGGAAAGTAAGGTTCTCTGATAGTAAACCTACAGCTCGTTTAAATTCTGTATTGTTCCCCATTATCTGAAATGTTTATGAATACACTTATAGTTTCTAATGAAAACATGTGATTATATCCAAAAGTATGATAAATGATAAGATTTATTGGATATTACCTTCCAACTTTTCACAGGAAGTAATTGTAGTGTGGTTATAAATTGTATATTTTTCAAGGTTCCCTTTATTTTTTCTATTTGAATTGCAGTATCAAATGGACAAAAAGCAAACAGATGAAATATCAGCTTCTTAGAAGTTCGAATATTTTGTTATAATTCAAAGAGAAACATTGATTCAATATAATTCTTGTAAATAACTTAAACCTTCAATAAACATTAAAACAATAAAGGCAACAAATCAACATTCTCAAAAGAAAGTTTGGCCTTAGAAAAACACTAGCAACTTCATTTTGTCTGCATAGAAGAAATAAAGATGAATACAAATTCCTTACTCATTTTGCTTAAGAAGTTAAGTTAATGTAGTTTCATATATCAGAGCACAGTCACCTTATCATAATGTTTTGTTGGCTTATCTCCAATTATACATGCTTTTTTATTTGATTTTTTTTCTGAGTATAGATTTGAAAATAACAAATAAATCAAATGAGTTACTCAGTATACAATGATAACTTTTCCTACCACTAAAGTGTCCAATGTATCCACCAATGTCAAACTATAATCTCCAAGTACATCATTGATGTTGATATTTAAACTGCCAAAAAAAAATTTTTTCATGTCACATTATTGTCATGTGTAATGTATTATAGTTTTTATAATATCATCATAATTGTTTATTGTCACAACAACATTGATAACATTTAAAATTATAATTTTTACAATCTATATTAGCATAAATTCAATTTCTAATAAGTACATGTAATTAATTTAATTTCTATTACATTCATATCAGATTAAAAGATTATATATATTTTTCAAAGGCCCAATTTTGACAATCGAGCAAATATAGCTGTTAAATATGAATGATATCATTTAAAGTAAAAATAATTCAAATAACAACAAAGTGAAAGTTGAAGCAGATAAACTTACGGGTTGTCATGATCTGGACCTCTTCCTGTACAATGAATTGGATCAAGTTCATCTTTAGGATAGGCATGTTTCATGTAGTTGTCATATCCAAAATAAAACATGTCCTTAATACCAGAGAGTGTTTCAATTCGCTCCTTCTCGGAAAAGTAACCATACTTGCCTTCATAGGGTTCCCAGATGTTCTTAAAATAACTCTCATTACTTGTCGTGTGTAGTGTACACACTGTTATAATTAATACAACAATTCTAAACATAATACTCCCACATTTTAGCAGGAGTACAAAAGTTTGATAACTTTAATTTGAAAGTTATAACCAACTAAGGTAGTCTACTACTATATTAAACAGGAAGTGCCGAAGGACATCCTATGTATTCTTACACTGCATTAATATAGTTCTACTAGTTTTTCGAATCAGACATTTGAAGGAGGCGTTGAAAATAAATCAATATTATTTCATCATATAGGACTAATAAGTTAAATCGTTAAAACTTTTTTCAAACTATTACAAAGGCTACATACTTGTTTGATATTATTGCGCTTACAGCTTGCTTTGGCCGTGGGAATTCCCTATGACTAACCAATCAGATACATCGATGTGTGGCTGGATGGAATACCGGAACCAGTATGTCCAAATTTTGCGGGAGTTTTTGACAGCTATGGCAGACAATGTGCACTGTTTTGAAGAATATGATGATGGTGTGATTTTCAAGGTAACAGCATATCATAAGATGCTTAATAAAACACAGTTTTATGTGAATACTTGCATATCTTAACTTTTGATGATTGTAAATATACAACAGATATGCAAAAGTTACAATTATTTTTCTACACTGTTTTCAGCTGTGTTTTAATATGTTAATTTTGGTCATTTATATGTTATACTAATGCTATGATGGGTGGTTACAAAATATCTTTAAGTTATAGTAATATTTACAAATGATACAGTGTACAGATAGCAGGCTTAGCACCACAATTTAATTCATATTTTTTATATTTTTATTACATTAAATAATATGCTTTACTGAATTATTAAACTGTAGCCCAAAAAATTGTACACCAGGGCTTTCTATTATATAGACGATGGTCACCCTTCAGGTAAAGACCAACATCAATCTTATATCAGGTTGTTAAATTGGTTGGTCGAAATATTGAGACTAGCTTAAAACTGATAAATGTATATCGATAGCAGGATTTACCTGTCCTTAAAGATAAGTATCATTTATCAATTAGTATAGAGCAAAACCATAAGGCACTTGTCTCAACTAATGAATCAATTTTATTTTGTCATTAGCTTCCAAATAAATTACAAACACAGTTTCAAACCACTTGCCCCTCACGACTGTGGGTTCGAATCCCGAGAGGGACTTGGATTCTTTCATGTGAAGAAGCTATCCAGCTAGCTTACGGAACGTCGGTGGTTCTACTCAGGTGCCCGTTCGTGCCTGAAATAATGCACAGAAGGGCACCTGAGGTCTTCCTCCACCAGTAAAGCTGGAACATTGGCAAATGACCTATACTGTGTTGAATGGTGTGACGTAAAACCTAAAACAAACAAACACAGTTTGACTAATATTTGAATTTCGTATCATCACCTTACATGAAATCTAGTTGACTGATCTTTGAGCAAATTTAATAATTCAACCCAGGCCATTTTTCAGTGAGTTTAAAAACACATTCCAAAAATATATAGAATGAATTATTGCTTATGGACGATAAATGTATATAAAACATGAGCAGATGTTTCAAAGAAATGAAAATTAAGTGGTTTATTTACCAATATGATTGTAACCTTATAAATATTAAGTATAATATAATCAATGATATCATTAACTTCTGCTAAAACATCAACATTGATTACTACTGATAAAAAAAAAAAGAAATTATCCTCGGTGCACCGCAGGTAAACAAATTGATCATGGATACTAAGCTTATAATTATTGCTGTTCAAATTAGCAGTATTTATTTGTAAAAGATTTTTGCTGTATGTAACAGGGATCCCCGTTGTATGCAAGTCTTCTACAGAGTGGCTCATTGGCTGAAGAGTTAGAGGTAGAACAAGCTGGAATTGACATCAACACAAACAGTCAGACATCTATACGTCAACATGAGCAACTAAATACTAAGGTATTAATTATCATATTTACTGACCTGAAATTCATGATCTTTGAGTACTTGTCACTGCAAATAATTTTCCATCAGCTGAAAGAATTAAATTTAAACCTTGACCAAGAGTTCTTTTTAAGTATTTAACCCTGTGACAAAATTAATGTCATTTGCTCCCAACCATTGTATCAATGATTCATGTAAAAAAAACTCAGATATTTGCAGAAGAACATTTTTCTGCTGAACACAAGTAGTGTTTTAATATTGTTCAATTGGTTCAAAACCCAGTGGAACAGAAAATGGCAGGAGACTAATGTTATTGTTTAATATTAAGGATAAAAAATAGATATTATTGTCTGTCACTAAGGTGATACATTGCAATAAACTATACATCCAATTAAACTTCACTAAAAATAGATTTTAAACTGTATAATAATGTATTAATTTGACTTGGGATATTTTTATTTGTTACAGAAAAAGAAATGGGACTTAAAGTTAGCTTGCTTACAAGAAACCTGGAAGATTGTCCTCAAAGGACTATTGTCATGGTTTCTACCAGATCTCTCTCCTATTGTAAGTTAAACGTTTCATATTCAACTTTATTTCATTCAATATGCTAGTATATAGACATCTATTAACTTACTTATCTCTTTAGGGGCGTCTGTGGCTGAGTGGTTGAGGTCATTGATTTCACAACATTTGCCTTACACTGTTGTGTGTTTAAATCCTGACTGGGACTTTGACTTTTTCATGTGAACACAAGTGGTTCTACTTAGGTCTAAGGTGATCCATATCAAACAGAAATATATATCAACAATAATAAGCATAGCGATTATATTATATTGAATAAATATTCTAAACAGTATGGCTGAAAATAAATTAAATATTGATTAATAATGATATTTTGTAAATATTTTATTGGATTGTATTTTTGTAGTACTACACTCATCATGATACTGTCATTAAATGTTTGTCCGGAAGTTCATGTCTCGAGGAGGATGACCAAGATTTTCTTCATTTCTACATCACATCATCAAAAGACGGCAAAGATAGTATAACAACGTCCAGTAGGATTTCAAAATTGTAGGTTATTATGATCAATTTATATATTTTTCTTCCAAATTTCTCTCATTGTATCACAGTTTATAGTTCATAAATAGTTTATGATCAATATATGTATTTTTCTTGAGATTTTCTTTTATTGTATGACATTTTATAGTCCATTGAGAGTTTATGATCAATATATGTATTTTTCTTCAGAGTTTCTTTTATTGTATAACAATTTATAGTTCATAGATAGTTTGAAGATATGTTTCAGTATTTCTAACAATTTCATTTTGATGATCTTTTCTTTAATATATTGCTTTTATTTTGTTTCTTATATGACATGATGACCGCATAATAATGTCATGATGTCATAAAATGCATATTTTATGCACTGAAACTTTATCCTACAATTCAGTCATACTCTCTTGAGTGTGAAATTGTATATTCTAAAATGTTTTATCTGATTTAGAAGAACAGTATATTCATTTTTTATAGTATGTGCACTTAAAGTAAGCAATTGTACATTTGTTATGTATTTATATAATTGTAAATGGAAATCTCATTGATATTCTATTTTTCAGGGCATTTTACACCATTCCCTGTCTCCTATCTATTTCTGTCTACCAGTTCATGACCTTTGATGTTGCTAGGCAACCATTTCCATGGAGATTAGTGTTGTTATCTACCGTCACACCAATATTGATTCTTGAAATTTTCAAAGAAGCCAGAAGATATAAACATAGAAAAATATGCAAAGATAAGGTTCTGTTGTATAATGATTTGATCAAAAGAAATGAGAAACTAGCTAACATGGTGAAGAAATGTTTAAGGCTTATCCAAGAAACTGAGCTGATTTCCCGAGGTTTTACACTGTAAGTAAACTTTAATTGATGCTTCAACTTTAAAGGTTTTTATATATACATGTATATAAGCAATAACTGATATGAACCAATATTTTATCAGTTCTTTCACTACAGGTAGGGTTCGAATGAGGAATATATTAAATTTACTAATGCATAGTATAAATATTTAATGTCTCTGATTCAAAACATCTAGGCTTGCTGATGTAGTTTCATCGCCTTCCTCACCTGCAGCCTCACCCTTAACCTCCATGCCTTCACCCTCTTCTTCATCACCTTCCTGTGCACTTCCTTCTTCCGCCTCTTTCTTTCTATCTTTCATTGCAACATTTATTATCTATAGAATACTTATCAACAATGTAAAGGCTTGCTTTCCATACATTTCCTATTGCCTTTAAACCACTTGCCCCTCATGACTGTGGGTTTGGCTCCCATTGGGAACTTTGGATTCTTACATGTGGTGAAGCTACATTGTATCCAGATAACTTACTAAATACTTCTGATTATACTCAGGTGCACGCTTGTGTCTGACATAATGGACAGAGGGGCGCCTGAGGTCATTATCCGCCAATAAAGCTAGAAAGTTGCCATATGACTATTACATTGTTGTCAGACCTTATAACAAGAGTATTAAAGGTTGTTTTAAAATTGATAGAAACAGCAAGATTGTTACACTTAAGTCTACTTACAGGAAAGTATGATATACAGACATATATAACAATGTTTCTTTCATGTCTTATTGTAGGGTGAGTCAAAGGAATCCCCTGTCTAGATTGGAGGGAGGTCAGAAAGATACTGTTGCTAGGCAATGCCCTGTGTTGAGGAAACTTGTGTTTACTGCTGCTAGGGAAGCTGTTCTGCTCTTCAGAAGTGAAACAAAAAAGCTGTTTGACTTGTATCTTTTTCACATATTGTTTTTTCATGTAGATTCTATAATAATTATGTCATATTCCTGCCCCCACACACACAAAAATGATTTTCAACTTTTTTAGTAAATTTACATATGTATGTCACCTATATTTGTTATCTCATTGGTTTAAACTTTAAAAAAAATGTTTTTCCTTAACACTAGCAAGTTATCCTTTAAGTAAGGAATTGGATATTCAAGGTAGCTATTTAGCATATGAACCTATACAGAGTTATGGCCCCTGTCTACAAACAGATATTGAAGATATGGATACACTGCAGTCAGTAACAGATGGATTTTCTATATCAGCATTAAAGGTAAGGTAATATGCTTATCTGGTGTAATTTTCAACAGAATGATGGGAGCTTTTTGCTGGGTTGGATTTTAGGAGGGGTGTTAGGTAAGACTTTACTCATGCTGTTAAGATCAAAATATTATTGGGACAAGATTAAATGGTGCTGGACAACTTTAAATGATGTTTTCTTTTAGCATAAGCTAAGGGCCTGAATAGCTCAGTTATTGAGGTCCAAGATTAAAAAAAATGTGGTATTTATAGCTGAATTATTGTTATTGAATTACAAAAATGTTGCTCTAAAGTCAGTGTGATTAACTTTTACCAACAGTATACAGCCAGGCCAAACTGCACATCCAAGCAGTCTAACCAGTCTCTATACTGTTAGCTGACAAATTTTAGACTTTCATCTTGATATCCCTTAGAAATGATAATGGACAGTTCCAAAAATTGAAAGCTGGAAAAATCCATTTAAGAATTCTGCAGGATGAGAGCTAATGCAACAAGAACATTATGTTATGCATTTTGATAGGTTTCATATCACTTTATGTATATTGCATTACCAATGCTTAATATACAATGTGCATTGTATTTTTTTATAACTTATTAACAAATACATACATTATTGTAGGGTATGACTCATTTGCTGTCCCTCCATCAATCAGAATTCATCAAAGCTCTTATTCTTGTGAAGCAAGAAAAGTTCCAAAAAGGTAGGTCAATTATAATTTGTGGGGTTTTTTTTCCATGCTGGCTTCTGTGTTGGCATTGAGGTTGACATTTGCCATTGTGATAAAGTTCTTGTCTGTTGCTTCTGGTAACAACCCTGTTTATAACATGAAATTTTGATCTGTAAAAGATGTCAGAAATAAAAAGTATACAATATATACATACATGTATATAAAATTATTGTTATTGAAAAGAATTAATAATGAATATTAAGTGTTTATGAATATGAGGAGGATGTGATAAAATTGCTCAATATTTTGTCAATATTTTATAATAATTATATTAATCTTGGTGAAAGTATGGCTTTAATTTCAATTAAAGCCATGGTGAAAGTTACTGTTCTAGAACGTTAGGCTGCTGCGGGCAACAGACTATACCCATGCAAGTATTATGCAGAACAAGCTTAGTGAGCACATCATGCCATCTGCTTATGGTCGACACTGTTTGCTGTGAATATTTTGAAACCTTCCCGAAAAGTGATGAATGGTTTAGTCCAGATTAAAAGATGGACAAGTCCATTTGAGATATTTAGTGTGGAAAGGGTTTAAATTATTATTGATTGTCAAAAGTATGTAGTAGGAATGAGAATCTGTAGTGTTGAAGAGGAAGATATCATTAACAGCCTTGCAGCAAGTTTGGAGGAATTGACTGTATCACTACAAAAGTCACATGACTACCATAGCTGTGCTTGGATGACTAGGGAATCAGTCTCAAGAATAACTAGGACACAGTCAAATGTTGAAGATATCTACATTGCTGTACACAGTCTTGATCTACATTTACAGGCAGCACTTACACGGTAACATATTTAATAGATGAAATTTTTGTTTTGAATATGCATGTACAGATAAACTTGTCTTCTAAAACCATGTTTTGGAAATGGAATCTTTGTTGAAAGGTGGTATATATTGATGAAGTACATGTTAATTAAAAATATTTTGTTTGAATAATATGAAAAAGAGTGGACCAACTTATGGGTTATCCACATCTGGCCTTTTAAGAAGATGGTATTTTTGCTCAGATTTTCAGGTTACTTCTGATAGGACATTTACAGAAGAAATATCAGACTCTTTCTAAACCAATGCTTTTGTTTAAAAAGTTTATCAAACGTTTATAAAAAAATCATTTTTTGTGCCTAATCTAGATTTAAACAAATATGAGATATATTTTTATGCCATAACAAAATTGATTTTTTATGCTCCATGTAGAGTAAAGAGTCTAAGTGATCATATCCAAACCATGCCTGATGCTGGTCTGTCAAATATGAACCTGGATGACCTTATAGACCAGATGCAGCCAATCAGAGCTGAGCTTGATTCATGCAAAGGATGCTGGGAAGAGGGTGTTAGCAGGATTGAGAAATGTGCTGGGAAAAACAGTCAGAGAGGTACAGTAGTGTTTCTCAATATAGTTTTTAAAATGTTTGATTCACTATTATTTATGTCATAAAAATGTACCATAATTTCTGATAACAACAATGTATAAAGGAGTCAGGACTGTATATATACACATTTACTCAGGCCCTTGACAATAATCTTTCTCCTCCCAAAAAGGAGGGCTTATGTAAATTATTGCTAGGATGTGCCATTGCTATTTGGGAGATTTTATCTGTTACCCCATTTGTTCAATTCAGGTGAGGGAAATAGCCTTAATTGGGCCTCATAATCCGGAATACTTCCTCCCTTCTGAAGTAGTTTTAAATTTTGACTGGCATTTAAAGCGAAAATATTTGTTTTGAATGTGTGTTTTGGCACAGATTTATATTACTAATATAAATCCGTGGTTTTGGTTATGGTATTTTATGACATTTTTTTCCAAATTCTTTACTTCATTTACATTAAATTTATGTTACACAGCTATGAACAAATATTATATTATTACTGAATTTTATATTGCTTTAAATTTTGTAGTTGGGACTCAGTCAGAAGCAACATGTCAAGCTGATGTTGATAAAACACAGGACACTGATACACCTTCTAAACCATTCGAGGATTATATAATAGAAGATCAGGTAAAAATTGATTTGATAAAAATTTATATTATCTTTTACAGTAAAACTTGTTTTAAAGACCAGTAACAATATGTATGTAATTGTTATTATCGTGAAAAGTGATCTTTGTCATAGGTTTTAGGGTAATTTCATCAGGATATCTAAATTTGACATGTAAAACATTATTGGATGGTAAGATAATGACTTTTATGACACATTGTTTGTCTGAGTATTACATACATGTATAGCTTTTACATTGTAGGAGATGTTTATATACATTTCTGTATTATATATGATATTAAACTGCACTTTCCATAGACTTTCTGTTAATTTTCTCAAAGTCTGATAATTATTAAGTACAAAATAGATATTATAAATCTTGTATGTCTCGTATTTTGTTGCAATCATTTTGATTCTGAACTATATGGGATATTAAACTGCACTTTCCATAGACTTTCTGTTAATTTTCTCAAAGTCTGATAATTATTAAGTACAAAATAGATATTATAAATCTTGTATGTCTCGTATTTTGTTGCAATCATTTTGATTCTGAACTATATGGGATATTAAACTGCACTTTCCATAGACTTTCTGTTAATTTTCTCAAAGTCTGATAATTATTAAATACAAAATAGATATCATAAATCTTGTATGTCTCGTATTTTGTTGCAATCATTTTGATTCTGAAACTATTAGCCCAGAGCATCAGCGAAACTGCTTGTGTGAAAGTTTGCGTACCACCTCAAATATTTTCAAAGCCCATAGATATACCGCTTTGAAACTTTGCACACTTGTTCACCATCATGCCCCCAACCTGCACACAGGAGGAGGTAACTCTATCGAGCTATTTTTACAATGTTATGCCACCTTACTATCAAGGATTGAGAAAAGTTGTGCATGCTGTCCTACTGGCAGCTGTTGTTTAATTTATTCTGAATAGTTTGCTTACCTTACATTATATATATCATACTGTTCTCTGATTGGTCAGCGTATGTTTAAAATGTTTAATGTCAATATATTACAGGTGTTTCAAGGTTACACTGACCCTGATGAGATCTTAGCTGACTATGAATGGGAAAAACCTTTAACAGCAGAAGAAAAGGTAACCACAATTTATTGCACAGTTTGTGTAAAATGTTTTGCAGTTTATGCTGAATGACTTAAATATCCTACCCCATTTATAATATGGTCCAGCTCAAACAATTTATATGGCATTCCTTTCCTATATTTATTGACTAAACAAATTATGCAATTGTCTTTAAATTTAAAGCTGTACATTTCTTAAATTTAAATGAAATGACATTTAAGATAGATAAATAACAAACAAAATGATTCAAGAGAGTTTTATTTTCTAATTAACTTTTTTTTACTTGTTAAACAGTTTTAACTATAGACATGTGTAAAAGTGCATCAAGCTAAATATCTGCTGTCTTCAGTTTACAAAATTACTGTTTGATTTGCAAAAGATAACTCCCAAAATACCTGTATGAAAGAAATTATAACATTTAGGTTTGTTTATTTCCGTAAAAGAAAATGGTGCTTGCCAAAAATAATTGCTAAATGGTTTAAGTCATACTTAAAATGGAAGCATAATATTTTGTTCTGGAATATTTTATTCTGTTTATGTACAATATTCATGTGTGCAAAATAACAGAGATACATGTATTCTATGTTGAAACACTTTAAGGAATCTTTGGAAAAATCATAATGTTATTATTTTTTTTTAACTTTTATAAAAATATTTCCTAAGAATTAATAGCTCTATACCTTTTAAAGGAACTCCACTGAGGTCCAAATGCCTAAAAACATAATTTGAATTTCTTACATAGATCAGCTTGGGCACTTATAACAGAAAGGTATACAAATGGTAATTTAATCCTTTCCCTCATGAGCATATTGTGGAAAATGCCCGTTTTGATTGAAAAGCCTCTTGTTACAAGTTCAAACAGCTATGAAACTATGAAAAATGCTTCAATACTAATCAAACTTGGCACAAATGTTGACTGGACCATTGCCTTTGTAACGACATGCTCAGTCTTAAATTTCCTGTTACCATGGCAACGAGGGGACATCTCAAAATTGACAAAAATCACTATTTTGCCTTGATTTTTTCCATCAAAATTGATTTCAAAGTGCTGCAACTTCTTAATGGATTGAGATAGAGTCAAAGGCTTGTCAGCTTTGGTTACACTTTACCTTATGATCAACCTGGGTCATTTTTAGCCTCTCACAAGTCCAAAATTTTCTTGGCGATGAGGGGGACTGACATCTCCCTTCTGGCAACCCCCTGATATATCTTTTGGACGGGGGCCGCGCCGAAAAAGTGCTCACTTTTTTTAGCAACATTTCTCAAACGAAAACATGTATTGGGGGCCCAAATAGAACATTTTTTCACAATTTAAGGCCTAAAAGAGGGCGGGGGGGGGGGTCGAAAATGCGTTGTTTTGCGTATATATGAGGTATTAAGGAAACACATTTGAAATTGTATATATGTACTTTTCTTATCACGATTTGAGTGAAAAGCGTTGCAACTCTTTCCAGTTTTGGGTCATTTCTCACAATAAAAATAACTGTTCTTAAAAACAGAGTGAGCAAATGGTCTGAAATTGTGCAGATAAGTTATTGGTCAAGACCTTTATAAAATCGAATATTAATCTTGAAAAATTATTTCAAGTCTGTGGAGTCCCTTTAAGTTGTTATGTGCAATGATAATCATTTTTTTTATGGAATAGTTATCAAAATTACAAAACTAATACATGTATATAAAATGTTCTTTTAGGAAAAGAAGAGGAAAGAGAAAGAAGAGGCTTTAAGAATGTTATCAGAGCTTAAAAAAGTTATATCTGTGAGAGCAGTTGACACCGAGAAACGTGAAAAAGCTGCAATATTAAAAATGTATCCAGACCTTAAGTTTTCTGAATCATCCAATCCTGAAGAATCTAACATGTCAAATACTCAAATTTCCTCCAATGAAAGAGCATTAGATAGGTCATGTGATAAATCAAGTGAAGTTCCACCAAGTGGCCAAGAAGATGGGTTGTACAAGGAGAAGGATAATGAAAACAAAACTACTGTTCACAAACAAAATCACAATACGGAAAATGAAGAACTAAGTTTAGATCAAGAGTTGAATAATGTAAAAAGAGTAACTGATGAAAATTCTTTATTTGATGTACCATGTGACCAATTGAATGAGAGGGATAAGCATTCAGTAATTTCAGCTCAAGGTGTGCGAAGATTAAGGAGAAGTGATATGCTTGAAGTAAGTGACTCTGATTCTGAAGGATACCCAGAAGGTAATGAAAGAGATGAACATTATGGTGATGATGAGGATGATGATGATGAAAGAGATTGTCTCCCAAGGTTAGGTCTTCCACTAAGAGATTTGACAAGGAAAGATGAATCAGAAGGCAAAGCCCTTGGCCCTTCTTCAGATGAAATCCAAAGTTTTAGGTTACCCTTGCTTACTCTTGAAGAGAGACTTGAACATTTTTCAGGGGCTAATTTTGGTTTGACATCAGAACTTGCTGAAAAAGCAGTTGCTAAATCAAAGACCATGGGTTTGATGGAAGAGGCAACGTTTGGTGGGGATGTTTATGGAGAGTGCTCCAGTAGCAATGATGAAGATGATAATGATAATCTATATCATGATAGTCATTATGCTGATAGTGTGAATGATCATGGCAGAATAGAAGATCTTACTGAAAGATGATTTATATGTAATTTTAAAAATATAAATACAAAAAAGATTTGGTTTTGTTTAAAGTCACACAAAAATTTGATGAAACTTCCAGCTAAGTTACTTGAGAAATTATAGGCCTTAATTAGTGAAATTTGAAAGAGACATTGCCACTGACCAGTAGATGACGCCTATGGTTGTGAAACGTGATATGGACATTGCCATGGCCTGAATAGCTTACCATTCTATAGTTTGCGGTCAAAAGGTTAAGGTCATAGTAACAGTGGAAAATCCTTTTCAGATCAAAAACTTTAGAAGGGATATGACTAGATATGTTAAAAAAAATTGTAGGGACATTGCCCATGGCAAGTTGATGACCTTTACTGATTTTATTCCCAAGTGCGGGATGGGGAATATAGGAATGGCCTCCGTCTGTCAGTCTGTCCGTCCCTACAAACATATAGATACTTAGGGGGCCAAGAACAATTGGTAACAGTAAATTTCCTTTGATACTATTCATTCAGTAAGCTCTTATGTGACTACTTTTTCTCTTACGTGGCTAAAAGAACATAAGACTTGGCACTGAAAACCAAACTTTGAGCATGTCTGTCTGACCGCCGTAACACTTTTGTGTCTGCTTAATAAATTTTAAATCGCTGAAAATGTTTTGAAATAACTTGTCAAAAGTGATCACCATTATGAGACAATGTGCAAAGTGCAATAACTGGGTTGCTATACCAAAGTTCAAGGTCATACTTAAAGGTCAAGTGTAAAAAAGTGTGCACTTTATGTGACAGCTCCATAACCTTTAAACCACTGACATCTTTTAAAAATGACTTTGCACAAGTGACCACCATTATAAGACGATATACAGAGTGCAACAATTGGGTTGCTACCATGATGGTTAGTTAAGGTTACACTTAAAGGTCAAGTATTAAAAGTCAACAATTTTTGTATGCTCCTTAACCTTTAAACTGCTGAAAATATTTTAAAATAACTTGGCATAAGTGATCACCATTATGGGATAATGTGCAGCCAAGGTCGAGGTCACACTTAGGTCAAATGTAAAAAGTCTACATTTTGTGTTCGCTCAATAACTTTTAAACTGCTGAAATGTTTAAAAAAATAATTTGGCACAAGTAATCCCCATTATAAGACGATGTGCAGAGCGCAATAATTAGTTTGCCATCCCTTAGGTCAAGGTCATACTTAAGGTCAATTTGCTACCCCCAAGGTCAAGGTTAAATGTTCTCCATAACTTTTTGACTTTATGGAAGATTTTAAATAACTTGGCACAAATTATTACTATCATGAAACTATATACTTATAATATACATGGCACAACATCAAGGTCATTGACTGTTAAAGGACAAGAAGTACACATTCATGTCTGCTGCGGAAGGGGATTTAACTGTCCTTCAGACTGTCTTGTAAGGGTTAATTGGTCACAGTGACACTGTAAAAAGCTTGTCTTATCAATAACTTTGGCAGGAATAGGACTAGATTTGTGATACAATGTAGGCAGTTATGATCCCTATTGCTTTTGCTGTCATAAAGTCATTTGAAGGTCATTGTGTAAATTAAATCCTTGGAACCACTTGGTACTGATCATGATTAATTAGTTTGAAGTTTTTATGCTTGAAGATACAATGACTTTACCTTGACAGCTAGCTTATTATATACTTTCTTGTAAAAAATATATAGGTTTATGACATTTTTGTCAGTCAAATAGTGAGTCTGCGTTTGTTGGAAACTAACTCCACCTCTTGGCTAATTTCATGATGGCAACATGTAAATAATTATAGTCTCAAAATTTGAACAAAAATTAAGTATTAATTATTGTGATGTCATTTGGAGAAAGTCAATGTAAAAAAACAACAACACATTTTTATATTAATAATTTGAGCATAAAGGGCATTATACATGTATATTAATGAAAAACCACACAAAATAATTGGATACAGCAGGGTCTTTCAAATAGAATTCTATTAAGCAGTGAAAATTGTAAAATTTTATTTTACATCATTATATGAAATATTCCATTGTTCTGCTTTATTTGATATTGAAATGATATGTTATGATGAATCTAAGGCAATCACATAATTGCAATATGAATAATACTTTCCTTATTCTGAATTAAAAAGAGAACGTTCTTTTCGTTAGTTAAGAACGTTTAGGTTCATTTATAATTATCGGAAACTCTTCATATAAAGAGTCATGTTTAGTACTGCCACGTCAAATTGAACAGATTATAAAATATTTATCGTGATTTAATCAGAGTTTTAACATTTTTTGCATCATTTACAGACAATATGGTAAGTGTTACGTTGTTTTAATTATTGAGGATTGTTATTTTTTGCCAGCTTCATTTCATTGACATCAAAATTATGGCAATAATTTTACCGGCAAATGGGTGGGGTATTTTATAATAAAATTTGTTTTGTTTTCTTAATCAGAATCGGTTCTATTTTGATGCACAGACGCTTGGGGGTCAGATCCTGCCCCCCAACGTGATACGCCCCTGTAAACACTCTGTCAAAAATATTTTAATATTTAAACACGAATGGGACATCTGCTACAACGATACAACTGGTTTTCGATCAATTTTTACATATCTGAAAAAATTACCTTTTACCATCAAGTCTCAATAAGTATCACGTTGGGGGGCAGGATCTGACCCCCAAGCGTCTGTGTTTTGATGGTACTATCTACGGGAAAGAAAGCCTTTTTTGGTCCATCGTTTAAATAATACAATTACATTATTTATATGTTAGTTTACACTGTTTTGTAATTGTTTACAGCATAATGCCACAATAAACATTTTTTAATTTTAAAATTGTTTATTTTTCAGGTTTCGGTTATGAATTCAATAGATACTGCTCATGAGGACATGATTGTAAGTTTTCTTTTTTCTCATCCTGTGACTAATGCTGTCAAAGTTTAACTTGGTTTCTACTAGTCCAATAGATTAGACGTTACAGGCTTG
Source organism: Ruditapes philippinarum (assembly GCF_026571515.1). Classification (NCBI taxonomy): domain Eukaryota; kingdom Metazoa; phylum Mollusca; class Bivalvia; order Venerida; family Veneridae; genus Ruditapes; species Ruditapes philippinarum. The sequence goes on along the minus strand of NW_026861682.1, from coordinate 443,824 downwards.
TTATAGTTTTATGTTGGTCAAGCCTTTTGCTAATAGTTATTGCTCAAAAACGCGTAGCATTTTGAAAAATTAAAAAAATGTCTGTTGACTTGCCTTTGAAGCTTTATTCAAAAGCTTATCTTCTGTTCTTTCAATTGCATGGTCTATCATTAACAAAAACTTTAAAACAATGTACTTATCAATTAAAAATAAAATATAAATATCAGTCTATTTCGCTCATCGGCCATACTGGTTAAGTAAAGCGTTTTACAGATTGATTCCAATTTTTTGAACGGAAAAATATATTTGAACACACTGACGGTGCATGGGCAATTATTTCGTTGAAAAAATATTCCGTTAGAAACTTCTGGAATCATTTAAACGCTTGCATTTGAATTAGCCAATCAGATTTCGCGCACTGTATGGCGGCCATTTGTATATCAGCTGTACAAAGAATTTAATTAAATGAGAGGATTTAATCATGACTTTTTGGTTGTGACAGTTCAATTATTTTGTTTAAAGGTATTTATTTTTTAGTTTTGTTCATAAATAGGTCAAAATTAATGTAAATACACGCTGTTTTAATTGTTTAAATTCATTAGATCTAAATCGATGTCTAATGTCAATTTTTTTGCTACACGATTTTGCAAAGATCTGTTAAGACCTAACGTAACATGGAAAATGAAAAATGTAAAATATCAGATTAATGAATGATAAATATGAAATAGGTTACGTATAGGTCTTATAATTAGGACTAGGTTTCTACTTGGTAATACGAGCAGACAAGAGTAATTTACAACCTCTGATTAGGCTGATATGTCTTGATATTTATTTCGACTATTCAAATAGTAAGTGGCTAGATGGAATTACAGTCAACCCGGCCCCAAGTCAGCCCGGCCCCAAATTGGTCAACACGGCCCCAAACCAATTTTATTTCTGGTCAACCCGGCCCCAAACCAATTTTATTTCTGGTCAACCCGGCCCCATTTTTATTATTATTTATTTTGCTTAAAAACGTAAACACTTAATGACTTATCAAGAAATAAGATAAAAATTAACAACAAAAATAAAAGTACAATTATGATATCTTTTATTATTTATTTTATATAAAAACTATCAATATCAACTATCAATATATCCACAATCAATACAGTTATCAGTCATGATGACATAAAGTGATTAATCACAAAACACTATCAATTTTCCAAACACTTAATTTTTAGTAATATTCCAATACCTTTTTACACAGTTAATATTCTTTGAAAATAAGTTAATAAAAAACGAAACAAATATTAATTATAATGATGCACATATTCAATAAAAAACATTCAAATGAATTAAATAAATATTGTTGGAAACTATATTTATACAAACCTTTTAACTCGAAATTCTATGCATTTCTTCCTAATTATCGCATTAACACTCACCAAACCATCTTTAATTTACATCGAATAAAGACATGTAAGATACTACCAACTTATTAAAAGGATTTGTTTTCACAGCTATACCTTTTTTGTTAATTGATTGCTTTAAACTGTTTGATTATCACATCTGAATTAATGTTGATGTACATATAATTGTTGATGTTATATAATAATTCATCATCAATATTGCGTATTAAAGACTTAATCGGCGCAATTAAATTTACCGACACTTATTGTTACTATTGTTCTATAGTTAATAATCTTCAATTAATAATAAATCATTTTTATTCCATCATACAACAAAATGACTTAAATAGTTTTCTTTGAAAAATATATATTCAGGGTTCTCGGGGACGCTTATTTCGGCGTCCCGGTACACTGTTTATTACAGCTGGACGCAAATATTTCAGAGCAAGGATTCCACGTACGCTTAATTTTGCCTGGGGACGCATAAAATTACCGATTGTTTACAACCACAAATACGTCAGTCTATAGGAAGGCGGTCCTATGCACATCGACCCGTGAAGCGATTAGCCAATCAGCGATAACGCTTCCGGTCATTATCACGCAATAGTGATCAGACTAATGTATACACGCGCTGTACATGTAATTACCAGATATAACACAAGGTGATAATTTTATATCTTTGATCAACAGTTGATTGGAAATTAGCAAATTTTACCGACTAAAGGATAAAATTATCAACTACTTACGCCGCGAGTTTAAAGACTGTTTTCTCAAATTACAACTGAGTGTAATATTGAATGAGTGTCGAATTTTTTCGGCATTTTCTAGGCACAATTTTGCTTTAGTTTCATTCTTGCAAAAACGTTCTACAAGAGTATTAAGAATTTAAGATATTGTGCTGAAATGCCAAGACAACAAACAAAAATACACATATGCTTTTCTTTGATCCGAAAATTGATCCCTAACATCGGCGATTAAACGTTCGCCAGAAACCCTAAAATTTCGCAAAAATTCTCAGTTTCCAATCCAAACACGTGAATGAATTGTTCTTTTATTATTTAATCAACATTAAATCTTTAAATATCGATCTTCAATTTGCCCCCTTTTGAAGATATTTGCTAAAATAATTGCCGATCGGATGAATCTCTTACACACTGTGTGAAGCTGTACACCATTTTCCTATTCATTCCGCTAAACGCTGCCTATATACATTTACGTTTTTTTTTACAAATATAAACTTTTTGTCTTTAGAGTGGACTTATTTAACCAGAATAAAATTTGATTTGGTATAAAATTAAATGTGAAAAACAACACACAAAAAAAAAACGATTTCCATGAATTGTGTTTATGCATTATAATGAAATAATTTCATAATAAATATTAACAACAAAACAATAATTCAGAGTTTGTTTTTTTTGAATAACTATAATTGAAGATTCAAAATATCAGCAATGCTATTGTGAGCATTGAATGACTAATCTATAAACATATTAATTGCGACGCGCTTTTGGACTCCAACTTTTTCAGGGTTGGGAGTCCATGGACTCCATGTTTTAAAGTCCTAGTGAGAACCCTGTATATTTTGGGGCCGCACTGACCAATTTTGGGGCCGGGTTGACCAAATAAAAATACCGTGGGGCAGGATTGACCAATTTTGGGGCCCGGTTGACCAATTTTGGGGCCCGGTTGACTTGGGGCCGGGTTGACTTGTACCGGGCTAGATGTACTGACCCATATTGATCAGGGCTCAAAAAATCCGCTCGTAAATACGAGTAAAAATTGACTCCGGACGAGTTAATCTCCCGGAAATGCTGGTCCTGCAGGATGAGTGAAAATTTCTAGCAGAAAAAAAATTAATTTCAATTCAATTTATCTTATTATTATTTGAAACCTTTTTTCAAGTTTCAATCACATAGGTGGCGTGATAGCTCAGTTGGTTAAACCACTGATTATCACCCCTGAGGTCCCAGGTTAACCGTTTGATGCTGGGTTTACACCCTTGGGATTTTTCAGAGACATTTTCAATGTTTCCCACCTACCTAGAGGTGTACTGGTAAAAAATCTAGGTAATCCTTGCATGTATTAGTGCTATACCCTGGGCATGTAAAAGAACCAAGGGGTCTATTCAATAAGAGCTGGGGACTGGTTCCTGGATTCCCTTGTATCTCATAGCTGTCTCTTTAATGTATACAATGTATACCTGCTTAGAGTGATCGTAAACGATTTTAAAGCAGTATGATGTAGAAATAGAAAAAAAAAGAAAACAGAATGTTCACAAAATAGATCCCATGTGTTTGATGAGCAAAACGGATGTTGATTTGTTGAAAACACCGCTTAATTCTGTCAGTGACTCACCCTGTTTTGTTAAATATACTAAATGCTCAATGTGGCGTTTTGGTATGTTCTGCAAACGACGCTCTTTACATAAATAATACAAAAATTTGTCTGATCCAGACAGTTGACAATCTGATTCAGACTGAGACATAAGTCAGTCATGAGTTGAAACATAATAATTATAAATATAATACAGAAGAATTTGTAAGACACAAGTAAAACAGTAACACATGTAAAGATTCTTTGGTTTATTGCACATTATATAATAGTAAAATATTAAACACTTAACAGTAAAAAATGTTTATTTGTATAGGAGATAAGGCACTTTACCTGTATTTTCATTGATCTTTATAATAAAATTGACTAATTTATATATTTAATTCAGCATGATGCACAGTTAGATTACTATGGAACAAAATTAGCAACATGTTCATCAGATCGTTCCATAAAGGTGTTTGATGTAAAAGGTGGACAGCAGAGGCTTATAACAGATCTTAGAGGGTAAGTTAACCTTAGTAAGCTTATAAAAAAGATCTTAGATTGTTAGTTAATCTTTAATATATATATATTAAATAAACTAAACAGTTCAATAACTTCGAAAGGTAGACAATGCTTTTCAGCTTAAAATTGAAACTTATAAAGCACCACTTCAAAACCATCAGCTTTAAACTAAGAGAGTTTTTGTAGTAATTTCCTTTGTAATACATGTAGATATTTTGCTTTATTCATTAATAATTATATGTTTCTGATTGTGCAGGCATGAGGGACCTGTATGGCAACTTGCATGGGCACATCCAATGTATGGAAACCTCATAGCTTCATGTGGTTATGACAGAAAAGTAATTATCTGGAAAGAAACAAACAGCACATGGGGAAAATTATATGAATATTCCAACCATGATTCTTCAGGTAAATCAGTGTTCGACACTAACGCAGTCCCGCGGTCCCGAGGACTCAAAAATTGGCAAGGGATTTCTTAAGTTCCAAGTCAGATGTCCCATTGGGACTTTTAAGTTTTTAAGTAAAAAATATACAAAACAATTAAAATTGATCTTTAATCAACTTTAAAGTATTCATTTAAGATTGTAATCTTGCAAAAAGGTATTTATTAAACGTGATAAACTTGCAAGAAGTAAACCGGAAATGAAACATTGTTTTACAAAACACGAAAATTCTCCACATACCAAACATTCCAATGTCAGTATTTGCCGATATTTTGCTGTATTTTTAACCATCATAGTAAAAATGATATGTTTTATATAGTTTTGTTTAATATTTTATGTTTACTATGATGTTAGAACACTTACACCGTGGAAAAAGTCGGCAATTCCATAATCAATAGTGTACTAGATTTCGGATAAACACATTAGGATGCGTGATTTTTTGGGGATTTTTTTAAATATACCGATTTTGTGATTATATTTTAAATGCAATAATAATAACTTGTTCCTGTCTTATCATGGCATTGATATCATTATGTAAAGGAATTATGAGCAAAAAAAGCTTTTTTGCAGTAACTCATTTTCTTCTCTTCAATGACTAGTTTACACTTATTCAAGTAGACCTAATACAGCAATATTATAATATCAAATGAAAATTACTTACTGCATAACTACAGACAAAGGAACAAAATATATTATATGTATTAAAGTCAGTAATATTTAGGAAATATTTTACAAGACCTATAAACACTTCCAACTGCATGTATGATTTTGTTACCAAACTTAATAATGCTGGAAGGAAACATAAAGGATTTCGTTCCTTCATCACTTAATGTTATCACAGATCCATGGGCTATGATCAACATCCCAAAAAGTAGAACTAAAGAACAATAAAAATAAGTTGCACATCAATATTGATAGACAAAGGTTATTGCTTTATTCTTAAAATTATATAAAAAAAAAATCAGGGACTTCCAACTTAGGGAAGGGACTTTTGAATTCAAAAACAGATGTCCCGTTGGGATTTCTGGCTGAAAAGTTAGTGTCAACCCCTGTAAATACTGTAATAAAACTTCATATTAAAGGTTAAGACTGTCAGCTGTTTTATGTTTATGTTACTTATTCTATGAAACATATGGATTTTAATCATTTAGTCATTAGATCATTAAGATACAGTTAGGTTTGGCAGGTAAGTCTACAAGTGGCAGCTTGGCCAAGTTGGACTAGTAATCTAAGGATTGCTGACCACATGGGTTTAAACCCTGTCAGGGACAAGCTGTTGTTTCCTTGAGCAAGAAACTTTACATTCATTGCTTAGTACTGGTTGGTTCCAGGAACAGATTTTAGGGTATTTCAATACGCTTATAGCTTTCAACACAATCAGTCTAAAATAAATTTGTATAAACTATGGATTGTTTGTATAAAGTAATGTTTTACTGTATTTCTGAATAGTCGAAACTCTGTTGATGTTATGAATACATAAACCTGAAAACTTGTTTGTTTTATTGCTGTAGATTTTGAATTTTAAGAATGAATCACTGTTTGTAATGTTTTTATGCCCCCACAGAGTGGGAGCATATAGCGTTGCACTTGTCCGTCCGTCTGTCTGTACGTCCCGAAATCTTGTGAACGCAACTCCTCTTAAACTGGATGGCAGATTTTGCTTAAACTTCCAGGGATGAACAACCTTAATGTGTAGATGGTAGTAAAGGAAGGAATTTTTGCTGCGATCAAATTCAACAGAATTATGGCCCTTTGTTGATTTTTTCACTATATACTATGTAAAAATTTTGTGAACGCAACTCCTCTTAAACCGGATGGCAGATTTTGCTTAAACTTCCAGGGATGAACAACCTTAGTGTGTAGATGGTAGTAAAGGAAGGAATTTTTGCTGCGACCAAATTTAACAGAATTATGGCCCTTTGTTGACTTTTTCACTATATACCATATAGAAATTTTGTGAACGCAACTCCTCTTAAACCGGATGGCAGATTTTGCTTGAACTTTCAGGGATGAACAACCCTAATGTGTAGATGGTAGTAAAGGAAGGAATTTTTGCTGTGACCAAAATTAACAGAATTATGACCCTTTGTTGATTTTTTCACTATATACCATATAGAAATTTTGTGAACGCAACTCCTCTTAAACCGGATGGCATATTTTGCTTAAACTTCCAGGGATGAACAACCTTAATGTGTAGATGGTAGTAAAGGAAGGAATTTTTGCTGTGACTAAATTTAACAGAATTATGGCCCTTTGTTGATTTTTTCACTATATACCATATATATGTTGTCAGTGGGGACATCCGTGTCCTTTGGACACAGTTCTAGTTGTCTTTAGGAACTCAGTTAAAAACTCAGACAAAACTTTCACATTTAATTAATTATTAATAATTTCAACAAATTTATTATACATGTAGTTATAAGCTATGTGATGATTGATTGTAAGTTATTGAATGTTTGTCATTTTATGATTTCAGTAAATTCAGTATGTTTTGCACCACATGAACTAGGACTGGTTTTAGCATGTGGAAGTTCAGATGGGTCAGTCTCAGTATTGTCAAGTACAGGTAACAATTTGTTTTAACTACATTGTATTACATTAGTATTACACCTTAGGTCTTCCACTAACAACGCTGGAAAGTTACCTTACTGCCTTAAAATGTGTTAGTGTGACAGTGACATCTTGAATATGAACCAAAAAAAAAAAGTTTGAAAATACAATTATTTGCAATTATGAATAATTCAAAAATTACTTTCTTGTTTTAAATAAGCTATTAACTTTTATATAGGAAAGTCTTTAGGGCAGTACTTTGTAACCCTTAATTTACTGAGTTTTTGTTATGGATTTGCCCTGCTTTGAATTTGAAACAGTGTGTTCAAAGTTTAAGGAATTTCCTTATGAAAATACAAAATTTGAGGTGCCATTATTGAATAGCCTGGACAGTTTGCACTGTAGTATTAGATATAAAATTCAAATCATGCAGTCATCTAATTAAGCACTGCCCCGATGGCCCCTGGCCAGTGTAAATTTTAAGAAAATTTAGTTAAATATATAGTAGAATAAATTCAAAACTGGAATTCAGGTCAGTAAATTCAAAATCTTTAATTCAATGACTGCAAATATGATAAATAGAGTACATGCCCTTTGATCTACAATTACAAAACCTATATTTGTAATGTATTATTGTATAATAAAAACTGATTTCTATAGAAAATGCCCATTCAGAAGAAAACTTTATTTTCTGACTCAAAAATGTTTTTATTTGCAGGAGATGGAAGTTGGGATGCCAAAAAAATCAAGAACGCACACACAGTAAGTATTTTTTTTTTCGTGATATTAAATGATTTCTTGCTAATCAGGTAATAATTAAGACAACTTAAAAAGCAACTGTAGAATTAATATTTTATTATATATTTATTTTAAATATACACCAAATTGCACATAAGACAGACAGTCCAGAGCAAAAAAAATTCTTGGGAGTGCATGTTAAGAGTACTAGATAATCTTTATTATATGTGTTAGTAAGAGTAGTGCTACCAGTACAGAGTTAGCGTCATCTGCGTCTGAATGACATCTTACTTTATTATACAGCTGGGTCCTATCCTTAAATTAGATATTTTCACCTTGAAATCCCTTAAACTCCAGGATTAATTTCAACACTGGCCAGTCATGTTACACAAAGTCAGCAATGTAAAGGTTTTTCAATCAAATAGCAGTTTAAACTATGTTTCTGTTTGATATGACTATATCATTACTTTAGTGATACATTTTCCTTACCCACAGATTGGCTGTAATGCAGTAAGCTGGGCGCCAGCATTGTCACCAAATGCCTTGTTTGAACAGACAGGTCGACCATCTTTAGTGAAGAAACTTGTGTCTGGAGGGTGTGATAATCTGGTCAAAATTTGGAGGTAAGTTTTAGTTAAGTTTGTGTTATCTCCCCTGGTTTAGTTTAAAGATACTACACAGTTGGAATTAAAAAAGATATCTGTAGGTTCTGCCAATAGGACATTTTACAGGATTTAATAACATCGCAAATTATATTTAATTAACCAGGGCTCTCAGTAGGGTCAGAATTTCACGAGTCAAAGACTCTTTGGCCAAAATTTTCATGAGTCAAATAATTTTTTTCTTAAGTGTCATTTGACTACATGAATCATTTTTATGTTACAAAAATTACTGTATTGGAGGTCATTTTGTGTAGATTCTCAAGTCTAAATTGATAATATTTAACATGGAAAAAATGCCTAGTTATAATGTATATATATCCCCCCCCCCCCAAAAAAAAAGACAACTAAAACAACAACAAAAAAAAAAAAAATGAATTGCATCTTTACTGTGAAAGAATAAATTAAGCAGCAGCTTTTCTGATTAAAAGTTTAAAATATAAAAAAATATCTTTACTGGTATGCTATATATCATATTAATTTTAAATACCAAAATGCACTAGGAATATTTAATGGAAATAACAAATGTACAGGCACTCCAAGTAAATCAAAGACGTATCATAAACCTTTAAAAGCAATCAATAATTGACACCTCAAGTATGTAATTCTTATCAGTTGTGTAGAGCTATTTTTAGCGCTGTCAAATTGCATCCAATGATGTCGCGCTTCAGTGCACAGGCTATAAACAATGCTGTGTATTACACACGGTGACATTTTTTTGAGTGTGATTTGAACATATGTAGGATTTGATAGGTAATTAGGAGTAGATTTAAGGTAATTATTATTGCATAGCTGAAAATCCCACGTGGCAAATTGACTCTTGTGCAGATTTTATCACGTGTCAAATTTGTGCATTTCCTGATTTTCACGAGTCAAAACCCGGATCCCCGTGTCAATCGAGAGCCCTGTTAACCTTTACCATGTTAAATGTCTTAAATGGGCTTGTAAATTTTTCACGAAGAATCAAAACCATCCATCATTCAAAACATGTACTGAATAGATAGTGAGTAGCACAGGCCATGATCACAGCACAAATGTGCCGGCTGATCTCGGTCTGCATTGGTCGCATGAGAATTTATGAGTGTATGTGATATTTTGTTATACATTTAAATCTCAAGTGGACTATGGTCGAATGATTAATGTTGTCAACTTGAAATAAGTTGCCCTTCCCTCCTTGCTATAGGCTTTTACCCTTTCATTTTATCCATCATTTAACGTAACTCCTGATCAACAGGTTTGGTATCAATTGTCATTCTCTTACTATCCAGACTATGATGGTCAAAATAAAGTAATCAGTGATTGAAAATTCAACTTGTTTTCTTATATTAACGTGGAAAAAAATGTCAAAATTTGCAACAGGACAAGTTAAAGAGAAAAATACTAAAGAAGGTGGCAACTACTCATCCTGTAGGATGAGTGGCTCTGAAAATATTTTTTGATCCATGGAAATGTCATTATTTTCATCTTAGTTAGTACATGTACATGGTTACAATGATTATAATGGGTACTGTTTACAGAGAGGAAGATGGTGAATGGATTGAGGAACAGAAATTAGAGGGTCACAGTGACTGGGTAAGAGATGTAGCCTGGGCACCATCCATAGGTCTACCTAAAAGCATCATAGCTAGTTGCTCACAGGTACGTTAAGGTTTGCTTTATGAACATTACTATGTGATGTTACTTCATTTTGCCAGAATTCATTAGTTTGAAATGAAAAATCCCTTGCGTTATTTTGTTGTGGATTAGAATATGAAATGATGCTTTAATGAAAAGTTGTTTTGTACAATGAACTTGTTTTAAAATATTGAGACAATTGGTTTTGAATTTGAGTTTGATTACACACAAAAAGAAATTAAGTTTTGAGGCAGCCCAAAATTCAGTCATTTTAGCCTTCAGCCTTCTAATAACAAGCCTGATTAAAAGGTGCAGATGAAGGACTTTTTACCAGATGAGTGGGGGAGGGGGTAAAAAACATTCACAAAATAAAAATGCATGTTCTTATCCAAGCAATTTATTTTATGCCTATTCTAAAGCAGAATAGCAAAATCCCAGTAGGATGTTGCATGACCCTTTATCCACACACCTGCCACTCCGACCCCGACCTTTACTCCTCACATGAAAAGCAAGACAATATTGTAAAATTCTGAAATATGTTAAAACTACTTACAAACTGTTCCTTATTCAAAGGTCAATGCATTCATTCTTCATTGAAAGGGTTAATTCAATTTATTTGGAAACCCATAATTCCAAGGTACAAACTTTTGATTAGAAAATAGACTTGTAAATGTAAATTGTTTCTTTCTATAGGATTGTAGAGTTCTCATCTGGACAAATGATGGCACAAGCAATAACTGGTCATCGTCAGTGTTAAATAAATTTAAAGATGTAGTCTGGCATCTCAGCTGGTCAATTACAGGAAATATCTTAGCAGTGTCAGGAGGCGATAACAAGGTATAGTTGTTGTTGTTGTATTATCTATTAACAAAGTGTAATTGCAATGTTAGCTGAATAATTTTAGAATTTATAAGTTTTCCAACTTATATATCATTGGTGTTAAATAAAATTTGATTTTGTATGTAACTTCATAAATTATTAGTGACTTATTACTCTACATGCATGGCTGGAACTTAGAAAAGACATAATATTAACTTTTTTGCAATTTGTATCTTCACAATTCAGACTCGTTTATGGAACATCGGTGGTTATACTCTGGTTCCATTTCGTGCCTGAAATAATGCACGGAAGGGCACCTGAAGACTTCCTCCATCAGTATTGAGTAAAGCTGGAATGCTGCCATATGACCTTTACTGTGTCGGTGTGATGTAAAACCCAATCAATCAAACAAAGTATTGTCACAACAGCACAAAAATTGCTTGAAATTTCCTTTGAACCTGAATTCATTGTTGTGTTAGCCTGTTACTTGTGCACAGATGTTTACTGCATTATACCATTTTTTAAACAATGCATATTCCGTATAAGGTTTTAAACTCTATGTAAATCTGAAAAACTTTCAATTGATAAATTCTAGTTGTCAACTTTTAAAACTCGTGCATTAACAAGGCTCTAGATATACAATAAAGTACTGAAGATAGCTGGCCTAAATACGTTTTTAGCTCACCTGTCACAAAGTGACAGGGTGAGCTTTTGTGATCGCTTTTCGTCCGGCGTCCGTCCGGCGTCCGTCCGTAAACTTTTGCTTTAAATGACATCTCCTCATAAACCACTGAGCCAATTTCATCCAAACTTCACAGGAATGTTCCTTTGGTGGTCACCTTTAAAAATTGTTCAAAGAATTTAATTCCATGCAGAACTCTGGTTGCCATGGCAACCGAAAGAAAAATCTTTAAATATCTTCTTTTAAACAACCCTAAGAGCTAGAGCTTAGATATTTGGCACGAAACATCTTCTAATGAGTGTCTACCAAGTTTGTTCAAATGAAAGCCCTGGGGTCAAAATTGGTCCCGCCCCAGAGGGTCATTGATTTTCCCTATATGCATATAGTAAAAACTTAAAAAATCTTCTTTTAAAGAACCCAAAGAGCTAGAGCTAAGATATTTGGCATGAAACATCTTCTAGTCAGTGTCTACCAAGTTTGTTCAAATAAAAGCCCTGGGGTCAAAATTGGCCCCGCCCTGGGGGTCATTGATTTTCCCTATATGCATATAGTAAAAACTTAAAAAATCTTCTTTTAAAGAACTGTAAGAAGCTAGAGCTTAGATATTTGGCATGAAACATCTTCTAGTGAATGTCTACCAAGTTTGTTCAAAATAAAAGCCCTGGGTCAAAATTGGCCCAGCCCCAGCGGGGTCATTGATTTTCCCTATATGCATATAGTAAAAAACTTAAAAAATCTTCTTTTAAAAAGAACCGTAAGAGCTAGAGCTTAGATATTTGGCATGAAACATCTTCTAGTGAATGTCTACCAAGTTTGTTCAAATAAAAGCCCTGGGGTCAAAATTGGCCCTGCCCCAGGGGGTCATTGATTTTCCCTATATGCATATAGTAAAAACTTAAAAAATCTTCTTTTAAAGAACCGTAAGAGCTAGAGCTAAGATATTTAGCATGAAACATGTTCTAATGGGTGTCTACCAAGTATAAATATAAATATATCAAATAAAAGCCCTGGGGTCAAAACTGGCCCCGCCCCGGGGGTCATTGATTTTCCTTATATGTGTATAGCAAAAACTTAAAAATCTTCTCTTTGAAAAAACCAAATAGCTAGAGTTTAGATATTAAGCATGAAACATCTTTAAGTAAATATCTACAAAGTTATTTCAAATAAAAGCCCGGGGTCAAAACTGGCCCTGCCCCAGGGTGTCATTATTTTTAACTATATGTTATAGTAAAAACTTAAAAAATCTCTTTTAAAAACCCAATGAGCTAGAACTTTAGATGTTTAGCATGAAAATCTTTTTATGGGTGTTACCAAGTCTGTTCAAATAAACAAATAAAAGCCCTTGGGTAAAAATTGGCCGGGGGGGGGGGGGGGGGTATACAGGGTGGAGCGACCTCAGGGCCATCATGGCCTTTGTTTGTTTTGCCCCAATTAAAAAGGGTGGGGGGGCATATATATTCACTCTTTATCAGGGTGTCAGTCCATTGATTGATAAAACAGTAGAATGTGCTTGAACCCGTGTCCAATTTTAAAACAATTCTAGTTTTACATAAATGACTTTATATAAAGTGGCCATATGATTCCAATTTTCCAAATAAGCAGGGTACACCATTTTTTTCCCAATTACATTATTTGATAGTGATAGCCATAATGTTTATTATTTATTGAATGTTATTTTACAAATATCAATAATTTATACAGGTAAGCTTATGGAAGGAAACATTAGAAGGACAATGGACGTGTATCAGCGATGTTAAGAAAGGTCAAGGTCAGGTCACAGAAAGCCAATCACAAGTCAGCAGGAATTTATGATCTTAATTAGGTGCATGTGAACTGACATTTAGTAAATATGAACTTGATGAAAGGAAAACTTGTGGTCAGCATGAAATATTGATAAATAGGAAGATAAAGTTATATTCAATTAATTGTTCTTTACAAATGAAGGATGAACATGCTATATTCAATTAATTAATTGTTTATAAATGAAGAACTACAATGATACATCCAGTTAATGAAAAGTTCTTTATAAGTGAAGAAAGAAGAACATGTTATATTCATTTAATTGTTAAATTGTTCTTTATAAATGAAGAACAAACATGTTTTATTCAATTCATCAACAGTTCTTTATGGCTGAAGAACCAAACTTGCTATATTCAATTAATTTATTGTTCTTTATAAGTGGTGAGAAAAACATGTTTTATTCATTTGATTAAAAGTTTCTTATAAATGAAGAATAAATTTGTTATATTCAATAGATCAACGAAGAACGCCCTTGTTATAATATTCAATTAATAAGTAGGTCACTCAGATGTTAAGTGCTGGAAGACCGATAATTATTGTGCTTGTTTTTTATGGGAAGATTACAATGAGAATTTTGTTACAGACAGAATGTTTATAGAGATTTTAATAATGAAAATTGTTTTGAAATTTATGTAAAACAAACATGTTTTATGTATGTCTGATTGAATTTTATGGTAAGGTTAATCGTTTTCAATTTTTGTGCAAAAAGCTGACCTGTAACTGTTTAATATTGTAAAAATATACATCTTTACATTATTTTCAAAAGTAAAATTCTACATGAAACTGAGTCTTTCGTAGCAATTGAAATTATTTTTATTGTTCATATGAGAAAAAAAATATGTAAATAAAACAAAACTGAAATAAATGTTTAAAAATTATGTTATAATGTTGTTTGTTTTAACAGTGGAGTTAATATATGGTCACCTTAGTTTAGTATTATGGTTGTCAGTTTTATATATCTAATGTATTATCAGTTTTACTACATGAATAATGCTTGCATTGTTCTAACCCCCCAACCCCCAAAAAAAAGAAAATGCTGTCCTTTTCTTCTGATATGATATCATGATGGTATGTATCTTGAATATATTTTGGTCAATTCATTTGGGCATAATAAACCCTTAACATGCTGAATTTCTTAAATGGACTTGTCCAGCTTCTATTTTTGGGACTGTCCATTATAAATGGGAGTGTTGAGATAGGGACATTGGAAGTTGGTAAGTAAACAGTATAGTGCCTGCATGGATGTGTAGGGTGTCCTGGCTTTATACTGGTGGTAAATGTTTGAAATCATTTGTTTATCGGGAATAAAGCTATTGATGCTGATAGGCAGGTTGTGCAGACTATAAAGCATGCTCTTAAAACAGTTGCCAGAGATATCTGGTATACAAAGTTGTTTAATGTAAAGGAACCTTTAATACCTTACAGTGGAAAAGAAAATCACAAAAAACTTTATTGTGTTTATTTTTGCCTTCTTATCCCCCGCCGATGGAATGGCAGGGCTTTTTTCACAGGTTGGGGAAGCAGCCCAACCCTTAATTTTGGGGGAAAATTACATATTTGCAAAAGTGGAAGAAAAAACTTTATGTTAATTCAATTTTTTTGGGAAAACTGCATGATTTTAAAGAATTTTATTTGGGGGGAAGCAGCCATATACCGGCCCCTGCTATACCGAAAAAAAGCCCTAAATCGGGTGGCGTTGTCCGTCTGTCCGTCCGAATTTCGTTTTCGCGCTAGTTCTCTGCAGCTACTGGCTGGAATTCAACGAAATTTATGAAAACCTTCAATATCAAGAGGAGATGCGCATATCGTTGCATTGTTCCGGTCAGACCCTTTAACTCAGAGTTATGACCCTTGATTAGTTATGCATTATGCAAATACAGAAATATTGCTATAATAATTCCTTTTCAACTGCTGAATTGATTTCAAGAAGATTTTATGGTACTTATTAATACGAAAAGGAAATTTGCATGCCATGATCAATTTATGCAAAAGAAAACATTATGTTTTCAGTTGTTATGTTAGTAATAACCAGTACACGGCGGGGGATATAAATTCAACAAATTTGCTTGTGTTAATCTTAAACTATTCAGCCTCATGCTATTGACTTGTTGATAATAACGGGCCTGCCAATGAAAGTTTTATGTATTGTAAACAAACGAAAGGTCGCATTGTTGGTTTTGCAATTATTGTCGTATTGAATTTTCCTATTTTTCAAGATCTTGAACTTTTCGCAGTTGTGTTATAAATACAATATGTCTGTGTCTACAAATAAAAAAAACAACAGTAGAGTTGATTCAGAGAGTTAGATATGAGTTTTGTCATTAGTGAAACAAGCAACGTTTTGGTTTTGCCTAAACAGTGTTGATTATAATAATTCAACATGATGTTAGTAGTAAGGGATGCATTGGTACAAGTTTTCAGGCAGTTGCCTTAATTTCAAGTTTTTCTATAGTTCTTAAAGCACTCTTTTACTATATAGAACCAATTAAAATAATGCTAACTTCAGAATTTTCAGGCTTTCAGAAATTTTGAATTTGCACCCGTACTGATGTACATGTATTGAACTACGGCTTAAACCCATAACCTTGAACCAAAATTAATCACCAGTATAGAGCCAAGTCAGCACTCACTTACATGCAGTCTGACCAGGCTCTATACTGTTGTTTTAAATTTTCGATTTCCCTAAAATTTGTAATGGGCAGTTCTAGATATCAGCTAGTAAAGGATTGATCTCTAAAATGAAACAAAATCTCTTCTTTTTAGCTCTAATTTTCAAAGAAAATAAGTGAAGGTATTGTCTTGACCCACTGATCGGCATTGTCATTGGTTAAGTAATATCGAATATAGAACATGTTAGATATTAAACAAATGAAGAAAATAGTGCTGAATGTGCAGATTTATGATGTTTACTACCTACTATGCTAATAAAGTTATAACATGGAAACCTCATATTTGGATATACCCTTGAGTGTCACCTGTCGCATTGATTTAAAGGTCAAAAGGTCAAGGTCAATGTGACCTTGAACAGGTTAAAGGTGAACGTCCATTTCCTCAGAAACTGCTAAAGCTATTCACTCCAAACTTGGTTTATTTGATCATTACCATCATGTCATGCAATTTCAAAAGTGCAGATAATCCAAAAATTATTTTTTGCGACGTTTTATAATTTTATCAAAACCTGTAATCATCTCAGATATTTGCATCAAGCTCAAAAGACTTGTTGAATATCACAGTCAAAATAATTCTTCCAAACAGTAAATCAGAATTAAGACCCATTTTCTGCTTTGCTTTTCTCTTATTACCGACATCGGAGTGCGCTGCTGTTCGGACATCTCTTGTTTGATTAAGGTGTTATTGATAGCAATTTTTGTTTTGTTCTGAATCACATCAATACTTTAAAGATCATAATTATGGCAACTTTTCAGCTTTACCGGTGGAATGATACCCCAAGTGCTCCTCTTTTTGTTCTTTCAAACACAAGCGGACACCGGAACCATCGACATTACTTAAGCTAGAACTCATTAATTAAATAAGCCGTGTCCCGACAAAATTGCGACCAGCATGGATCCAGACCAGCATGCGCATCCGCGCAGTCTGATCAGGATCCATTCTGTTCGCTTACCAACCCTTTTACAATTCTAGAAACTGATAGCGAACAACATGGATCCTGATCAGACTGCGCGTATGCGCAGGCTGGTCTGGATCCATGCTGGTCGCAAACCCATTATGTTGGTTTTGTCGTGACACGGCTCATTAATAACATTGGGCATGGTTTGTGACAACTGTCAACATACATATAGTGACCAAGGAGACAAGGTAATTTGCATTATCATTGTTCGGATGCGAATATAATTACAATTTCATTAATTATTTATATATTTAACCATCAATCTTGTGAAATAACAGCTCACTTCTTAATAACGCAACACTTCATGTAAACAGAAGGTCTGAACTTTAGTCCGATTGAAATATAGATTTGTCTGATTGAAAAATATTGAATAAAACAAATGAAGCTGGGCGTGCAAATTGCTAGGGCTTTCTTTTTCAATAGAAAGTAAACTATTATGGCGTCACTATTTCTATTTATCATTACTTTAACTGTTCCGCATGATTTGTTGCTTTAGAAATGTTCAATAGCTTCTTGCCTCTATACATATTATCATTTAAATAGCGTATTGAAAATATCCATTTAATATGTAAATTTTAATTTGCTGCTATTCTTTTGAATGAGAGTTTAGTCTTTAAGTTGTCAATGAATTTTACAAAATTAAAAAAAAATGCATTACATACATAAAACACTTATGACAAGGCTTGCGGTTTATATTGATTTATATCGGCCGCAAAATTAAAATACATATATAACACTAGATTGACGAGGCTTGCGTTTTATATAGATTTATATCTCCCGCAATATCTGAAATTGATTTATTCTCCCCTTTGTTTAACTTCTCAGTTCTTTTGGAACTCAACAAATTGGAAAAATAAAGAAACAATCGAAGTCAATCGATTTGAATCTACCATACTGAAGCTGTAAATAATGCTCAACAAGTTTGTGTTATAACAACATCCCTGTTGACGGAAGTGACATTGCTATGAATTTGCGCTTGCGCGGAACTGTCCGTTTCGGCACTTGAACAAACCAGGAAAATATAAAAAAAATCTATGGCAGTTTGTTTCTAAACGTTTCCTGGTCCATAGAATCGCATAAACGTATACTATACTGTTGTTCTAACTACCATCATCAAAGACCATTTCGCACAGTTTGACAAATTTTCTCGAGATCTCATAACATCTATGTTGCTTTCCGTTAAAACTATGATAATACCGGTAAGAACAAAAAATAATAAAAAACATTGTAAGAGCAAATCATTTTTCTAACCAAAACATTTCTTTGATGGTACTTTATGTACTATTCAATAGAAAAAAATACCCTACCATAACTACATATTTGAATTTTAAAAAAGGTCCAATCTATAAAATTTAATATAAATTGTTTTACTTTTCATTCAAAAACCAACCTTTTGGTTTATTTTATAAAGTTACCTTTATTCGAAAAAACAAAAACAACCAAAACATCCCCCTTTGGGCCAATTTTTTTAGTTTTTGACAAAATTTTCAAGAATAATATAAACCCCTTTATATAATTTGTCTTTTCAGCCCGTATAGTTGATACCAACTTCGTAATTCTTTTTGTTTACTTTAGACTGTAATTTGACTGATGTCATTGTTATAGAAAAGATATAAGTTTGTAAAATAAAGTGACAAACAGGCTTCTGTACTTTGATTGCGATTCAGTTAAAACAATATAGTATGGCCCCGCAGTTATTATATATATTTTTTGACGTGGAATAAGCTATAATAGGTTATATTCGTCGGAAGGTTGGCATAATATAATTGTTTTCAACTCGTTCAAATGTATACAAAATGAATAATATCATTTAACATTTGAGAATTTATGAATTTCATTTTCATAACTGAATTGACATTAATTGTCATTGCGAGCCAAATACTTCATTTAATTCAAAACAGGGATAACGTAACACCCAAACAAACAGACAAAATCTTTAATATTTAGTATAGCTTAAATACATTATCAAATAAATATCAAATAATTAAAAGTGAATATTAAGATAATTAAATATGAAAGTAAACCAGTTCTATGACACAACTGTATATTTAGATATTGAGTAATACTGTTTTAAGATTATCGTTGATTTCTTTTTATATATAAAAAAAAAAAATAAAACGTTCAATATTTCATATTTTTCACCGCGAAATGCAAGAATATTCAATCTGCATCGTGGATAGATCGTTTCTTTATCACGAAGGGATTTGTAAAGTTAAATATTTGAAGTAATATGTCTTATTCTTCTCGAAGATAGTTGAAAATATGTTATAGTTCGTATCGATCACACACATTTTGTAACATGTATATCCAAAAATAAATTATCCTTTAAGGCTGATTCAAAAACTGATCTGTTTTTTAAGTGCTTTGCATTTTCAACTCGTAGTTGTTTCGTGTTTTTTCATCACTTTTCGATGTTGACCGATCATTTCAGTTATATTTCATATGTTTAACTCCAAATCGTTTTAAATTGCAACACTTTTGCTGTTGTTCTTTTTTTTAAGTTTATTGATAAATGAGTACAAATAACACATAGATTATATACATCTAGAAGAAAAACTATTTCTAATGTTTCTTTCCGTTGGAGCGCTAAGAGTCTTTTGATCCTTTGCGTTTATGGTGACCTTTGGCCTTTCCTTTAGGGGACCCATGCGAGCCATGCGAGCCTCGTGAATGGCCCGACCCTTTTCTTTTTCCAGGTTTTTCGCCAGCGCATTTCAAAACTTTATTCATTCCGCTTTGACACGAACCCATTTCGGAAATTATTCCTATTGCTATACTGAATAATGTGTCTTCACTTGCGTAAATAATTTGTCAATTTTCCCCAACAAATTAACAGTCCGTCTGCATAGGACTTTCAAACGAAACTGATTTTATGTAATATTCATAACCCAATATCAAAGAATAAGACCTGTTTACAAACGCATTGGATGTAATAAATGTTTGTTTGTGAATGCTATTTTTATTTGTTGTCACCTTGGAGAAGCTGGGTTCCCGTGAAGGTGAACTTACCTGGTTGGTCTACTTAACGCCTATGTGCCACTTAAAGGAGTACTCCGGCGTCCGGAGTTAAATATCACGGAGGATTACGAACATATATGAACGGTTAATAGGAATCATTGGGTTTTAAATGCATTCATTTTTATTATGTAAAATTATAGTTAATAAAGAATTCATTTGTTAAAGGTACATTATGCCTAAGAAATCAATATTTTTTTAATGCTTAAAAAATGCCAAATATGTGCTTTAATATTGTTTTAATATTGAACATATAGAGCATATAATATGTTAAACAACTGAATAAAGTAGTGCTGATTGTGCAGTTACGTATATGGCGTTAAGATAGCACTATGTAAACAAAGTAGTTTAATGAATTCCATTCAAAATACTATTAACTCTATTATACCAATATACCAATTGCTAACGGAGCAAAAGTATAGTAAAAGATGGTTCATGTAAATATGTATATGAAAAATGATTTTTTTAACTGCAGCAAGATCCCAAAACTAAAAGGTTTTGAAGATTAAAATTTATAATATTTCCTAGGCATAATGGGCTTTTAAAAAACTAGACAGGTCTGTTGACTTACCAACTTTTCTTTATTAATCGAAATGAGCACAAAAATGGTTTTCCTATTCAATATTCCGTTCTATTTTCAAAACTTGGACCATGTGTGTTCACGTATTAAAATGTAATTAACGAATGTTCCGTAACAGCAAATTTTATTATACATCTAAGGACTACCGATTTCCCAGTTGTTTAATATTTCACTCTTTTTAAGCCATGCTATAACAATTTTTTAATGCCTACATCTGGAATAACTTATCCTTTAATTTTCTTTTACGACCATTGATACATATTATATCAAAAGCATCTACCCGATCGATAAACAATCATTGAAAATATATTACACTTTCAATAGCTCTTCACTTATTTATTCTATCAATACCAAATTTGTACATGCAAAATTTATTGCTTCAACTTTTTTATGGATTGAAAGTTATATAAAGCACACCTATCGATAAAGTACGGACCAAGTTTATGTTGACGAATAGCACTTTGCATAACAAACGATGACAATGATTTATGAAACCTTATTTACTTGACAACAAAGTAACTAGGGCGTAACTTTGCTTTCGCCTGATAATCGTTATGTATTCAAATTTGGCGTCCGATTGCTATAAACCGTAGCGCTAATTATGCATTAAGATTCAAGAAAATACCGTATTTGAGTAAATGAAAATTAACCGCATGCGAGCGATTAAAGCCCTGACGCACTAAAAGTCCAGAACGTGAATCAAGAAAGGGGCGTTGATTACATTCACGTTATATGGGTAGTTTAAAGTATGACTATCCTAAAGCTAAAATTTTGAAACATACGTGTTTGTCATTACAGGAAATAAGTATTATGTAAGATAACCAAAGAAACGCTTCCCTCTTTCTCTTGGCACGTGCACGTCTTTGAGACGGCACAGGGCATCGGCAGATGATTGACGATTCACTGCTATGTGTAAGATGGCAAGTTCGCACGCTCTCTGCAGCTCGGGGTTTCGTTAAAGGCGGCACGACTTAGTTTGTATGAAGTTAGCTGCTGCTGTCCTGACCAAAGCCGATCGAAGTGGTTCTACAAAGAGGAAAGTGTGCTAGAATGCGTGAGCCACTAGCATAGCCCTTTTTAGTGCTACCTCCTTCTTATATTGTCAGTGACCTTCCTTTGGCTTAAAATTCTTATCTTTGGCTGATAGTCCGCGGTAATTGCATGGAAGTAAATTATCGCTACATTGTGCTTCAAGAATTAACCCTTTAAAAGCATGACTGGTGATATGTATTTTGTAATTAGAAAAACAATAAATAAAATGAAATTTAAAAGTGACAAAAAAAGAGGAATTTGTCCGCTATCATATACTTCTTTGAAATACCTAACGTAATCGATCATTGCAGTTGATATCGCTCGTTTTTCCACTGCTACATTAGCGCACATGTATAGATTCAAAAGTACATTAGTTAATCTAGTGTCAGCATTGTGAGATATTGCATCGATTGCGCCGCCTCTTCGCCCATTACATGTTCTTGTATTCCGCTACCCTCAATGCAAGTATATTCTCTCAGATACACTACTTTGCGTAAGCATCATTAGATATTTTATTGATTTGGGCATTTCCTACTTCTTTAATCAGATAAACAACACGAAGTTTTAATTTTTCAGGTAGCATTTTCCTGTTTATATTCTCTATTATTTACGTCTTGTATCATCGGATCCCGGTTTCAATCGTATTTTTACGGCCCTTTCCGTCAGTCTTCGGAATAGGACGATTATGAATATTCTTCGAGGTATTCCGAATGTCCAGGTTTGCATACAGTGTGCAATGCATTCAAATTTCGCGGTACTACAAAAGGTCGTACAGACTTGTCACTTAATAAAAAAATGTTCGTTAGTTCATAGCGGTTGATAAGTACAATCAATATATAGAAAATCTCCTGTCTGCGTCATGCCATCCTTATATTACATGTTTTTAATTTCCATTGAATGCAGATATTTGTAAAGAAATCATATTGGGAAAAAATGTGCCCTTTCACATACATGGTGATTACCGTTACAAAACATGCACTTGCAATTTTATAGGTTGAATTATTGCTCCGTTTCATAGATTTGAATTAATTTCGCATAAAGATATTTACCAAAGGCACGATCTATGCAAATATTTGCAACGCTTATTTACTTAACATACATTCATAAATAATTGACAATTTCGCGTACGTTAAATATAAACTTAAAAAATGCGTTTTGTTTAAAGTTTTATCAATTTTATTTTAACCATAAATGAAAGTTTCGTTTTATTGCGGCGTTTAGAAAATCGAAAATGTTGAATAATAAACGAAAGACTCAGAAATCAACGAAAATGTCCGATTTTGAATTATAATTATGTATACGATCCATGTAATTGAGCATCATATCTTAGCATTACCCTTTAGGATATTTTGTGAAAAATAAATGCTATTTACTCAGTTTAATTAATGTTTAACTGTTGTTGTTGTTGTTTAAAAAAATAAAATAAGTCGGCAAATCGTTAAAAATGAACTTGTATTTTTGTGTATGCTGTCTCAAACTAAAATTTACGAAATGTTTTTTTTAGCAAACGGTTTACAGTTTCCAAACCGATTATGATATCGTCATATGTAGCATGGCGTAATGTGTCGCACTGGACGTAAACCATTGCAGCATTGCCGTTGCATGACGCGTACGCGAAAAGCTTTGTCTAATGGTAACGTTTAAACGGGTACGTTTTTTTTCCCGCCAACAAATGTCGCAAAACTACCATATAATGTCTTTTCAAATCATAGACTAGACCGCTAACAAAAATACAACTATTATTAATCAAAATTTGAAAATAATCTATTTGTAAATTTTAATTTGATTAAACAAAATGCATTATTCAGTAATATTAATTTGCAATCCAATCATACGTGCTTAATACATGTGCATCTTAAAATAAACTAAAACAAAGGTGTTGCGATATTTATCGCCAGAATAACGCAAAATTGAGACATTCTATTGTTATGTTGTAATATTTAACAATCATTCGATAACTGATGTCGTTGTGACATTCTTTGGCAGTGTTGTGACATTCAAAGTAAGTTTGTTTTTTTGAACGATTTAGGACGATATGGATATCATTTAAAATAATTGTTACTAAAAATATCTTGAAAAACTATTATAGTAAGTTAAGTTTGTTAAATCCGATTAAACTATTGGATATTCCATACACAGTTACTTCCCTTACGTGATGATTGTTGTATGTAAAGGGAAACCAGAGCGAATAAGTTTTCTTTCTTCTGTTTTTATCTAAATCATTATTTTCGTTCGATACATATACATTAAGCATCGTCTTTATCGAAATCTGCTTATAACTTACACTGCAAGCTGACGCCGAAGAATCATAGATAACGTGTCTCCTTTGAGAGTATGTTAAATTAAATAAAAACTTTACACCGAACATATATAATAGTTTAATACTAGATGAATGTAATACAATTTAACAAACATAAGAAATTAAGAAAAAATGTTTTTTTAAGCTTGTACTTAATCAATATAGTAAAACTCAGTACACTAAGTAATGTGTTCTATATAAGCCGGTGTCACACTACTTTAAGGTTTCAGCAACAAATTTTATTAGGTACAGTTTAGCGAAAATTTGCAATTGAAGCTACTTTCTTGAATTTCACGAAACACCATCAGTTCATAACAGAATGTTTGTTTGAATTTAATTTAACGGCGACACTGACATCACTGGTTATATACCTCGCCGAACACTATATATATTATAAGTTGTCGATGGAATTCACAGTAGCTTTCACATCCTGTTATCGTCCCATATATGCAATAAAAATTACCCGAAGTCTTATTGGCCTATTTAAGAAATATAAAGCGTCACTTTGATAAAGCGTAGTTTTTGTTTGTTTTGTTTTTTGTCTTTCACATTTTGCCATGTTTCCCATTTTTTTATCCCACACATCTTTAATGTTTCATATTTAGGGACGTAGTGAAATTATAAAGCTTAGTGCTTTGCTGTTTTTGTTTTCTTCACATTTTGCAATAATGTTTCTCACAACATCTTTTATCTTTCACATTTCTATAGTACAAGTACATATACAGAAATGATGAATTTAATGATAAAACTGAGCATTTTGTGTTTTTCTTTCTTAGTTTTTGCAATGTTTCTCATTTTTCACATTTTTCTATCTTTCACATTTTCATATTACCAATACAGGAACGTAGAGACGTAGAGACATGATAAAAGTAAGTTTTTTTTCTTCACATAGTGCAATGTTTCACATTTTTGTTCACATTTTGCAATGTTTCACATTTTTTATCTTTCACATTTATAAATAGGAAAATACAGTTTTTAATGAGATCCATGTGAACCGTGAGAGTCCTTTGATCCTCTACGTTTATGATGACGCTTCCCTTTATGTGAGTGATGAGAATGATGGGAACAGTGCGAGCCTCGTCTTGAACGACCAGATCCTTTCCGCTTCCGTCGCTTTTCCGGTTTGTCGCCAGTGCATTTTATAACTTTACCCAATTCGCTTTGACAGGAGCCCATTTCTAGGTTTTAATTAATCCTTATAAGCGCTGTAACTTCCTTTTCTTGGCTATGTAAAACTGTTCAGATGTTTTTCTATCGCCTGATTTAAGAAAAGTGATATAGTCGTTAATCTGTGCTATATATTTATATAAAAGTGAATCTATGTACATGTATTGTTTTGGATTCTATTCATGCTTTGTTTGTTTAAAACAGGCGTGCACAAAAATTATGAAGTGTTTGTAAATTAAAACATTTGTATAGGTTGTCTCCAAGGGATTTAACACCACTTAAGTAGGTAAAATATATATATAAAAAGATTGGTTTGAGTAACATCTAGAACGTAATTTGATCTAGAAATTTACGCAATGCATAATTACTTTATCATGGTCTATGCTATACAACGAGTGTATTTAACATTTTAAAGGTACATTATTCAAAAGTGCACCAACCAACTATACAACAATTAAAAGAAAGCAAAATTAAGATATTATAAATATAAAGTTGATATTAAACGTTTTACAATATAAAGCAATATGGTATTTCATTATTATTTCAAAATGGCTTTTGATAATAATGATAAAAATAAATTAAAAGAAACGTAATATTTGCGTTATAGCCTCCAATATGAATACCTATTGTTAACTTTAATATTTTTATTCAATAATTAAGTCTTTTAGGACGTTTTTCCTAATGCATAATTTTACAAGATTGCCCATTATAAGAAACGCTATTACGGCGTATCGACGCACACAGATTTAATGGTACGTTGTCTAGGCAATGCAAAAGAACCTAGTTACTGTCAGAATTCAGGAAAAGCAATAGTAGATAAAAGGGAAGGCGATTAAAGCTTAAAACAAAAGTTTTGAACTCATCAATAACGACATACAGAATACATAGAAGGTGCATGTAAGGAAGCCAGTCAGTATGAAAAGACGAAAGATAAACGTGTTATCATTCTAGGATAATGTGTAATGACCATAGCAGATCTTGCAAATCAACATATAAAGCATAGAAATGTGTATGTACAAATAAAATGGTAAGTCAATGTGCTGTAGATGTCGAAACGTTCAGTTGTCATTGGAATTATCGGTCTCTATAAAACGTTGCGTTTATCCAATACTTATCACATGTTTTTTTCGTCAGCCATAGCTTACTTATCATGTAATTTGTCAGCCATTGATTACTTACCATGTAATTTATACGCCAATGATTACTTATCATGTTATTTGTCAGCCATTGATTACTTACCATGTAATTTATATGCCAATGATTACTTATCATGTTATTTGTCAGCCATTGATTACTTACCATGTAATTTATACGCCAATGATTACTTATCATGTTATTTGTCAGCCATTAATTACTTACCATGTAATTTATACGCCAATGATTACTTATCATTTTATTTGTCAGCCATTTATTACTTATCATGTAATTTATACGCCAATGATTACTTATCATGTTATTTGTCAGTCATTGATTACTTACCATGTAATTTATAAGCCAATGATTACTTATCATGTAATTTGTCAGCAATTTATTACTTATCATGTAATTCGCCGACTATTGATTACTTATTATGTAATAATTCGCCAACTTTTGATTACCTACCATACAATTCGTCAACCATTGATTACGTATCATGTAATTCGTTAGCTTTTGATTACTTGTAATGCAATTTGTCAAATATTGATTACTAATCATGTAATTCGTCAGCTTTTATTTATAATGTAATTCGCCAGCTATTGATTACTTATCATGCAATTCGTCAGCTATTGATTACTTATCATGCAATTCGTCAGCTATTGATTACTTATAATGCAATGCGTCAGCTTTTGATTACTTATGATGCAATGCGTCAGCTATTGATTACTAATCATGTAATTTGTCAACGATTGATTTTTTATCATGTAATTCGTCAGCTATTGATTACTTATAATGTATTTCGAAATTATTGATTACTTTTACCTTTTAAACACTTTAGGGTTTGAATTGAACATGCGTTAACTATTTACCAAAGGTGCAAAATAAATTTCAATATTTGCTACGTATATTTACCTTTCATATTGACATCTACCTGAAAGAAAGGTTAAAATATTTTATTTCATAGATATTTAAGTACTGTTTTATGTGTCTGGACTTAAGTGAACTCAGTACTGTTTAATGTGTTCGGACTTTTTCCTTATAAAAGATGAATCTATCTGCAATCGAGAAATAACACTATCTTGTTTATACCATTAGCACAAAGTCAGGCCAGCCCGTACATTTCTCCAGTATGTGTGTTGCTTAACTGCATTTCTTCATTATAAGAATTAATCGTTCTAAATTCAAGTACAGCAGTGCAACAACTCTGTTTTAACTTTTGTTGTTGCAAATCTTGATCAACGCTTTAGTTTGAACAAGATTTATGTCTATAAAGGGCATATAATGTTAGTAAAACTGCGCTTCTGAAAATGACTTTTGCAGAACTTCACACACACAAAAAACTTACGAACGTTTCAGGATGTCCGAATAAACATCATGGGCTTGCGTTCGACAACTAACTTTTGATCAACCCAGATGTAGACCAAGATCTAAAAACAGCGGACATATTAACGTTACGTTCAGCAATGACATAAACGTAAGGTTATCATTTTAGTTGAACTTTTGTGAACACGTTTTTGACAGATTTGAATGCATGGAAAATTTGGCCACATCTCTTCTGTGTATTTAATTGCAGTTTATGTTAGCTGATGACATGCCGGTAAAAGGAAACGTGACGGAGTGTAGCGGCCATCAGAACAAAATGTTCTTTTCACAGTCGTGAAATGCAGGTGGTATACGAACGAGAAACTAGCTCATGCATCTGCTTGAGCCGTTGTGTTTAGCATAACATTATGATAAACATCCGGTCGTCGAAAACGTCGGAAATATTGCACTGTTAGCGAACTGATGAACGTTAATATAAACTATCAAATGTTACGATTATTTAAAAAAGTTGTTACACGCTGAGAAAACGGAAAACCCTCGTTAGGATTCGTGCAAAACTGCAACTAAGTGACGGGTATACTGTGGGTATACTGTGTCAGGCATCCTTGTGTAGTTTTGCTGCGTCACCAGCTGCGTAACCTCTTTCGTGGAAGACTTTTTTGGATACTAATTGAAGCGTTCAGCTATGTTTACAAACAATACAACTTAAATTGATATGGACAAAGATTTGTATTTTAAAATTAAATATTATTACGAAATCGACGTTCGCAAAAGGTTATTTTTTCTTTGACAACGCATAAACTTAAACATTTCCATTTCTTTACCCACAGAAAGCTTCACAGAACGTATTTAGCATGTCTTATAAAACACATTTAATTTGATCTTTATGCAATACAAAACCATATACAATGTACCTGTATTTATTTGGCCCTATGTAATGAGCAACTGGTTAAATAGCTTTGGCATATTTCATAAAAATAATCATTTTATCTTTACTTTTATACGTATATTTTAATGTACATATATCTTGATATTGTTTTTTAGCATCTTTCTTCTAGTATATTATTAACTAAATTAAACTAGATTAGAACATACGGGATAATTTAATACCAATTTTCAGGGCGTAGCTAGGGCAATTTTAAATATACGCCCTGATGTCAAGGGGGCCACGTAGGCCCCCTTGCATGTCCAGGACAGAGCCCCGTTGAGCTCCCAGGGGGCGAAGCCCCCGAAAGCTCCGAGAATTTAATCATTTAAGGATGATTCGATTATACAATTTCACGTGCATTTAATATCACATAAATGTGGTTTAAATCCTAAAAAAAGCAATTTTATTAAAGACTTATTACACCCAGGGAGATACTAAACGCTGGCTCTTTCTTATTTAGATACTTCCGTTGTAGAGCTCTCGACAAAAACAAAGCTGAAAAGGGAAATAATAAGTTTTTAAACTATTCGATTTAAAAACTTGTTTTTTAAAAGTCGGAGAATGTTATGCCAAGTAGAACATCTTTCTTTCACTATAAATTTCGCCCAAACAATGCTACCGATTTAACAGTTTAATATTCAAATCAGAACGAAGGAATAGGAACAATACGTACCCAATGACCAAAAAGCAAATCAAATAATCTAGATTATTATTAACTGCAGTATGAAATGATAGTGAATGATAAATTAATTATACAGACAGTAAAAAGTAGCCTTTACATTAGTTTGCTTACATCGTAAAATAATTCCAATTCGTCCTACAAAACTTACTCTGATGATTTCAAAAAAAATGCGATTGAATTCAAAATTGTCCAACAGTTTTTCATAGTTTCAACCTTGTCATCTCATTATACGCATGTAATTGCATTTTAGACCCCGTTAGCTTTGCAAAATAAACTGTATCTATATTATCTTTGTTTATATTATTTAATATAACTGCAAATGTTAATGCTGGTTTTCGCATGGAACAGACAAATTAGAAATAATAAGAAAGTAAATGTCGCGAATGGTCGGTGTGTTAAAAAATAAATATTTTACACGAGCAGCAGATATTCTCTAATCTAAGAAACTATACTTCAAATGGGAAAAGTTGAGAACAGTTCATTCATAAATCACTGTAATTGACTCATCCGATATCATCAAAACTGTTTACATAAGTATGATA
Organism: Ruditapes philippinarum; assembly: GCF_026571515.1. Classification (NCBI taxonomy): domain Eukaryota; kingdom Metazoa; phylum Mollusca; class Bivalvia; order Venerida; family Veneridae; genus Ruditapes; species Ruditapes philippinarum. The sequence goes on along the minus strand of NW_026861682.1, from coordinate 413,981 downwards.
AGATATTATTAAAATTATTTCGTATGATAACAGGTAGGTCATTGGACTTTGAAACTGTTATTATTTATTAAAATGTTTATTACATTAAACTGTAAATGACACGAACTTTAATTCATTTAGCTTTCCAAATGTTTGGAAGTAAGCAAAAAATATTATAAAATCATATTTTCGAATCGTTTCTTACAAATGTATAAATAATCTATTTTTTTCAACAATCATGCATGATTATAAAGAGTTGAGGTTGAAAATGAAGATTGACTTCAAAATGTATCTCGTGACAACATTTTCTCTGACATGCGTCTTAGTTCAATATTCAACAAAACAATTTTTACGATGTATGAAATATGGTGATACCTTAAAAAAAACTATAGTCACGATAAGCGATATTCACAGAGATATCTGGCGTGGTTTTGCCATACCGTCTGTATATGTTTATGTCGTAAACATTTTGCGTAAGTTGAATAATATTCGATATACATGTAATTGAAGTGGTTCTGAAGAAACGAAGTGAATATGAAGAAATGTTACATACAAACATGTACGTACAAACGTTCTTACAAGACCTTATGCGCGTAATATGCGTTATTCTATAATTATTTACGATCATTACATTTTAACCTCGCAATTTATTTTGTAATTGTTGTATATTTGGTATAAGTATAACCCCATGTCGGTAAAAACTGTAGAATAAACCTCATAATGCGACAATGCACACAAACCTTTAATAATCTTACATCAAAATGGCTGACCGTATAAATTTAGCATCATTTGTCAGTGAATGTAAATAATCTACGTCGGTTATACAAGATCACGTTCTGATCTGATGAGCTACATACCATTTCCAATACATACATGTACATGTTTAAGCGTCTGTCATTTGCTGGAATATATAATACAGGAGTTATATTTTATCCTGTGATACACGGATCGACACAAAATACAAAATAGGGTATTTCCGGTTTGGTCTTCTTCAATCAAACGGAACAAAAATCATATATTTGTAGTTTTGTTGTTTTTTGTGTTTTTATTTTTCATTCCGATATAATACAAAGAATACAAATGAAAGCGTTTTAACGTATCAAAATCACAGCAATAAATAAAGTAAGAAAAATTGTGGTAACATTCTTAATTTAAAATAACGAAAGACCGGTTGAGACTTTTCAACTTCATGAATTCCCGATTTAATCTTCATGAATTCCTGATTTCAACTTCACGAATTCCCGATTTCAACTTCATGAATTCCTGATTTCAACTTCATAAATTCCCGATTTCAACTTCATGAATTCACGATTTCAACTTCATGAATTCACGATTTCAACTTCACGAATTCACGATTTCAACTTCATGAATTCACGATTTCAACTTCACGAATTCACGATTTCAACTTCATGAATTCGGAAATCGGGAATTCATAAAGCTAAAATCGTGAATTCCTTATGTTGAAAACGGGAATTCAGGAAGTTAAAATTGTGAATTCATGAAGATGAAATCGAGAATTCATGAAGTTGAAATGACCCTTCCGGTCTTTCGTATTTATAAAATACACCAGAATGCTTCAATGTAACAATGAATTTGAAAATAATTTTTGCTTTGTTTGATATGTCACCTTTGTAAAATATAAAATATCAAGGACGAAACTGTAATTATTAAATATATATTGTTTAAAATGTTTGTTTGTTAACCCAAATAAAAAATACTAAATTTCAAAAAAGGCGAGTATATAATTATTTAAAATTAATCACAGAAAAAATACTTAAGCGGATTTGTGCTGACGGCATGCAATTCTCAAAGAAAAAAAAAGACATTTGAATTAAAAATTTAATACTCGACATAATTTAGTCACATTATACGTCTTGTATTTTCCTGATATAACTGTTAACAAAGAATATGAAGTAAGAATTATAAAAAAAACCGTGCAGTATATTAACAACATGATTTATAACATTGATTTAACGCTATAAGTGTTTTTTACAAAACATTTATTACGTGACTATTCTTATACATCTTTTCCTCCTTTTTTTTGTAAAGTGTCTCAATAAAGATAAACATGGCGATAGTATTGTAAATATAACACTGTTAACTTTATCTCCCTTTGGCACGGACAAAAGCCATACAATTGAATTATAGAAGCTTATTTATTTTGTGACACAGCCCTCAATGTTACTTTAGTTTAAATATTTTAATGAAATTGCAATCCACAGAGGTCAGAAATTCACTGATGAACATTGTATTTTGCTCTTCAGAAATGCTGATATAAAGTGGATCCAATACATGCCGCGCATTGAAAGGCAGAATCTCTCTCGATCCAGGTACAATAACTTCAAGGCAATCACCTTTTCTATAATAACAAACAACAGCGCATCCACAGTTTGTAACTGTTAAGCCTGTTGGTATATTATTATTCTCGGTTTTATTTTGAGATATCAGTTCTCCCTGGAGTGTAAATTTATACACGGCACGGTTGTCTCTGTCAGACACAAACATAAATTCATTAGCGTTACTCAGATGTAAAAATACTGGATATTTTAATATGCTCGTATCTCTAACCTCATGAAGGATATGACCTTCCATGTTCAATACTTGAACAGCGGGAGGTTTAGTAAAGGCCACTGCCATTATACCATTGCGATGATGTATACCTTGACATCCTTTCCCGACATTCAGACTGTGACTTTCAGTCAAGCCACTTTGCGTATTCACAAACAAGATTTTGCCTTCATTTGGTAAACATATTGCAACAGATGATGAACTGATTGTGGTTATTTGAAAGGGATAATCTGACAGTTTCAACGTTGATGTGATTTTATTATCTCTGTAATTTAAAACTTTTAACGATTTGTTGTTGATGTCTGCTAACAGAATTTCAGCTTCAGATATAATTGTGATTCCTGTAATACCACAATTTCCTTCGTTTTCTGCCTGGCAATTTACTTTGTTAACAAAATGTGCCTTCACGTCATTAATACATTTCTTGTATTGCCCCGAAAATGCTTTTACTTGTGTTATAACACTGCCAAGGGGTGTTTTATGTTTCTTCAAAGTATCAAAATCTTCAGATACTTTAAAATTTAAAGTGTTTATCTGACTCTTGGCTGAAATGGTTTCATTATTTTTTTGACATTTTACCAATTTCGTCTGTACACGTTTAGATGTCACAAACAAATTGTTGATCTTGTCTTTGCACTGGTCCAGCTTTCTTTGAAATTCTTTCATTTCATCCGATAAGGCCTCGCATTGATCTTGAAGCTTTTTCTGAGATGATACATCTCTATCATTCACTTCATTAACTTTTTGTAAAAGGTCTGCTTCCATTTTGTCTAGATAATCATCCATTTCTCTACGAAAAAGCTTAATTTCTTTAACGACCTCAATCTTTATTTCATCCGCTTCTTTCAAACTGCATTTTATTTTATCTTTGCATGAAGCAATGTTTTTCTTCAGGTTATCAATTCTATGTTTAATTAAAACGAGGTCCACACTATTGTCATAGTTACTAGATACATCTGAAACGAGCTGAACCTTGCAAGATGTATGTTGAAGTACCATACAATCTCCACAACCAACGCTGTCGTGCTCTTGACAATAAAACTTTACTATTTCGTTTACATGAACATCACACAGTTCAGTGCACGGGTCACTTTGACTCTCATATGTCGATATTTCATCTTTGGGTTTGATCACGTGATGTTTGGTAGTTGCCAACTTCCGGTGTGCCTTTGTGCATGATGTGCATATAAACTCGTTACAATTATCGCAATAGCCATCTGCTTGTACAGTATCACCGTCACGCTGACATGGCTGGCATAATCTAACAGAAGATTCCTTACGTCCAGAGACTTCCATTTCAAATTTAATCAACGAAATGTCCAATATGTTTTCTTTAAACACATATTCTAACAAATAAGAATTTGGTTATTAATCATATAATTATTTCATGGTTATATACCAGTAATTCTCTTTTAACTTCGTAGTGTTTATTGTGCACAAAATCAAAACACTAATTATTTAATTCGTGCCTGAACATGAAAAACTGCCAAATTGACATTAAATAAATCCCAATATCAAGTTTTGTATTGTTACAATATCGTAAATGTTTCCTATTGAATAAAACTAATTAAAATCCTTTAACATGACGAATATTGTCTAACATTTTGAAAGCCATAAAGAAATATTTTCCGAAAATATCACCAAGGAAGTTAAATTTAACTAGGTTATTATTATATGGAATACAAGGGAGATAAAACGTCACCACGAGTTGATAACACATGAATGTACTGATTACGTTTCAATAGAATAAACATGTATGAAAATAGCATACTGTTTTGCATAGGGTAAATTTTATAAACCATTACAGGTATAAACATAGCTTCTAAAACATCATAAAAAGTGTTATAATTAAGACCTGTATTTTAAATTGTTACCGTCTGCACACGGGGGACGTTCGTATCAGAGGGTATAATACCAAATTTAGTTAAAACTTCTCTAATGAGCGTAGCTGACTCGGTGGCTATTGATGTAACGCAGCAATTTTTGAATAATACAAAGAGCTTTCTAAAGGGGTAGAGAGGTATTTTGGGCTTCAATTATCATTAGAATTTGAATTCTTAGCCCTAAAATGTACAAAGCGCGAAAACACGAAAAGACGACAAAGGTGGAACTTAATTTGTCAGCTGTTCGTGTTTTTCGCTTTTTTTTGGATTTTCGAGGCAAAAAAAGCAAAAGTACGACAGATGGAGGGCGAAAATATGACACAATAAATTTTGGAGACAAAGAAGCAAAAACAAAACATGGCGTAAATCAGTCACTGTATTACTTTTATAAATTTAAATGAGAAACTTTTCCTAAATCCAAACTAGACATAGCCTATCATATGCTCAATAACTTTCTACAAATATCAATATCAAGTGCATTGTCCTACGTTTTATGCTTGTCGAGAACATTGTTTAAATTATGTGGAAATTAACAAATGCAGATTATTACGAAAATACGAATCAATTAAGAGGTAAAACTGTAAAAATCGTTAATAGAATACACCACACAGTCGTACTTGTAACAGTGTATGTAACATTTCGTCATACCCAGTCCGTTTCTCCAGTACCCTTTCAAATATATCGAATATTGGTGTCCTATTTCGTTCACAATATTTCGCTAGTAACACGCGATAATTATCGCCTCTAACACCGTAAACTTAGGTAAAATGTGTACAGCATTAACATGGGCAGACGGTATGGCGACACAGCCCCAAAAATCTATGTCAATTTCATTTCTTTTATAAGGTATATATTACTTCGTTTGATTTATTGTTTGAAATTGTTTTACTGAATATTTAACTTACCTAGACGAGCGTAAATGTTGTTTCGAATTACATTTTGAAGGAATGAGAAAATGTTAAATCCAGTGGCGAGCAGCGGTCTCACTTACTCCCGGCTGAGCCCAGGACCACCCCGGTAAGTTACTGGGATGATCCGGGACGATCCGGGATGAAATTATTGTTGCAGTCACACTTACCCCGGCAACACTACGGTAATTCCCACTTGACCACCCAGGATGCGCTTCGGACCATCCAGGCAGAGCCCAGGTGAAGCTACGGTTCATGCCGGTGCTTCCCCGGTCGTTCCCGGATGACATCGGAAGAGCCCAGGTTGACCCAGGCAGAGCCCCGGTCGATCCAGGCAGAGCCCAGGACGATCCAAGCAGAGTTCCGGTAGAACCCCGGTGGATTGAAAACGCGCGAAAATGATTACATTGATACATAACTTTTATTTAATACATGTATGATATCTATTGTTCCAGGACAGTAATTCATGATGATTTTCTGAAAAATCCTTATGCAAGACTGGATAAAAGGGAAATGAGAAGGGTTTTAATACAAACAAGTGAAATCATCGCAAATTGTCGTGATTCTTTTGAAATGAACCGGGTTTTGCCGGAGATCTACCGAGATCAACCGTAGCTCCATCGCCATTCACCTGGGCTCTGCCGGCCTTCACCGGGGCTCTGCCAGCATTCGCCGGGGCTCTACCGTAGCTCTACCGGCTAAATCATGCCCCGGATCATCCCCGGTGTATACCCATGTCGTTCCCGGCAGAGCTAAGGATGAAGCCGGCAAAGCTATACTTACCGGATCATCCCGGACCATCCCAGTGATATTAAATATTTAATTCCATCCGGGGTCGAATGCCGGATGTTCCCGGATCATCCCGGACGTTGCCGGCAGAGTTACGGATGTAATCCGCTTGTTCCCAGTCGAACCCCGGTCGTTCCCGGATCATCTACCGGGCTCTGCCGGGATGTAAGAGTGTAGCTTTATCGATTGATACGGGTATACTTTGACATGACTGATTGTGTAAAATTAGATTTTGACACCGTTGAAAAAATAACCACATGAGTCTATTTCAACACATTTTGATCAATTTACAATTTTGAAAATTGACTTCTTTCCGTTATCTAACTACCAACCCAATTATGAATTTGCCTTCCCCTTTAAACTAATCAACTATAAGCAGGTCATATTTGAATATTGATAAGAGATCAGAATAAACTTCCTTTCAGATATTTTAGCGATAAACATTTCTTTATTTTATTCAAGCGGACGAAGAGCTAGCAACACTATGTCAACTCATCGGAAATAATTTTGATAATGGACTGCTATATACTTCTTATCATGTCATTACATTGATTTCTGTTGATAAAGTGCATGCCCGATAAACCTAGCTTTATCAGTCACCCCAAGCTTTATCAGACACCTCATCAATACACATTTTGACCTTGACGGAACTACTTTTTTCGGGTCATTTCCGGTCTACTGTTTACATTGGATACTACATTATCTTGATACGATAAAAATAAAGCATATTAAAAATACAAAAAAAAATTGTTACTGTTATATTTTTATTTTGTTGTATTGCTTCACACTTTTTAATAAATTAAAATAAATTAAAAATTTTTTAGTCCTTTTATTAAATTAAATAAAATAATAATAATAAGGAGAGAATTTATCAGCTTGTCTTCTGCTATTCTGATAAAATCCAAAATCTGAGCAGTTCATTCAGTCAAAAATGTCTGATTATTTGAGTCAAACCACATTTGACTTAATTTGGGATCAGCTTAAAACACAACATGTTGAAGAAATTGATCCTGATGATTTCCTGAATAAATACAGTCTGGAAATTACTGATTTTGATGATGAAATGGAACCAACACCACCACCTAGCCTTGTTGAAACCAGCCTGTCTGAGAGTGCTCCTTTGTTGTCCATCTCTGTTGCTGCAAACCAACTTGAATTGCCAACTTCAACTGAACAGCCTCCTGAAACATCAGAATTTTTGAATTTATCCTCAAATGATGTTAACAAGTTCATTGAAGAGCAAGATAACAAAAATACCATGAGAAAAACTCTAACTGACATAAATAAGTTCAGAAGATTTCTGGAAACAAAAGGTGAAAAAAGAGAGATACATGAGATTAGCATTGACCAACTTGACTCATATCTAGCAAACTTTATTTTGTCTATAAAGAAAGCAGATGGTACCGAATATGAACCGAGTTCTTTACGTAACATTATCAGTAGTATTGACCGAAAACTGCAGAGAAATAAATATCCATTTCTAATAATGAGAGGAAATGGCCCACAATTTTCTTTGACAAGAGATGCCTTAAAGGCCAAACAAAAATGTCTAAAAAAGTTGGGAAAAGGCAATAAACCACGAGTTGCATCGTCACTCTCCGATAAAGAAGTTGATCAAATGTATATGAAAGGTGTACTTGGTGCCATGACACCAACAGCATTACTCAACACTGTTTGGTGGAACAATTGCCTTCATTTTGGAATTAGAGGGACGACAGAGCAGTATAATCTCAGGTAGAATGTTTGTTTAATTATCATTATAACTTCATAATATTAAAATAAAAAATATACTTTGGCCAACTGCTTTTTTTATGTAATTCAGGTGAATTTTCATAATTTATTTAAATTATTGATTTTTCAAATACCGTATCATCTCTATTTAACACCCCGGGGACTTGCTTTTTTACAAAAGGCACTAATTGGAACTATAAAAATGTACTATAAATTGGAAACAATTATCAATATGTTAGTATCAATGACTGATTGACAGAAAAATATCAACATCACTATCGATGTCAGCTCTATAAACCAAAGGAAATATAATATTAACAATGTTAAAGTGAAATATTTTAAAAATATTATTAATATGCTAAAATATAGTCCACGGGCAAAATAAATCTATTTCAATTTATACTAAAATATTTAATAATAACAACAGGCTTCAAAACCAGTATTTATATGAAATATATTAACATATTACTAACATGAAATTTCACAATAAAATCTATTTCCATCCAAATAATACATTAACACTTATTATCAGACTATTTCCAATCAAAAAGTCCCATGGATTACCAGAGTCTTTCCCAAAATTGTAAAAAAAATTGCAGCAGCATTAAAATTTTATTTTATAAATAAATTTTCATGTCCCGCCCATTTGTATCTAATCTTAATTTAACATACAAAGTAAATATTGGTTTAAACAAAGCATCTGAAGTTTATTCTTACAATAATAAAAATTTTCAAATTCTAGAAAATATCTAAATAAAATATTTATAACTCTTTTAATAAATTAATTACTTAACACATTACATTTTATATTATTTTCAGATGGGGAGATATCAAACTTGGCAAAACATCAGAGGGTCTAGAGTATTTAGAATTCAATGAACGCCAAACTAAAACCAGGAATGGCGAAAATGTATGTGATGTAAGGAAAGTCAGTCCCCGAATGTATTCAATTCCAGGTGATGATAGGGACCCTATTGAAATCTACAAAAGATACGCTGAAAAGCGTCCAGCAGCATGCCTTTCTGATGAATCTCCATTTTATATTGCACCAAGAACAATCCCTATTAACAGTGAACCTAATGGTCAATGCCAGTGGTTTCTCAACCAGAAAGTTGGTGTGAAGAAACTTGGAGGCCTTCTTAAAAAAATGGCTAAAGATGCCGAGTTAAACCCGGATAAGAATATCACAAATCACTCTGCAAGAAAGCATCTCGTCCAAAAGTTGAGAAATTCCAATATTGCACCCACAGATATTATGGCAATAAGTGGACACAAAAATGTTCAATCTATTATAAATTATAGTGAAATTTCAGAAGAAAGGCAAATTGAGTGCTCTAACCTTTTGGCATCAGTCCGCAATCCATCCACTGGACCATCAGCTACAGTTACACGGTCAGATTCTCCATCGCCATCTACAGATCAAACTGGCACTGTTACAAATACGTCATTAGAGTCCATTTCCATATCTCATTCTGCAGTTTCAACGGAGTCACATGGCCAAATGAATCCTGGCCAAATCAGTTACCCCACCCACTCATCACAGCAGATTGCTTTATCCAGCAACAGCTTAAATTCGCTATTTTATGGCGCAGTATTGCATGTCAACAACCTGAATGTTTATTCAAGTCGGTAAATTCACTTTAAAACATATAAACACTTGACGATGAACTGGCAAACTTAAAATTTCCATTTTCCGTGAAATCAGCTGTTCAACACTGTTCAACGACATTTTCAAATCTTGTTTACTTTGTGTTTTCTCATATCCTGTTCATTAATGTAACACTGATATGTCTCATGAAACGCTTGATATTGAATAAAACACGTAATCTTATTTTGTGAATTGATAAATCCATTTAACCCAGACATTATATCCAATTTTCATTTATCGATTATGTTCGTTCAACGTTCGTAATCCATACGTCGGTAAATTCAAGATGGCGACATGAAGCCAAAATATCAAAAATATGCGAAATTTGCGAAATGAAATAAAAGTAATGGAATATTTTTTCCTGCTACTGGGTTGGAAATATTTAACTGATAAACTTTGAATCGAATAAAAATTTTGAATATGAACGCGTCACTTACAATTAACTAAAACATTCGGGACTATTTCTTTTTTATTTGACATTTCACATATTATTGCGCGCCGTCTGAACACGAGAGGTTCTGGATAGGGTTTTGTTTCAATTAAAATAAAAAAAAATCAAACAACAATTGAAATTGAAAACATGATAAATAGAATACCAAACAAGTGTCTGATATTATAAAATTTATCAGGCTCGGCACGAAAAAAAATGAAGAGCTCGGCAGAGCCTCGCCCTTCATTTTTTTTCTTAGCCTTGCCTGATAAATTTTATAATATCAGACACTAGCATGGTATTCTCTATTTATGGTGTGACCTTCTGTATATAATGTATGATTATGTTTTTCCGCTTTTCCGCTATCACAGGGATTTGTACGGTGGCACAAAGGTGATATGTGTGTGTTTTTATTTATCTCGTGGCCACGAGATACTATGTCGTGGCCACGAGATACTATGTCGTGGCCACGAGTTAATAAGTCGTGGCCACGAGATAGCTAAGTCGTGGCCACGAGATACTATGTCGTGGCCACGAGTTACTAAGTCGTGGCCACGAGTTACTAAGTCGTGGCCACGAGATAGCTAAGTCGTGGCCACGAGATACTATGTCGTGGCCACGAGTTACTATGTCGTGGCCACGAGATAGCTAAGTCGTGGCCACGAGATAAATAACCAATCAGATTACACCATTTATATGAATTTCCCTAATTAACTAGACATAGCTATAGTACAAAGATGCCTCTTTTTCACCAGCATGAAAAAATGCCATTTATACATCTTTTTGACTTGTCAATAATTTCACATTTAGCGTCACTGTGACCCTGATTTTTAAAAAATTAACCAGGACTTATTCCTTCTCATGTTTAGCGTCACTGTGACCCTGATTTTTACAAAAATAACCAGGACTTATTCCTTCTCATGTTATCGTATAAACAAAATTAACAGGCCGTAGCACGTACAAACTGACCAATTCGATCACAAACTTGCCCAACAAAGAGCTATAGTAAAAATTAATGTCTGATGGGCCTTGGGGGGTGACTTTCTAATATGATCTTATAGACAAGTTCAAAGTGAATATCTTCAATATTTTCAAAGATTAATAAGTAAGTTGTCAAGTTTAAAAAAATTCATAATATATATAGTGTATTCTGATTGGTTAATTATCTCGTGGCCACGACTTAGCTATCTCGTTCCCACGACTTAGTAACTCGTGGCCACGACATAGTATCTCGTGGCCACGACTTAGCTATCTCGTGGCCACGACTTAGTAACTCGTGGCCACGACATAGTATCTCGTGGCCACGACATAGTATCTCGTGGCCACGACTTAGCTATCTCGTGGCCACGACTTAGTAACTCGTGGCCACGACATAGTATCTCGTGGCCACGACTTAGCTATCTCGTGGCCACGACTTAGTAACTCGTGGCCACGACATAGTATCTCGTGGCCACGACTTAGCTATCTCGTGGCCACGACTTAGTAACTCGTGGCCACGACATAGTATCTCGTGGCCACGACTTAGCTATCTCGTGGCCACGACTTAGTAACTCGTGGCCATGACATAGTATCTCGTGGCCACGACTTAGCTATCTCGTGGCCACGACTTAGTAACTCGTGGCCACGACATAGTATCTCGTGGCCACGACTTAGCTATCTCGTGGCCACGACTTAGTAACTCGTGGCCACGACATAGTATCTCGTGGCCACGACATAGTATCTCGTGGCCACGACTTAGCTATCTCGTGGCCACGACTTAGTAACTCGTGGCCACGACATAGTATCTCGTGGCCACGACTTAGCTATCTCGTGGCCACGACTTAGTTACTCGTGGCCACGACATAGTATCTCGTGGCACATGTCACCTTTGTGCCACCGTAAGAATCTACTACAATCGGTCTTTATTTAAATCTCTCATTAATTTGCGCCGTACGTCCGTCAATTGTCTATTCAACAAGTTTTTTATATAGGGGATGTAACAGCTGTGAAAAGTTTGTAGTGTATCAGTAAATCCCAACAACGGTTATTTCCCTTGATTAGATATGGGAGAGGGTTGGTGTAGCAGACGCTCGGCATTGCTATGCTTATGAAATAATGTTTCTTCCTTGCGTTTATTAAATTTTAGTCAGCCAGATATGGTTTAATTATAAGATATATAGCTTTATTTTAGTACAAATAAATAAGAGCTCGGATGTCATTGATGTACATGAACCTATTAAAAAATTTAAATCACATTTAACAGTACACCGATTTTTCGCTGATTTTTCGAAATTGAAATAAAGTGTCATACCTATCATAGTCCATCACAGTATGAAGTTGGTGAGCTATTGTCAAGACAGTGCATTCCTTAAATTGTGTGCGAATCGTCTCTAAAACATCAAAAACGTGACTGCTCATTTTACATTTTTAAAAATGAATTACAGTATTAATCAAAGTAAATTTTATAGATTTTAAAAAGTGTTATTTATACATTGAAGTATCTTAGATTGAGTGCTTTCTGTTCTAGATATTATATAAGTATTGATTTTTGATAATACTTCTGATTGTCTAAAGATAACCGAATAACATCGCGTGTTTCCGACAATTTATTGAAATGATATTCTATTCAATATAATCAACTGAAATTTAAAGTACTTCTCATATTTTAGTGAAATGATCATTTAAAGAGTGTATGCATAGGGCACTTTGTTGTGTTTTTCTTAATTAAAGCCTTTATATAATACTATATCCACATTGAGGATTAATTAAGGAAGTTATACATTCAATCGACTACCGTAATTACATTTATAGTTGAAAATAAAGATTTATGGCAAAGATCCTATCTAAAGTTAAAAATGATATATACAGTACATTGTACGATGTTATCAGAATTTGGAAATAACCTGGTCACTAAACAATATAATATACTAGACTATTTCAATATTTCCTCTGAGTACTTCTGGAAATAAGACTGAGAATCATATCAACTTAAATGGGATTTCTTTTATAAATAATGCATTTTATTAAAATAGCACTTGAAAATTATTCTAGAATGTAATAATACTAATACAGTTTACATATTATTTACGTATTCGCTGGTTTAATCATTTATAAGACATCATTTTGACTGGTTTGTATAAATAAGAACTGTAACTATGCAAAGACTAAAATGTTTTGAAAGCAGGAGTTGTCTCCAAGCTTCAACCATATTGCAAAAGTAAACGTTTAAGCGTAGAAAACATGTACTAAATGCCTCCTAATAGGAAATCATAATTATGAATAAGACTTAAACTTAGATAACTTGATGATGCATTACTTTAAGCTTACAATATTTAAGAAATTATGAAATTTTAAAATACTTTCAACCTTTTGTTCGGAGAATGCAAAATGCAAGAATAAAAAAATAACAAATACAAAAGAAAGAAAGAAAATAAAAAGCTCTTTACGAGAAAAGGATCTTTTTCAAATTTTATGTCTGTCAATTCCTTAAAATATCGGGAGTCATTGCCGAAACTTATTTTCACTATAATTATATTCTAATTGATAGTGTTGAACATCGCACGAAGACAGAAGATTAAAAATTACTGGTGAAGGAAGATCTCAGACACGTGCATTATTTCAGGCACGAGCTTGCACCTAAGTAAAACCATCGATTCCACAAGTAAGCTGGATAGCTTTTCTCATTTATAACGCTCCTTAGACTGTGGGCTAACGATAATTTTAACTTTTGCTGAAAACCCTGTTCTGTTATTTATAAACAGATTGCCACCCTCACATTTGTAGGTCAATACATGTATTTAGATGCAAATACATTAGTTTGTTTGTCAAATTTTGGGAAACAAACTTTATTTTACTCTAAATGAAACTAATCAATGGAACATATAGATCTATCACGTTGGTTCTTCATGAAATCATTTATTTTTAAGGTAGTTCTGCTCCGATGCATGTTCATCGATGAGAATTATGCGAGAAGAAAATGAATGAGCCAAAACATATTTATTCTCAAACGTTAATTGCATGAATGAAATATTATACTGAAAAGTGCATTGATATATTGCAGCTTTTATAATTAAATAATAAAGAAATAGCAAGTTATCAGTCGGGAATAATTTCATGGTTTTCTGCAAATCAACTCATGTGAAAAATTACTTTAAAAGCATTTTAATAACCGTGCAATTTATTACGTTACACGCTAAATAACGAACTCATCTGTTTTTACTTTTACAAATTGCAAAGTGAGACAGTTTCCTTTACTTTAAGATTAATTACGTGCAAGTAACTCTAGGTTACATAACTTGTCAATATTCGTTGCCGAAACTTTAATTACTTTCCCAGACTGGTGCGGCATTTCTTTCCTATCCATGTATACTCTGTACTCTTCGGTATAAGAAAACACTATTTGCTTTATTTCAAATTATATCAATTGTGAATTTTGCATTTCAGCCTAAGCCATTATCATGACGCTTAATATCTTAAATTGAATTGTCCGTCTTTCAATCTGAACAGAACCATTCCTCAGTTTTATAGAAAATTTCAAAATATATATTGACTGAAGAGCGAGCAGTGCAGACTATGGTAAGACGGACATCACCGGTGTTCCGGCTGATCTTTGTCTGCACTGGTCTCGTGGGTGGAAAATATTGCCACAAGCAGGCTAAGGGTTAAGATAACTTTTTTTGTAAACGTGACATCCAAACGTAACTTACATCGACGAATGTGCTTAAATTTGTAAAATATCCTTTTATAACTGAAATGTAGCGATAGAAGGTTTACTTACACTTTTGAGAAATTGTAATACTAACTTAACGTATATTTGAAAACGAATAAGTTTAAACGCCTAAAAACCCTAAAATGATTACATCTTGCATTCGTTTAATTGATCCTGTTCATGGATGGTAGTACATACAACTAACAAGCTTCCATTCATGCCCTTTATCACCGGCTTAAGCAATACTATAGTAAGTATCATAATGATATGAAAAAGTGAAATTTTAGGTAATTTACATATAAAAATAAAATGTTTATGTTAAATTGTTGGTGCATATAATTTTTTTAAAGTAAAACGTGTGCGTGAAATTTGTTATTGCAATTACAAATAAATTTAGAACAGCTATGTCATTGTTGTAAATTTATGTATCTAGTTTATGTAAAGTCATGAAATTGTTATTGCTGTATGCATGTTTATAATAACATTGTATTTATTAGATACTTTAAAAACATAATACAAAATATATAGCATGTATGAAAACGATGTATTTTAATATTTTAATATTATTACGCTCATTTGTTGACAAAAATGATAGCGGTTTTAAGAGACGCAGACAAATATCTTGTTTATGAAATTTATGAAAACAATTATAGATTTTTATGAATTCTCAACTGCAGACCTCATTCATGTTTAGATATTGAATTCTGCTATAGTCGGTGCTAGGGAGCGTAATTCCACGATCAACCATTGACAGACTCAATCAAACCTAGGCTATGCTGCAACACTATCAATTTTGCCTTGTCAGGCGACCAATTTAAAATTATAATGAAATGAAGACACCTAAAAGTCACCTTGCTCTGTTCATTATACGGCAATGGTTTGCGAAATATGCTTTTGCCTGACAGAATAAGAATTAGTAGTATATGTTACTTCAAGGTAAATAAACATTGATTATTTCATTATACTTATGTTCAAGAAGGTTTCAAAGATGATTTCTCATAGGTTGTAGGAAACGTAGGAGCATTTGGAGAAAACAACTTATTGAGTTTTGTAAGGCCTAATCCAGAAAATATAACAACATTTTTTTGGTCATTATCTCAAGTGATATAGCCATTCTTTGGCGCGCAACATTTTATTTTGATACTTTAAGAATTGCTTATAATAAAATCGTATCTAACTTCCGCGTCGACAAATTTTCTACAAACAATTTTTTTTCGATTGGGACCATTCAGCAGATGCGTGATGACGTAGTATCCTACCATTGGAATATAAGTTTCAGCTGAAAGGAAGTGTTTGCACAACAAACGAAATCATGTGTTTTAATTTTTGTACAATAAAGTTAATTGATTTAAATCTAACTGAAAGCGGGATTTAATATGAAAACTACAACACTTTTTGGTTAATGTTACAATGTTACAGCATTTATTATACATTTAACTTTACGATTGTCGTAAAATAAACGAAATAACGTAAAATTAATTGTAATTCAGAATGTATTCGAAATAATTTAAATTCTGTCGCTCTTATGCTAAAAATTCAAATAGATATTGGTAATTAAATGGCATTGGGGTCATAGAGAAAACGTTGTAATTTATGTAAATTTATTTAAACTGTTAAAAAAAGAAATAATAGTGCTGTTTTATTGACAAAATCTCGTTAGGCGGATCTGTCATTTTAAAGCGTTTAGATCTGCAATAAACTTTAAATAGCTATTCATTTTATGGCATACAATAAAGTAACACATAATCTCTTTTAAATTGTTATTTTAACATATATGAATTGGAAGTGACCTGAATATTTTGTATTATGATTGAACAACCCTATATTTTCTTTGATAGTAAATAGTTACTTTAAGTACAAACTTTTAAGTACGAAAATGTGTACGTCTAGATATGTAATATCATATTTATGATATACTTCGCTTCTTTCAAAATTGCTGCGAGTGATAATATAGATAAAAAAGTGAACTCTCATTTACTATTACTATTAAACGAGACTTAAAATGGATCACTTATTTGTTCATAAATTATCAAACGTTTTTTCTTCTCTCTTAAATTCAAATAACTTGTAACTTGTATACTAGATAAACTATTTCACTCACATATCAACAGGTGTCCGCGTTATAAATCCCATGTTATGTTGAATTCATATAATTATAATGAAAGTCACATGTAAGATGAAAGTAGTTATTGTTATGCAGAACAAATAAGTTTTAGCTTCTCAAACGTTTCTTCTCACTTAAATTCAACTTTTAACAATAATTTGTATACTCCATAAACTAGTTCATTGATAAATTAACAGGTGTGAATTTTCAAAGCTCATGAATAAATCCCATGTTGTTTTGAATTCATATTATTGTACCAATTTGACATATACGTTATTGTTCTGTAGAACAAATGACTTGTATTTTCACAAACATTTTGTTATGTTTCTTACCTACGCCTTAGCAACATTTTTAGATCAAGTGAACGTTTATTGGACTTGATGTACTTTTCTTTGTATTGTTAATCTTGTTAGTAAATACAACATGTTGTTAAAGCAGTTTGGTAATAAAACCATGCCGAATGTATCAAATAAAACATACAGAATATAGTGTAAACGTGTGTCCATATGGTGTGTTGATTATCTGTTATTATAAATTTTTGTTGAGTTTTCAACATTATATTAACTCTGTAAAACCAATTCCTACAAGTGACTCTTCATATTTTATTTCTGGTTTTGTTAAGATTGGCTCGAACTTACACTATTGTCTAAAGGTTCGAGACTATTTAACTGTTTTAAGTGAAAAAATAACGAAATTCGGAGGAGATAAATAGTTCAAATCCTAATTTACAAAATATATATCTTGTTTAAAATGTACTGGACAATATCTATCGTTTAGATTGAATGTCTTTATAAACATCAAATACAACTTAACGTTCTTTCTTTATGATATAATAAAAAATAAAACTGCATAAAGTTTACATAATATATTTTATTTCAAATGTTCAAACATATAACAATATTAAAAGAATAATACTATTTTCATACATGTATACCATTAACCATAATTTGATTATATGCAAACATATTTTTTACAAATATAACACAGAAATTATTATATAATATTATATATACTTAATCAGAACAAGGTGATACTATTTTTATTGCGTAATTTAAAACTGCACTATACGTCACTTCCTGTTTTTCGAATAAGCGTTACGATCTCTATGCCATAGGACATGTACCAAAAATGCTTACGTTTCTAATCTTTGTACCAATACAAATAACATATTATTAAATAAGCACACCCTTCTTAATTTGTAACAAGTGTTCGTGAACACATTCGATAACAACATCGTAAACACAGGACAATTCACATGTGTTAACATTCCTTTTTTTAAAAATCTTTTTTAGACCCATTATGCCTCAGAAATGCTTATATTTTTATTTCTGAAAAGCTTTATATATCATATGTCCTGATATAGTTTCGTCCAATAAATCTGAATCATATTTTGCTTCTGTTGCTTTCTGAAAACTAGTACCTTTATATTGATTTAGTATTTTGTATGGGAGTCAAAATACTACTTTGTTTACATTGTTCTTACGAATAATTTCATTCAGCACTACTTTCTTTCATGTAATAAGCTTCTTACACACTTAAAAACCATTATTCAAACATTATTAAGCAGATGTTTGCCCTTCCTTAAAAGGAAACATTTATTTGTTTCTGAGACATACACTGGCTTTAAATTTGCATAAAGAATGAATTAAAATGATACCAAGTTATCGTACAAAAATATATACATTGAAAATGATGTAAGGCAAAAATGT
This sequence comes from Ruditapes philippinarum, assembly GCF_026571515.1. NCBI lineage: Eukaryota > Metazoa > Mollusca > Bivalvia > Venerida > Veneridae > Ruditapes > Ruditapes philippinarum. The sequence goes on along the minus strand of NW_026861682.1, from coordinate 395,545 downwards.
TAATAATAAGAAAAATACAACTGTAGCAACCAATCAAAATGACGGACCTGAGAACTATGAACATACCCCATTATTATACATTGTATTTTCAATACATACTTTCACCTACCATTATCTAATAGCACACAAAGCAATATATGTAGACGAAAACCCAGAAAGGCAGCCCAAAACAGAAAATGGAAAACGTTGCTGGCTTGGTTTGATTAAGCTTGTTTGTGGACGAGAGTAAATGGCATATGCAAGCAACCGCTAACACCCCAAGCACTGGATTTAGCAACACATAAAATGGTGATTAATTTAGAATTTTCAATACATTTGTTCAATCTAAATTCTACTGCTATACTTGAATGTATTTATGTATATAAATAATCTAAATTCAATAAAAATTACTTTTAAATGTAACTAGGCCAAAGGCGGCCTTTGCGATATATAGACATAAAATGAAAGGAAAACGATTTAGAAGTGAAAAACCTTTCATTTGCAACTAAACTAAATATACCAAAGTTTAGTCATAAAACATTAATATTCGTACCATTTCTTGGATAAAAATAACTTGCGAGTATATTTATAACTTTTGGGTATTTTAAAAAGAATTATGCTGTAGAGTTTCAAACAATTATGCATTAAACTTAACACACTCATATTTTCAAAATTGTTCTAACAACAATGAATGGTTATCAAAACATACACAATATAGGATTTCATATATCTTTGGTTTTAATCATCATTAAAGTAAAACTGACTGTTAAAATGGTAGCGGATATATGAACTTAGCAATGTGGTAAGTATAAAAATATGAACAAATGGGAGGATCCCTCAACAGCAAAACAAAAAAAAAACAGAACCTGGTTGTTGAAAATTGCACACTTGGTTTGAATCTGTTCTCAAGTGGTGCAACACCTCTCACAAACATCTCACAGACCCTAGCACCGATTTGAGAGGTATTCAATCCTCTGAAAGTATTGGAATCAATGATCCCGACAGACAAGAACAAATGTAATGAAAAATATAATGAAAAACTAAAGTCAGGCCAGCCCTTACTTGCTTGTCTGACCTGTCCAATAAGACTACTCAGGGTTGTCAACCAAGTTTCAGCATCTTATTTTATTAAAATCAAAATCACCCACTTTTCTAGTAGGCAGTTCCAAGGTCAAAGTAAGACAAATCAATTATTTAAAATCAAACAGAATGTTAATATAATGTCATTAAAATAGAGTTGTACCCAACAATTAATCTACCAATTAGATTTATAACTAATATAAAAAACATGTTATACAAATATATGTGCAAACCATCTCTTTTGTCTAAATATTCCAACAGTGTTATGTGCTGGCGCTTTCTATACTACTGCATCCTCCCCTATCATTTTTCAAGTAGCTTTATCATTCGTTTGCGAGTCTAACTCGTCCATGTGTTTACCAATAACATCTTCAAGAACTTTTACTGTCTTCACCCAGGCATTTACCGTCAGCTCATCCATTTCCATTTTACTTTGTGCGAAGTTAAGGAATAATCTAAAAGCCTCCTGAAAATTTGAAAAAATGAAAGTTTAAATTTTTGTCCCTTTACTTGTTGGTTTTATAGTCCTCAACAAAACACGCCTTGCTTTTGATAATTCATCATTACTTATTTATAATCATATTTTATTTCATTTCGAAAAATCCCAGTGTTATATACTTTTATGCTACTTTATTCGTTAGTAAGTAGTTTGAGAGTATGAAAATGTCATTCAAAACTTCTCACAAATCTAAAATGTTTAGAAAATCAAAACTTTAGGTCTGCCCGTAAGTGTCTTGTCCGTTATTCAAAGATTCGGTCAAGTAACCAAAGGATTGTCGTTGGGTCAAAGCACCATAAATAACATTTTTCACGCTAAGCTCGGGTTAGTTCAAGGAAAAAAATGAAATTGTGTCTATAAGCATTTAGTTCCTCTTCGAATCAAACTAAAAAAATCTGAATTAACTAAAGCTTTGTCATATTAATGAAAAATTAAAATAATTGTAGCGTGCCTAACATATTAAAAAACAGAATATCTTTTTAAATTATATTCTAAATGTTTTTTTTTATTTTAATGCAAAAGCATAACGAAAAGTAAAATTAAAATCAAATGATAGCATAACACTTACATTTCACATCGACAAATATTAACATTTTCGTTACTTGTAACATTGATGTTAACCTACTTGTTAGATTTGTCCTGTAAAAAGGTGTATTACTTTTTCTTAAATGTCACTACACAAGGAATTCCTTGATAATATCAAATGGTTTTACCTTGAAATGCTCTATCCGAATCTCTCTTCTAAAATGATTGGCAGTTAGCTTATGAACCAGGACAACTAGGCAATCTAGATCGTCTAAATTATCAACAAATGAGGTAATGCCATGTTTAAAGTTGATTGCATGTGCACGAAGCTTGGCTGATGTCCGGATTTCTTCCATTTTCATGCCATTAAATGATTTGAAAAACTTTCGTACATCTGGATCCTCGATCAATCTGTATCATAATACATAAAAAGTAATTATGTCAGATCATGCATAAGTCCATTTGTAAATGAATTACAAGTTATACGGAAAATAAATGTTCACCAGAGGGCGACTGTATACAAAAAAACAACATTACTTAGAAAATCTTTAACAAACGGCGTACTATTTGAAGAACCTAGCATGTTTAAAAATTGATGCATCATGTTACCAATCAACCAAAATTGGCCAATACTTTCCTACATTATAATGCAAACATCCAAAGTAAAGTATCATGAGTTTTGCTTAGTTATTTACGCATCTATGAATACAAAAAATGGATAAGATTTCCTCAATGCAACGCTATATACCTAAAAGTATGTAAAAGTTTGCATACTTGCTAAACCTGCATATGTAAGGGTTTGTGTTATCTATTTCTATGTTAATGTTTCTACAAACTATGTTTATATGTCAAACAAGGTTGAGCAACTAATATGAAGAAGCTTTATACATATATACATACATGCCATAAAACTCTGGTCCATATGTTTTCCAGGAGGCTGTCAATTTACCCCAGCTTTCTCGAATAGCTGCAACCTCTTTTCCTGTCAACCCAGTTCCAGGATCAGGGGTGTCTGGGTTGTCTCCCATATTATGTTCGTTTTAATCTGAAAGTAGATTGATATTTTCAGTGTAACATAAGGGAAAATGAGTATGATTTTGTTTCTCAAGTTTCTTATATTTAGATATTTCACAAAATGGTCAGCTATGTAACATGAGAGTGTAATCGGTACAACACATGTAATCTAGATGATTATATTAAATATGATTATTTTATCTTTATCATCATTTTCACTTCGATGTATATGTGTAAACACATATTTTGTATTTATAAGTTAATAAAAGAAAGGTCAAAGTAATGTTAAAGAAGAAGAAATCTAGAGAAAAGACAACTGGGTATCAGTTACTCAAGGAAATTTTACTATTGTCGTCATTTTTGAGTTCCTTTTTGTACCCTTATCATAAATCTTGGAGCATGACACATTTATCTTTGGATTAGAGTGCTCCGCGTTAAGCACGTGATATTAATGTCAAAGATTTAAAACACTTTCACGCACTTTCTTAATTTTTCTATCCGACCATAAAGGAAATACGATAATCCCATGGACATATTTTGTTCTGCTCTTTGACTTGGTCTAACCAATTTAAATGCTAAAGTATAAATGATTTTTTTCCCGAATAATCTTTAATGAAGTGCATGGTTATTTAAAGAAGTAATTAAAATAAATTAAAGTCACTCGCTTCGATAAAAAAGCGAAAAAAAAAACCCGAACCAAACACCCCCCTTTAAAAAAAAAAGGAAAAAAAAAAAAAGAAAAAGAAAAGAAAAAAAAAGGTTCTGCAAGTTCTACAAGTCAGTGCAATGATCACATAATGCAGATATCAACCCAATAATTTGTTTTTTTAATACACATAAGAACAAAAACAAAATGAGTAAGGAAGTTAGGTAGGCTACATTGTAGTAATTCTAGTAAATTGTAAAACATACAAAAAATATCCCTATCTTCAAATATCTATTAACATTTAGAAGTTAAATTTTTAGAATAATAACTTTCGTGTTTAACCTAAGAATAAATAATGCTTTGCAGTATAACGTCAAAACATTTCGTTTCTTTGAAAAGATTTATGATATGAAACTGAAATAAACTTTATATAGATAAAATAGCACATACCGCTAAGATATCCAAATGTATAATAAATATTTCAACAAAACGAAAGGACTTTGATACTGATATACTGCACTTATCTATGAAATTTCACCATGCACGAACCTTTAAAACCTATGAGTAACTCGGTTACATGGTTTCATATGTATTTAGATAATTACATAATACAAGGTAATTTGTTTTTTATTTGATGCACGTTGAAAAGTGCCACGTCCTGTTAAAAATAAAAACATTACGCAATTTTATCAAAAATTTCTGCTCGTCACTAGCTTTTTTTTTATGAAATATCAAGATAGAAATATTTGTGGGATATCATTTATCAATTCTCGGTGTTGACATTAGGTTTTTCGTAAGGTAAATTCAAACATACTTTGCATGCAAAGATCGTTTCATGATAATTCTTTAAGGTCTACGTGCATAGAGATTACGGTATTTAATTGGTAATCATTTTAAAACAGTGACTTTGCAAAATGATAGATCATGCGTATAAACTGCACAAAGTGATAGCAGCGTCGTGCAGAAATATTTTGATTGAATTCGTGCGATAATCCAGTGAGATATGTCAACTGTCATTTATGTGAGATAGCACAATGAGATATGCTATGTGAGATATGTACGATAGCCTAGTGAGATATGCTCAGTGAGATAAGTGCGATAGCCCAGTAAGATATGCCCAGTAAGATAAGTGCGATAGCCCAGTGAGATATGCCAAGTGAGATAAGTGCGATAGCCCAGTAAGATATGCCAAGTAAGATAAGTGCGATAGCCCAGTGAGATATGCCCAGTGAGATAAGTGCGATAGCCTAGTAAGATATGACCAGTGAGATAAGTGCGATAGCCCAGTAAGATATGCCCAGTGAGATAAGTGCGATAGCCCAGTAAGATATGCCCAGTGAGATAAGTGCGATAGCCCAGTGAGATATGCTCAGTGAGATATGGTGATAGCCAGTAAGATATGCTTAGTGAGATAAGTGCGATAGCCAGTGAGATATGCTCAATGAGATATGTACGATAGCCTAGTGAGATATGCTCAGTGAGATATGTGTGATAGCCCAGTAAGATATGCCCAGTGAGATAAGTGCGATAGCCTAGTAAGATATGCCCAGTGAGATAAGTGCGATAGCCCAGTGAGATATGCCTAGTTAGATAAGTGCGAATAGCCCAGTAAGATATGCCCAGTGAGATAAGTGCGATAGCCCAGTAAGATATGCCCAGTGAGATAAGTGCGATAGCCCAGTAAGATATGCCCAGTGTGATAAGTGCGATAGCCCAGTGAGATATGCTCAGTGAGATAATGTGTGATAGCCCAGTAAGATATGTCCAGTGAGATAAGTGCGATAGCCCAGTGAGATATGCCCAGTGAGATAAGTGCAATAGCCCTGTAAGATATGCTCAGTGAGATATGTGCGATAGCCTAGTAAGATATGTTCAGTGAGATATGCGTTATAGCCCAGTAAGATATGCCCAGTGAGATAAGAGCGATAGCCCATTAAGATATGCCCAGTGAGATAAGTGCGATAGCCCTGTAAGATATGCTCAGTGAGATATGTGCGATAGCCTAGTAAGATATGTTCAGTGAGATATGCGTGATATCCCAGTGAGATGTGTGCGAAAGCCCGATGAAATATGCTCAGTAAGATATGCTTAGTGATATATGTGTGATAGCCCGGTGAGATATGCTTAGTGAGATATGTGCGATAGCCCAGTGGTATATGCCCAGTCAGAGAGGTAGGATATGCCGCCTACTTATTGATCCCTCTGGCCTTATTGAGTATACTGCCAAATTACTACTACTATCAGTACTGATGGAACAATATGTTTGACCAAGTATATGTATAATTAAGGCTTTTATTTTTTTACTTCATAGATGTAACTCTTCTTGCACGATTGTTTATATCTAACATCATGTAAATTATTTGAAACCAATTTAACCCACCCCACCCCATAGCTCAAGCTTGTAAAATCTATATGATATATTTCAACTGCTCTAATAACAGTAATTTTAAGTTTTATCAGTCACTTTTTCATAGTAGAACTTTGAGCAAATAACAACTGTAACATGAACAATACTAATCAATTATAAAACATTGTTAACTATGGCCTATTGATGTTGCAGTGTATGATAAAATGCGGGAACATTCTCGAAATGTTAACAGAAGAATCGTTATGTTTTGAATGAATTGTTTACGGCAGTGTGCTTGCATTCGTTTTTTGCTAAATAATTTGATAATACGTTTTGATATTTTTCTCTGTTTTGATATATAAATAAATATAAAATAATGAGTTAAGCAGGTGAGGAACACACGTACAACACCAGGTCAACTTTAAAAAGTTTTTATTGGCTACTAGTTTCGAGTAATACAATACTCTTCATCAGGCTTAAAAAAATATCAAATTCTAACTACTGAAGTACTGTTATTTAGGGATACATTTTTGTGTTTTGTTACTATAAATAGAAGTATTGTTGCTAATAATAGATATAGTTTTGGCAATGTTCCAACGAGCTTATCATTAAGTATATCATGTATATTGTTTGAATAAAAAAGGATCACAAGTTAAATTATGTTTTGTTAAATACCCCATTAATCTGTCCAATGTTTATAATGAGTTCGTTTGTTTCACTAAACATACCATACTCATCTTGGCAAACTGTTTCTGTACTAGACGATAGGGAGGGTTTCTCAAAATTTGTAGTTGGTGTTGTTGGTCTGCTATGCTTTGGAGTAGGTGGTATCGGCGAGATTGGTGTAGGAATCAAGATGTGTGTTGGTGGCAGTTCTACATTTGATTTGGATGGTCTCTTTTTGTTGAATTTCAAAGATGGTGTCCCTGTCTTGCCCATAACAATTCGAAATTTTTGAGTTTTCATAAGAGTTTTTGTGGTAGTTTGGTTGTTGATGACTGGAAAGGTGATTTTGGCTTTAGGTTTTTCGTCTGGTACTTCTACTGTTTTGAAAACTTTCTCTGGAAATCCATGCTGTTTGATGCTATGTTTCCTTATGTATGATTTTTGCTTGAAAGTCTTTGAACACCATGAACATTCAAATCTTGTTGTATTATTTTCATGTGTCGTTATGTGTTTGTATCGCTGTTGTTTTGTTGTGCCTACATAGCCAAATGTATCACACAAGATCTCGTTCCAAAATAAAAAGGGATTGTCCAATCAGTCCCTCAATAGGTTTTTTTTGTGCAAATATTAAGGTTATTTTACACAAATGTGAAAAATATATTAAAAAGGTGAGTCTATTTCATTCAATTTAATTGAAAATTTGATATAAAACATTGAATAAATACATATAACAAACATTCTGTCCGATCGAGTGAACAAAATAGGGAAACATCTTATTTTGTTCGATCGATCAAACAAACTTTCTTTTCATTACCAAAACTTGTTTTTCAAATGAAAAAAATAAACATTTTGTTCGATTGATCGAACAAAAAATGTTCAGACACTGTTTTGGTAAATTTGTACTAAAATATAACAAACATTTTGTCCGATTAATCGAAACAAATATTTTGTTCGATCGATCGAACAAAAAAGCAATACATCGATCTATATATCTGTCGATCGAATCAAATTTCATTTCATTACAAAACCTTGTTAAATCCAATGAAAACAAATATATATATATTGTTCGATCGATCAAACAAAAAGGGCAAACATCTTACCAGTTTGTTCGATCGATCGAACAAAATTTCTTTTCATTACCAAAACTTGTTGATTTAATATAAACATTTTGTTCGATCGATCGAACAAAATTTCTTTTCGTTGCCAAAACTTGTTAATTTAAAATACACATTTTGTTCGATCGATCGAACAAAAATGTTCAGACACTGTATTGGTTAATTTGTACTAAAAACACAAACATTTTGTTCGATCGATATAACAAATATTGTATTCAATCGAGGTTCATTATTTTACAAACGTTTCTTCTTTTCTAAATTCAAATTACTTGTTTCAAATAATTTATATACCCCATAAACTATTTCATTCATACGAGTATTTTAACAGATGTGAACTTTTTAAGCTAGTTAATAAATCCTATGTTCTGTTGAATTCATATAATTATAGTAAATGTCACATATAAGATGAAAGTAGTTATTGTACTGCAGAACAAATAAGTTGTAACTTCACAAACAGTTTCTTATCTAAGCCTTATCAAATGAACTTTTATTGGACTTGATGTACTTTTCTTTGTAAAGTTTATCTTGTTAATAAATTCATTTCGCTACACAGCTTGGTAATAAAACCATGCCGAATGTATCAAATAAATCATACAGAATATAGTTTGTAAACGTGGGCCAATATGATAATTATGTATAAGTATTATCTGCTATAATAGCTTTTTGTCGAGTTTTCAACATAATATTAACTTTTTAAAAGCATAGGCACAAATGATTTTTCCCCATTCTGTCTTTAGTTTTGTTAAGAATGGATCGAAGTTACCCTATTATCTAAATATCCGAGATTATTTAACTGATTTTTACTGAAACAAATGACGAAAATCGTAGGAGATAATTAGTTCAAATCGTTATTACAAAATATATATCTTGCTTAAAAAAGTGGTGGACAATACCCACGTTCTAGATTGAATGTCTTTATTAACGTCAAACACATCTTAATGTTCTTTCTTTATAATATAATAAAAACAAAACTGCATAAAGTTTACATTATATATTTTATTTCAAATGTTCAAACATATAACAATATTAAAAGAATAATACTATTTTCATACATGTATACCATTAACCATAATTTAATCATATGCAAGGATATCTTTTTACAAATATAACTCAGATATTAATATATATACACATACTAAATCAGAACAAGGTGATACTATTTTTATTACATAATTTAAAGCTGTTCCTTGCGTCACTTCCTGTTTTGCGAATAAGCGTAACCATCTCTATGCCATAGGACAAGTATCAAGAAATGCTTACGACTTCAATCTTTGTATCAATACAGGTTACATATTCCTGAATAAGCACAGCCTACCATATTAGTTTCAAGTGTTCGTGAACACATTTTATAATTTGATAACAACAACCTAATGGTAAACACAGGACAAGTCACAAATTTTGACATTGATTTTATAAGTATCTTGTTTTAATAACCTATTACGCCCCAGAAATGCTTTTATTTTTATTTCTCAAAAGCTTTTATATTTGATGTCCTGATATAGCTTCGAAAATGTTACTCTTAACTCATTGTCCAATAAATCTGAATAATATTTTGCTTTTCTTGCTTTTTTAAAATTACAGTTATAGTGATTTAGTATTTTGTATGGAAATCAAAATAATACCTTGTTTTCATAACGCATAATTTCACAGTCAGTGCTACTTTAAATTTCATCAAGTAATAAACATCTAACATATCTAAAACAACATAATAAATCTCACGTTTGCCCTTTCTAAAGAAGGAAACATTTATTTGTTTCTGATGCATATAATGGCTTAAAATTTGCATAAATAATGAATAGAAACGTTTCTTAATTGTTGTACATAAAATGCATACATTGAAAATGATGTCAGACAAAATATTTTGATAATAATAAAAATACAACTGTATCAACCAATCAAAATGTGGACCTGAGAACAATGAACATACCCCGTTATTACACATTGTATTTTCAATACACCTACCATTATCTAACTGCACACAAATGAATATATGCAAATGAATACCCAGAATGGTCACCAAACACTGAAAATTTGCAAACATTAGTTCGGTTTGATAAAAATTGTTTGTGGACAAGAGGTAATGGCATATGCAAACAACCGTCCATGCCCCAAAGCATTGGATTTAGAAACCATAGAAATGGTGATTTACTTAGAATTTTCAAATACCTTTGTTCAATCTAAATTCTACTGCTATACTTGAACATATTTATGTATATAAATAATCTAAATTCAATAAAAATTAATTTTTTAAATGTAAGTAGGCCAAAGACGGTCTTCGCAATATATAGACATAAAATTATTATTATATTATAAAATTATTTGCAAAAATCTAAATATACCAAAGTTTATCCATAAAACACTAATATTCATGTCATTTCTCGGAAAAAAATAACTTGCGAGACTTAATATCTTTTGGGTTATATTGAGAAAAGAATTATGCTGTAGAGGTTCAAACAATTATGCATTAAACTTAACACAGTCAGCGGATATATGGACTAAGCAATGTGGTAAGTATAAAAATATGAACAAGTGGGGTGATCCCTCAACAGCAAAAACAACAAAAAACAGATACTAGAAGTTGAAAATCGCAGACAATGTTTTGAGTCTGTTTTCAAGTGGTGCAACACCTCACAAACCTCTCACAAACCTAAGCACTGGCTGAAGAGGTATTCAATCCTCAACACTATGAAAGTTTTGGAATCAGTGATCCCGATAGACCAGAAAAATGTAATAACATATAAATGAAAAACTAAAGTCAGGTCAGCCCTAACTTGCATGCCTGGCTGGTCCGATAAGACTTCTCAGAGTTGTCTACCAAGTTTCTGCATCTTCGTTTTTATTAAAATCAAAATCACCCGCTTTTCTCATAGTCAGTATCATGTTCAAAGTTAGACACACCAATTATTTTAAATTAAACCGAATGTCAATAAAGTGTCATAAAATTGAATTGTAGCCAGTATTAAATCCTAAAAATCAGGTTTATAACTAATATAAAAATATGTGATACAAATATATGTGCAAACTATCTCTGTCAACTGCGTCATAGAATTTGAATATTCCAACAAATTTCAACTGCATTAACACCTTCTTGTATATTCTCCATAAACGATATACAATATCAAAAATATAAATCAAGGTAACAAAAATTTTAAACGTTATCAAAGGTTAATTTATGATAACGAAGAAGACAAACACATTGAAACTGCGAACATAGTGGTATGTCCTGACGCTTGCTTTACACTTAGTCCGTATTATTGCATCCTTCCCTATCATATTTCAAGTAGCTTTATCATTCGTTTGCGAGTCTAACTCGTCCATGTGTTTACCAATAACATCTTCAAGAACTTTTACTGTTTTCACCCAGGCATTTACCGTCAGCTCGTCCATTTTCATTTTACTTTGTGCGAAGATAAGGAATAATCTAAAAGCCTCCTGAAAATTTGAAAAATATAAGTGTTTTTTATCCCAGTACATGTTGTTTTTGTATTTCTCAACAAAACACGCCTTACTTTTGATACTTCATCATTAGTTATTTATAATCATATTTTATTTCATTTCGATATATCCCAGTGTTGCATGCTGCCATGCTATTTTATTCATTAGTAAGTAGTTTGAGTGTATGAAAGAGTCATTCAAAGCTTCTCACAAAGCTAAAATTTCTAGCAAATCAAATTTTTAAGGGTCCGTTTTTTAAGCTTTAACGGCCTAGTAATTAAGGATTGGTGGCCGTTTGGGTTCTAAGTCCGTTAGGGACAAGCTGTTGTTTCCTTGTCAAGACACTTTTCACGCTTTGTTCGGGTTCGTTCCAGGAAAATAAATGAAATTGTGTCATCTCTTCACACTGAGTTTTTTTTAATAAGTAACAAATTATTTTACCTTGAATTGCTCTACCCGAATTTCTCTTCTAAAATGATTGGCAGTCAGCTTATGAACCAGGACAACTAAGCAATCTAGATCGTCTAAATTATCAACAAATGAGGTAATGCCATGTTTAAAGTTGATTGCATGTGCACGAAGCTTGGCTGATGTCCGGATTTCTTCCATTTTCATGCCATTGAATGCTTTGAAAAACTTTCGTATATTTGGATCCTCGAACAATCTGAATCAAATAATTATCAGATCATGCATAAGTCCATTTGTAAAATTATTTACGAATTATAATAAAATAAACGTTCAGGAAAATGTGCCTCTATACAAAAACATTACTTACAAAATGTAGAACAAACGGTGTACTATTTGAAGAAACCAACATAGTTAATAGTATTGAATAATCATGTTACCAATCAAACAAAATTGGCCAATACTTTCCTACATTATAATGCATACATCCGAAGTAAAGTATCATGAGTTTTGCTTAGTTATTTACGCATCCATGATTACCAAAACTGGATGACATTCCCTTAATGCAACGCTATGTACCTAAATGTAAAAGTTTTGTATGAAATACTTGCTAAACCTGCAGATGATAGGTTTCTTCAAACTATTTTTATTGTCAAGTTTCCTTCAAACAATATTTATGTCAAGGTTTCTAGAAACTATATTTATGTCAAGGTTTCTAAAAACTATATTGATGAAGTTTGAGAAGCATTATACATACATGCCAAAAAACTCCGGTCCATTTGTTTTCCAGGAGGCTGTCAATTTACCCCAGCTTTCTCGTATAGCCGCAACCTCTTTTCCTGTCAACCCAGTTACAGGATCAGGGGTGTCTGGGTTGTCTCCCATTTTAACGTCGCTTTAATCTGAAAGTAGATGGATATTTTCAGTGTAACGTAAGGGAAAATTAGTTTTTCAAATTTCGTGATTTTGTACAGTTCACAAAATGGTCAGCTATGTAACATGAGAATACAATCGGTTCAACACAAGTAATCAAAATGATTCAAATTAATTATAAATTGTTTGATCTGTATCATCATTTTCACTTCGGTGTACATGTGTTAAAGCTGCAGGCCTGCAGATGAGCCAGCATATTAAAATAAATCAAAACTGAGATAAATGTATTATAATTTTAAGAAAGGTAAAAGCATTCAAGATCCAAGTTATACCGGTATTTTACATGTGATGTGCCGTTTAAGATTGATTTTGCAGTATTTCATCACCATATTTCTACTGCGTTACTAACGCAGTACGGGCTGTTTTTGCATATGTTGACCACTTTTTTGGTAGCTTTCTTGGATCGAAAGTGCCGATTGCAATATTTAAATTGCTTTATTTGTTCAACTCGAAATATCTTACTATTAAATTCATTTACAAAATTTTCATGAAAATAAACATGAATCTGGAGGCGTGCTGCTTTAACACTAATAGCATATAAACACTTAAGAACACATACAATTTTTTTATTTATGATTTAATAAAAGAAAGGTCAAAGCAATGAAAAAGAAGGAAAAATCAAGGGAAAAGACAACTGGGCATCATTACTCAAACAAATTGTACTATAGTCGTCATTTTTTAGAATCAATATCTGTTCTAGTTTGCCTTTTTGTACCCTTATCAGAAATCTCGGAGCATGACACCAGAAGGCACATTTATTCATAACTGGACAAATTTGTCTTTGGCTTAGAGTACTCCGTATTAAGCACGCGATATTAATGTCAAAGATTTAAACCACTTTGACACACTTTCTTAATATCTTTTGATATCAATAAAAAATAAGATGATCCGTTAGCCATACTTTGTTCTGCTCTTTGACTAGGTCTAACCAATTTGAATGCTAAGGTATCAATGTTTTTGTTTCCAAATAATCTTTAATAATGTGCATGGCTATTTAAAGAAATAATGAAAATAAATCTAAGTCACACGCTTCGATAAAAAAGCGAAAAAACCGAACCAAACACCGCATCCCCTTCAAGAAAAATAAAAATAAAAAATAATGAAACAAAAGAAAAAGAAAAGAAAAAAAGGGATTTGCAAGTTCTACAAGGCAATGCGATGATCACATAATGCATATACCAGCCCATTGCCTTTGATATCAGATAACATTATGTCAATAATTTGTATTTTTAATACACATAAAAACAAAAACAAAATTAATCTGATTAAGGAAGTTTTGTAGACTACATTGTAGTAATTCTAGTAAATTGTAAAACATACAAAAATATCCATGTCTTCAAATATCTAGTTACACAAATGTTTGCAATAATATTTTCAACATTCGTGTTTAACCTAAGAACAAATAATGCTTGCAGTATTAAGTCAATACCTTTCTTTCCTTTGAAAAGATACATTTATTATATGAAACTGAAGCAAACTTTATATAGATAAAATATCACATACCGCTAAGATATCCAAATGTAAAATGAAGAGTTTAACAAAACGAAAGGACTTTGATACTGATATACTACTTTTATCTATGAAATTTCACCATGTACGAACCTTTAAAACCTAGGAGTAACTCGGTTACATGGTTTCATATGTATTCAGATAATTTAATGTGTTTTTCTTATTTGAAAGTTGATAAAAAAAACAACAACTTAAAGTGTGTTTTGTTTTTCTAAACGTTTATCGCATATCAATAATATCTCGGTTACTAAAGTATAATCTAAAATTAATTTCAGTATTATTTAAATGCACATTACGCTTCAGAAACAAATAAATTTTTACTTCTTTAGAAAGATCAAACATGATTTTTATTATGTTAAAAATATGGTTTACAGAATATTAAATGCTTGTTACCTGAAGAAAATAGCAATAACCGTGAAACATTTTGTCAGGAATGTAGCAAAATGTAAACAAAGTAGTATTTTGACTTCCATTCAAATAACTGTACTTGCGACCGATGACAAAGATGGTTTTGGTAATTGGCCAATAAATAACTTTTTTGGATACTTTTAAAGTATATCAAAATTTAAAAAAAAAAAAAAATGAAAAATAGAAATAAAAGCATTTATGAGGCATCATGGTCCAATAAGCTGTAGACTGCATAAAAACTGACATAGAAAATTAAGTTTAAACTCATTTAAAACGGCTTCTCATCGAAAGAGATTCATCACCTTACTATGGTCAAACTATGGTCAAACCCCTTTGATATTTGACACTGTTTCTTTACCATTCCAACTGAATAGTTAACTTTCTTTTTTCTTTAAGATGGAATGTTAAAGGAACGGTCTACTTTAAAATAAATACAAGTTCTTTAAAATTGTACTAAATTGTGGAGGGAATTTCTGAAATTGTTTTGACATAATACAATGTAATTTGCTTTTTTAGTTGATGCACCTTGAAGAGTGCAGGAGTGTCAGGTCCTGTTAAAAATAAAAAAACATTACGCAATTTTATCAAATATTACTGCACGTCACAAGCATTCCTTTATGAAATACCAAGAAAAAAAATATTTGTGGGATATCATTTATCAATTTTCAGTATTGACATTAGGTCTTTCTTAAGGTAAATACAAACAAACCGTGCATACAAAGATTGTTTAATGATAATTCAACAAAGGTCTACGTGCATAGAGATTATGGTATTTAATTGGTAATCAATTCAAAACAGTGACTTTGCAAAATATTATATCATGTATATAAATTGCACCAAATGTAAGCAACATTGTATAGAAATATTTTGAATTCATGCGATAGGCCAGTGAGATATGTCATGTCGCCTGCTCTTTGTGGCCTTTTTCAGTAAATTGCCAAATAACTACTACGGTTAGTACTGATAGAATAATATGTTAAACTAAGTATGATTGCATAATTAAGACAATTAAAGTTTTTACTTCATAGATGTAACTCTTCTTGCACGATTGTTTTTTTTTATCTAACATCATTAAAATAATTTGAAACCCATTTAACCCATCCCAGCGCTCAAGCTTGTTCTTTAGGTACATATTTTTTCCTAAAACGTAAAATTATGGAGAAAACAATTATCCCCTTAATTTTCTGATTTTAGCAATAATACTCCGGATAGAAACAAATAACTCTGACGATATAAGGTGATGTCATGAAATGAGGAGACTTATGCGTTTGTAATCATCCAAATTCCCGTTTGAATAAGTCGGCTAAATGCGTATTTGTAGATAAAAGACGTTGCAAACGATGTATTTGTTATCATGTAGAGGTTAATTATATCACAAGGCTTCAACCTTCTCGCTCACATCATTCACTCGCCCGCTCACTCATTCGGCCTTAAATGATTAAATAACATAGAGCAGGTAATAAACACCGTTTGACAGTGTGATGTCAATATATATTGTGATTTAGTTTCAAGTTTATTTATTGTATAGATATGTTATTAACTCGTAAATATATTATCAAAGCGCAAACCACTTGACATTGCCTATAAACATTAAACTTTCAACAGATATGTACATTTCGTGTCCGGTAGATGGCGCAGCTTTAGACATAAGCATGTTGCATTTTTACACCTCTTCTTGTCACGTTTAGGTATCTCACGTTATCTAAAATCATAACAGTCTGTCTAACCAATATCTATAAAATTGAGTTAACTAGCATTTACCACAATCAATGATCAATTATACATAATCTTCTGTAACATAGATTTTTGAAGTTGTAACAACAGCAATAAGCGGACAGAAATTTGACTTTCAATTTATTATATATTTCTGCATATTTTTTTCTAGTTTTATAGCTTTTCTTGTTTCCTCTTTGATTCTTTCAATCTAATCATTAACCTAGTCATTACAAATAATATTTTATCGTACGATTTCTATTTCATAGACGAGTTAAGTATATTATATAAGGTTTTATCTGATAAAGAGAGCAAGTTTCAGTAATCATATTAGAATTTTATTAACCTACGAAGTTTTTACTCAAAAACTATAAAACCATAAGATTAAAATCATATTATAAATCTCATATATATGTAATAAAACATAATTTGGTTATCAAATATATTTTAAAGGCAAATGATTTTGAAATCTTATCTTGAAAGATTTAAGAGAGTGGAAGACCAAGGAATGTGTTATTACTTTTATTATTAAGATTAATTCGGGACTATCTATCGTCCGATGCTGATTTCCTCTCTTGAGTTAGACAAATAAGACGGAATTATTTTAAAACTGTGATACAAAACTATATGCCAATCGATTTAACGAATATAACTGTTATATGTAGCATAACTGCACACTTTAACAACACGCTTTTACAACATAAGCAAAGTAAGAAAAATCACATTGATGTTAATACTTTTATTAAATTGAAGTTTAGAGATAGCCGAGATAGATATGTTAAGCTTTCATATTTCAAGCAATTAAAACAAGAGACACTTTATTCTACATTGAATAACATGCCAACAATGACACTACTGTTAGTACATAATAAATATTAATAAATTGGGTTATCAATCAGGCCTTTGATTTCTTATTTTGTTAATATTTACGTATGCACGCAATGTTGCATTTAAACTGCATGCACGTACACTGTGTATATATTTTATGCACTACATCATTTAAGTCTTTTATAACACGCAAGTTTTACATAGCAATTTTAATTTTACCGGCTGTGAGAAATGAATTTAATTTTTATTTTTATAGTGTTAGTAGTTAATTTCTGTAAAACATATACAAGTACAGTGTTTAAAAAATTGAAATTATATAGATCTAAATATCTTTTACGATTTGATTTCAAGTGCTAGAATAAATTAAATAACAAAGCTCCCAAACACCATATATATCATTATATCTACATAAGATCATTTCCGAAATAACACGTATAAAAAGAACTTTTAAATCAATTTTAATCTTAAAAATTATCTTAAATTTAATCTTAATTCACAAAAGTACAATTTGTTTGTTTGAGTTTACGCCTTTTTCCAACAGTATTTCAGTCATATAGGCGGGTAGTTTCCTAACCATCGTTCCTGGAGAGTTACACCAGTCAAGGGGCAGGACGTGAAGTGGTTGCACACTTGGTTCAAGCGAGCGAAATAGTTGCAAACTTGACAAAATGGCGAACACGGCGTGATTTTTTGAAACGGGTGAACGAATTTTTGCCAGGCAAGTGGGGTTCTTTGTTATTTTGAAGTTCATTAGTATGTCTATTCCACAATGCAATATATATGCCACACTCGGTTAAAGGTTTCAGCATCCTAGATTCTGTTTTGACGAAGTTATTGAAGATATAAACTGATCATGTAGATATTTTGAAATTTGACATGTGACTGTTCTGGTCGGTTTTTCTCCTAATTTATTCGAATTTGTAAGTTTTGAACTGCATTTAACAATAACAAAATATGTTTCTGTCAATGCTGTATAAATGGTTTAGTTCGCAAGTCCGAAGATAACGTTCAATACACAAAAATATCTTGTTCAAGCACATTTTGGTTGCAGACTTATACTTCAAGCATTTTTGGTTGAAAACTTTTGTGTCGATAATGTGGCATGCATATTTTTAGCGATGAATATCTAATTATTTTTTAAATAATTAGCAATATTAAGGCAATTATACCCGTCCATCAAATAAGAAATATATATACAAATTGTGCATGCGTGCAGACATATCCTAACACAGGGTCTTTTAAATAGATATAAAACACAATATGCTAAAAATTGAAGTTCAGTTGTGTTTATCTTCATCATTTTTTTTTCTCCCCGATATACTTCTTTCCTTTTAACAAAGTCTTAGGAATTTTTTTATATCTTGGCATGACTAACTGTAAAGGAAAAGAAGAAAAAAATAGCAACAAACAGCTTTTATAATTGTTCTTTTTTGAGATTTGAAATAAATTTGATTATATAGTAGATAAAACTATATTAACATTGACACAAGGGCATTATTCACATGTTTCTTTAAATTGTTCCTTATTATTGACCAATCGAAACATCTTCCAAATTTCCTAACCAATGACTTTAAGTAGTTTTGTCACGTATCAGTCAATTTAAATAACCAATCATTTATATTATGATCTAATAATCAAAATCATCTTTAGAATACCAATTAATATATGATGTACATCAAATCCGAAATATTGTAAACAAGCATGTCAGTTTAACTTTAAATATTTTTCTATATGCTATTATTTTGTTTGCAGGCTTTTACTGACGATTGTAGTATTGACCTGAGAACCATGTAATTTGAAACATAAAGTGCATAATTGTAGTAAAAGAAGAAAGTATAAATAACATTTATAACAAAAACAAGTAACAGAACATAAATGTCAATAATTGCCATTGAAATTAACCTTCTACACTCCTTTTTCAAAGTTTTACTATGGATTTCAATAGAATGGGAATAAGTTTGCAACCAAAAATGCTTGAAGTATAAGTCTGCAACCAAAATGTGCTTGAACAAGATATTTTTGTGTATTGAATGTTATCTTCGGACTTGCGAACTAAACAATTTGTACAGCATTGACAGAAACATATTTTGTTATTGTTAAATGCAGTTCAAAACTTACAAATTCGAATAAATTAGGAGAAAAACCGACCAGAACAGTCACATGTCAAATTTCAAAATATCTACATGATCAGTTTATGTCTTCAATAACTTCGTCAAAACAGAATCTAGGATGCTGAAACCTTTAACCGAGTGTGGCATATATATTGCATTATGGAATAGACATACTAATGAACTTCAAAATAACAAAGAAAACCACTTGCCTGGCAAAAATTCGTTCACCCGTTTAAAAAAATCACGCCGTATTCGCCATTTTGTCAAGTTTGCAACCAATTCGCTCGCTTGAACCAAGTGTGCAACCACTTCACGTCCTGCCCCTTGCCAGTACTAGACTACCTTCCTTCGCGCTAAACTACCAAAGCATCTCCCGGGGATCGAACCCACGCCAGAGAGGTAACTGGATTAGAAGTCACCGACTCTAACCCCTCGACCACGGAGGCGGTCTCAAAAAGTACAAAAAGAAAGAAATAATAATGTACAAAAAGAAATAATTATGTAACAAATATCAAACACATCGAGGTTTACGTTTAATGTCATTTGACACACTGACTTACATTGTATTAATTACACCGTAACTTTTGAAACTTTAGATATAGGATATTTTAGATGATAGGCGCAACTGTAATGCGATAAAAGTTTAGTGTCACACATTTATTTTACGTCGCCAAATTTTAACCGAAACGTTCATTATTATAACTCTGCTCTCCTGGAAGCCTTTGCCATAAACCGCCCTGCATAATCGTGCAGTCTGACTAAGCTCTATAATACTGACTGACGAACTTCAAATTTTCATTTTGATATCTAAAGAATTGATAATGAGCGGTTCGAAAAATAGAAGCTGCACAAGTATATTAAAGTAAATTGGTTAAAGGTTAATTTGATATCATGAATTTTAAAGATGTTCAACAACTATGCGTTAAATCTCAACAAAAGCCTAGTGAATGGAACTTTATCTTATCTAAACATAAATATTCATGATCCTTTGATAACATATTATAAATTGTTTACTTTTCTTATTTGCATAAGCGAACTATTTGTTTTACCATTCAATTTTTATACACCAAAAGATCTATTATTTTCCTTTACATTATTGAATTGAAGTATATACCATAGCTCATGCACTGTTTAATATTTTCCTATGTTCTGACTCAACAATTATTCATACAATTGTTCGTAGCTGAATACAACATTTATTTATGCATATTTGAAAATATTACAGTATATCTTAATATGTCCATTTATCGGTACAATTTTATTGCTGGTTAATTATATGATAACCTATATATTGTATGCCGATACTTTAGTTGTGATAATCAGCTTTACTAGATAGGTTATTAAAATACTGTGGCCGATAATCTTGTTTGTATAATTCATGTCACCTGTGAGAAAATGTTGCCCTATATATTATCAAATTTAAAGAATGTCGACATTAGGTAATTGTTAATTTGATGATCATGATTTTACATGGCAAATAACCAGGACAAAGTAATGTAAATATTCGAAATGAATCTAACACATTAAGAGTTTATTTCAAGAAACTAATATAAATATGTATTTTTAGAAGTGAAAATCTATGACTTAAGAGAACTCACAGGATATATATTAGGAAGGGATGAGTTTTAATACAAAAAATATGAAGTTAAGATTTCTTGTGCTCTCAACAAGGATCTTCGTAGCTTTCATCCGTGCATATTTTGTCACAAAGGAGCATGTTAATATAACGAATAAACTCAGAATGCTGCTATTTCAACAAGTCATTACATTTCAACCGTTTCAAATAAGAATTATAATATTTTCGGCCGTAGGCTGTTTATTTTCATATTGACTTCCGGTAAACACAATACGGTAAATCACTTAATGAGTAAAAGCAACAACTGAAGGTAACCCCTGTAATATGTCGCTAAGCATTGATGTGTTTGCATTAATAGAACAATCCGAAATTAGCATGCAATTGTTGGACTAGTTTTACTAAGGCCAAAGTGTGTGCAAAGATACTTTTTATTGTTTTTTTTTTCGAAGGTTAGTCTACATTTTTCAAACTCTTAAATAAGTCGGTCAATTTGATTGTATATTACATAACTGCACGGTTTATAAAAAACATTAAGGCGAGGAATATCGCGTGAGCTGTAATCCAAATATAAAGTAAAGCGATAACCTATTGAGATACTTGTAATATACGGGAGGTCCTTGTGCATACCTGAACTCAGTCGGATGTATCTTTACGCAGAAAATGTCAAAATAATCTTGACAAAATCTACAATTAATCAATGACTTTTTTTTAATTGACACTTGTCAATACTGGTGTGACTCTTCATATAAACTAGTGCTCAAACTTTATTTTTAGTCTTATTTTATAAAAACATTTAAGCTATAAATGATGATAAATTGTTATTATAACTTTATCTATTAGTTCAAGAAAGTGATCTACAACAAAAAGCTAAAACATTCTGTAATAGTTTATATAACTTATTCAAAGTCTCATCTCGAGTGTGAATACATTTCTTATAATTTATTTATCTGGAGATATGCTCCTTTAAGAAATTCTCGAGAAAACAATATCCTATAAATTCTAAATGATATGATAATCACTTATACTAACGTTGATCCTTTATCACTTAAAGGCACGTTATGCATCAGAAACGAAAAATATTTCACCTTTCTTTAGAAAAGGTTAACATGAGTTTAACAAAGATATATATCAATTTAAGAAAGTAGGTCTAAATGAGAAATAAAATAATTGTCATTAAAGTAGCAAAATGTAAAAACATCAGAAGCAAAAGATAATCTATAACAGTACTCCAAAAAATAAAAAGCGTATGAGAAATAAAAATAAAGCATTTCTGATGCATAACTAGCCTTTAATCTTTAATAAAAATTAGATGTAAAAACATCACGTACATTGTTATTTTGCATGATATTATAACTAAATGAAACAATAGTTTACATTAATTTTGACAACCACTCGCATGTACTCTTAAATACCATAAAAAGTTTATCTTTATGAAACAAATTGAAATATAACCCTTTTCGTTGAATTCCAAATAAGAGGACTACCATGAGCTATTGTTGCTCTCGGTCCAATTCCTTTCTGCTTAAATTGTAAATTATTAACATGTATATATTACCTTGAATAAAAATATGTTTAAAGCAAAACCAATATCCAAATTTCACAGAGGAATATTAATTCGCTGTTACATGGTTTTATATTCAATGAATAGCTGCGATAGACATACACTGTAATTCCGGTCTTAGTTTATATTTATCTGTTCATAAACCCTTGTTAGTATATGTTAGAAGTTTAAATATTCATACTGCTGTTTATGGAAAAATGCAAGATGGTTGTGCGATTTTGACGATTATATTTACTTTTTAATTTCAGTTTAGGAAGTGTAAACATTCTCGTTTTGGGGAAAGAGGGATCTTTATCAATTTATTAAGTGCATGGATAAACACATTGACATGTATATTGCGATTTGGTTTCAAGTGCTATAACCTAATAGGTACGTTTAAAAACCTATAAATATATCATTGAATTGCAAAAGAAGTGTTCGTTTTTTCATACAGAAATTTCATAGAAAATAAAATATTTTCTATAATATCAAAATAAACACATGATGCAAAAGAGTCAAACAACATTAGTCTGTCCAAAGCATATCTTGTACAGCAAGCAATCAAAGTAAATATAATCAAGGGGACAACACGTTCAAAGATTGCCAAGCCAAAAATTTGTTAAAAAACCAATGGACACCAATTCAATAATTCAACTAACATATAAATTTGATCTACATCTTCGAAATAATAATTCGGATCATTGTTAACCTCACCTGCTATCTTTGTGTAAAAGATGTGGATTTGATAGAACCTTAGTCATAAAATATACTATTAAAGTAAAATATTCTATTTGATTGTTACATAAAACCCTAAATAATTTATGAAGACATCTTGTTTATATAGTTAAAACTAAGTCCTAAAATTCATTGTAAATACTCGTATATTAAGTATTTTGTAGAAAAGTTTGGAAAATTTAAAAGATTAATATGTATAAAATAAATTTGTAAAACTAACATACACGTTCTTTACCTTCCCATTGTGATAAGAAGGTCTAATAATTGATAAAATTCCATTGCTTATCAAATACATGTTGACCTTTTTATGTATGTATGTATGTATGTATGATAACGACAATGGATAAACTAGCATAACTCAAGGACATGTACCCCCACCTACTCCTAATAGGAAAGACCGACAACCTAATTTGAATAATGAACATTGTCCCTGACATATATGTGCTATAACGTATGCAGAATTTGAGGTAAAAGAAAAAAAGTTATTTGATAGACAAAATACTGATACAATCATTCATGCTACGTTTTACATTGGTTGAACATAACGAAACATTTACCAGTTTGGCTGTATAGAAACGAGGAATTAAAATATGATTATGAAAAATGTTTAATTGAATTGAAATTAATGCACCGCGACGCTATAAACAACCATTTTACTTATGATATCTATGTGAATAATCTTAACTTCAATGCAAATGCATCAGAACGTTTTTGCATCAATATCACCTTTAATGTGTACTTTAACACACGATATTACCTTTAATTAATTGTACGCAGTGTTACATAACTGTTTAATTTATAAAATTATCTTCATACAGATCTTTATTATGTTTGACAAAAAATAAAACTCTGATATTTATCTTTAATTATAAAAGTATAGTTCTTAAATATCTGAAAACTTGCAATGTTCCACTCGTGTTTAGTATAAAATACCAAACCATTGTCTACAAGTTAATCATTTGACAATAGACGCTTGACCACTGATCCTACCACTTGAATCTAAAGACAGTTAAATCTTTGTCAAAGATACGAAACCGCTTCAAACAAAGTGTTCTGTACCATTTTAAAGATTTAAACCAGGTGTATCATTTAAAGTATTTATAATGCTAGTATACGAGCGTATACGACAGTATACGTCCATCTACAACTGAAGCAATATCAGGCTTTATAATGCAAATTATTATCATTTCAAATGGTTGGCAGACATGATCTTTATATAATTCTATATGTGCAGCAAATTATATTCTATATTATGAGTGCAGAACGCGCATATTTGTAGAATGTGCGCATCATCTGAGTACATCCCATGTAATTCAACACATGATAAGAATGAGCTGGTGTTGACAAGTATTCGCAAAGGAAACGCATTTAACATATTTATATACACTCCTGAGTTTGTTTATTTTAAATAAAGGTTCAAGAATAACATACACAGCATCTATAACATAATAATAGTAACTTAATGATTGATATCCAAATATTGTCATAGTACATTTATTTGCTATATATTAATTTAACAGTTGTGACGATGAAGGGTGATGTCATGAAACGAGGAGACTTATCCAAAGTTCCGTTTGGATAAGTCGGTCAAATACGTATCTGTAGATATGGGACGTTGCAATCGATGTATTTGTTATAATGTAGAGGTTTATCATACCACAAGGCTTTAACCTTCCATGGTAAGAGAGTCGCTCACATCATTCACTCGCCCGCTCGCTCATTCGGCCTTATCTGATTAAATTACATAGAGCAGACAGTCAGCACCGTTTGACAGTGTGATGTCAATATGTATTGTGATTTAGTTTCAAGTGTATTTATTGTATAGATATGCTATTACCTCGTAAATATATTATCAAAGCGCAAACCACTTGACATTGCCTATAAACATTAAACTTTCATCAGATATGTACGTTTAGTGCCCAGCAGATGGCGCAGCTTTAGACATAGGCATATTGCATTTTTACAACTCCTCTTGCCACGTTCAGGTAAACAATAGTAATTTCAAATCATAATAATCTGTCTAACCAATATCTATAAAAGAGATTTAAGTAGCATTTACCACCATGACTCATCAATTATACATAATCTTCTGTAACATAGATATTTGAAGTTGTAACAATTGCAATAAGCGGACAGAAATTTGACTCTTTTCAACGGGTTGGTCCAGTATTTTCATATAAATACGTCTTCATAATCAACTTTAGGACAGGGCTATATCTTAATTGATTGCCTTTGTTACTTCTGTAACCCTGTCTTCTCTCATGTCTGTTATATATTTCTGCCTACTTTTTTCTTGTTTCATAGCTTTTCTTGTTTTCTCTTTGACCATTTTAATCTAGTCATTACAAATAATATTTTTCATTCAGATCTTTATTTCATAGTGGAGTTTAGTATATTATATAAGGTTTTATATGATAAAGAGGACAAGTTTTTGAAATTATATTATACAGTGTAATTTCATTAACTTTCTAAGTTTTTACTAGAAAAGTATAAAGCAAAAAGATTAAAATCATATTATAAATCTCATATATATGAAATAAAATATAATTTGGTTATCAAATATATTTCCTGGCAAATGCTTTTGAAATCTTATCTTGAAAGGTTTAAGAGAGTAGAAGACCATGGACTGTATTATTTCTTTTATTAAGATTAATTCGGGACTCTCTATCGTCCGATGCTGATTTCCTCTCGTGAGTTACATCTGTATCTTTTTGAAATAAGACGGATTGTTTTTGATACTGTGATTAAGCAATTTTACGAATATGATTTTATATGTAACATAACTGCTTACTTCAACAACACGCTTTTACAACATAAGCAAAGTAAGAAAAATCACATTGATGTTAATACTGTTATTAAATTGAATTTTATTAATGTCATTTGACACACTGACTTACATTGTATTAATTACACCTTATAACTTTTGATACATTAGATATATGATATTTTAGATGATAGGCGCAACTGTAATGCTATAAAGGTTAAGTTTCATAACACATTTATTCTACGCCGCATCGTTCATTATTATAACTCTGATAATAATACCTTTCTCCCCTGGAACCAAAAGTTATCAGCCTTTGAGTCAGACCGCCCTGCATAACAAGGCTCTATGCTACTGACTGACCAACTTCAAATTTTCATTTTTATATGTCAATAATTGATAATGAGCAGTTCGAAAAATGGAAGCTGCACAAGTATATTAAAGTAAATTGGTTAAAGGTTAATTTGATATCATGAATTTTAAAGATGTTCAACAACGATGCTTTTAAATCTCAACAAAAGCCCAGTGAATGAAACTTTATCTTATCTTAACATAAATATTCATGATCCTTTGATAACATATTATAAATTGTTTACTTTTCTTATTTGCATAAACGAACTATTTGTTTTACCATTCAATTTTATACATCAAAAGATCTATTTTTTCTTAACATTATTAAATTATTTAAGTATATACCATAGCCCATGCACTGTTTAATATTTTCCTATGTTCCAACTCAACGATTATTCATACAATTGTACTTAGCTGTATGTACAACTTTGAAAATATTACAGTGTAGCTTACTAGGTCAATTTATCGGTACAATTTTATTGCTTGTTAATTATATGATAAACTTTACATTGAATGCCGATACTTTAGTTGTGATAATCAGTTATACAAGATAGGTTATTAAAATACTGTGGCCGATAATCTTGTTTGTATACATGTAATTCATGTCACCTGTGAGAAAATGTTGCCCTATATATTATCAAATTTAAAGAATGTCGACATTAGGTAATTGTTAATTTGATGATCATGATTTTACATGGCAAATAACCAGGACAAAAGTAATGTAAATATTCGAAATGAATCTAACACATTAAGAGTTTATTTCAAAAAAACTTATATGAATCTGTGTGTTGCCGACGTCAACACTATTACTAGATATGCTTGAATATTAAGAAGGTATGAATTTAGATACAGAGTTGAAATGTTCTTGTGCGGAAACAAAGATCTTCGTAGCTTTCATCCGTGCATATTTTGTCACAAAGGAGCATGTTATAACGAATAAACTCAGAATGCTGCTATTTCAACAAGTCATTACAATTTGACCGTTTCAAACAAAAATTATAATATTTTCGGCCGTAGGCTGTTTATTTTAATATTGACTTCCGGTAAACACAATACGGTAAATCACTTAATGAGTAAAAGCAACAACTGAAGGTAACCCCTGTAATATGTCGCTAAGCATTGATGTGATTGCGTTAATAGAACACTCCGAAATTAGCATGCAATTGTTGAACTAGCTTTACTAAGGCCAAAGTGTGTTCAAAGTTACTTTATATTGTTTTTTTTTTCGAAGGTTAGACTACATTTTTCAAACTCTTAAATAAGTCGGTCAATTTGATTGTATATTACATAATTGCACGTTTTATAAAAACATATAAAGTCATGAAATATCACGTAAGCTGTAATCTTAATATAGTAAAGCGATAACCTATTGAGATACTTGTAATATACGGGAGGTCCTTGTGCATACCTGAACTCAGTCGGATGTATCTTTACGCAGAAAATGTCCAAATAATCTTGACAAAATCTACAATTAATCAATGACGTTTTTTAATTGACACTTGTCAATTATGGTGTAGCTCTGCATGCAATGAAATTCGTCATCCCAAAAAAAATATTTAAGGCTCTTCATATAAACTAGTGCTCACACTTTATTTTTATTCTTGATTTATAAAAAACATTTCAGCTATAAATGATGATAAATTGTTATTATAACTTTATCTATTAGTTCAAGAAAGTGATCTACAACAAGAATTAAAACATTCTGTAATAGTTTATATAACTTATTCAAAGTTTCATCTCGAGTGTGAATACATTTCTTATAATTTATTTATCTGGAGATTTGCTGCTTTAAGATCTTCTAGAAAAAAACAATATCCCATAAATTCCAAATGATATCTTTATCAATTATACTAACTCTGATCCTTTATCAATTAATGGCAGGTTATGCCTAAGAAACGAAAAAATATTTCCCCCTTCTTTAGTTAAGGTAAACATGAGTTTAACAAACATATACAATGTATACCAACTTAAGACAGTAGGTCTAAATGAGAAATAAATTATTTGTCATTAAAATTGCAAAATGTAAAAACAACAGAAGCGAAAGATAGGTCAGATAACAGGCCAATAGGTAACGTTTTGGAAACTATAACAGTACTCCAAAAATAAAAAGCTTATGAAAATCATAAATAAAGCATTTCTGAGGCATAACTAGCCTTTAATCTTCAATAAAAAATTAAATGTAAAAACACCACGTACATTGTTATTTTGCATGATATTATAACTAAATAAAACAACTGTATGAACCACGCATTTGCACTCTTGAATACCATAAAATGTTCTACCTTAAAAGATTATTAAACAAATTGAAATATTACCTTTTTCGTGTAATTCCAAATAAGTATCCAAATTTCACAGAGAAATATTAATTCGCTGTTACATGGTTTTATATTCAATGAAAAACTGTGATAGACATACACTGTAATTGCGGTCTTACTTTATATTTATCTGTTCATATACCCTTGTAAGAATATGTTAGAAGTTTAAATATTCATACTGCTGTTTTTGTAAAAATTCAAGATGGTTGTGCGATTTTGACGTTAATGTTTACTTTTAATTTCAGTTTAGAGAGTGTTAACATTCTCGTTTTGGGGAAAGAGGGATCTTTATCAATTTATTAAGTGCATGCATAAACACATTGATATGTATATTGCGATTTGGTTTCAAGTGCTTTAACCTAATAGGTACGTTTAAAAACCTATAAATATATCACTGGATCAAAAAAAAAATAAGTGTTCATTTTTTTCATACAGACATTTCATAGAAAATAATAAACACATGAATGTAAAAGAGTCAAACAAGATTAGTCTGTCAAACGCATATCTTGTACAGCAAGCAATCAAGTATTAAAGTAAAGATAAACAAGGGAACAACACGTTCAAAGGATGAAGCAAGTTAATAATATTGTCAAATCCAATGGACGCATATTCTATAATTAAACTGACTTATAAACTGGATATAAATTTTAATATAAAATTTTAAACTGGAATATAGTTAACACTTCACTTGCTGAATTTGCGTAATTGATCTTGATTTGATACGATCTATTAAAATTTTAAGGGATATCAATATCAAAATAAGGGGCCACCAAAAGTATAGAGCCTCTGCACGGTTGTGCAAACTGGACGACCTGGCTCTATACTTGCTGTTAAACGTAATCACATTCGGTCGCAGGGTGTTTAAGATTAATTCAATTATAAACAAAAGAAATGCGATAAAAAATAGCTTGTGTCATACTTAATAGAACCTTGGTCATAGATATACTATCAATTAAAATATTTATTTCGATATCAATTATAAATTATTGATAAATAAAAGCCTCAATCTTTCATGAACAAATCTCGGTTTTATAGTTAAAACTAAATCCTAAAATCTATCCTAAAGATATAATGTATCTTGTAGTAAAATTGGGAAACATTTAAAAAATTATATGTATAAAATAAATTTGTCAAACTTACATAAACGTTCTTATTTCCTTCCTATTATGATAAGAATATCTCTTATTTGATAAAATTCCTTTGCTTATCAAATATACATACATAAATATAAATATACATGTTTACCTTTTTATGTATTTATGATAACGACAATCGATAAACTAGCATAACTCGAGGACATATAACCCCACATACTCATAATAGGAAAAACCGACAACCTAATTTGAATAATGAACATTTTTCCTGACATATATGTGCAGACATTTTTGCAGAATTTGACGCAAGAGAAAACAATATGAGCCGCGCCAAGACAAAACCAACATTGTGCGTTTGCGACCAGCATGGATCAAGACCAGCCTGCGCATCCGTGCAGTCTTATCAGGATCCAAACTGTTCGCTTACAGACCCTATTACAAGGAGAGAAACATCATGGATGCTGATTAGACTGCGCGGATGCATGCAGGTCGCAAACGTACTATGCTGGTTTTGTCATGGCGCGGCTCCTATTTATTTGACGGAGAAAATACTGATACAATAATCCATGCTACGGTTAACATTGGTTGAACATTATGTAACATTTACCAGTTTGGTTGTATAGTAAAAAGGATTTTAAACATCATTATGAAAAGTTAAATTGAATTGAAGTTAATGCACTGCGACACTATAAACAACAATTTTATGTATGCTATCTATGTAAATAATTGCAACTTCAATGCACAAAATACATCAGAAAGTTTTTGCACAAATACCACATTTAATGTGTACTTTAACACATGATTTTGCCTTTTATTAACTGTACGCAGTGTTACGTAACTGTTTAATTATAAATTTATCTTCATACAGATCTTTATTATGTTTGATTAAAATAAAACTCTGATATCTACCTTTAATTATAAAAGTATAGTATTAAAATATCTAAAAACTTGCAATTATCCACTCGTGTTTAGTATTAAATACCCAACCTTTGTTCACAAGTTAATCATTTGACAATAGGCGTTTGACAACTGATCCTACCACTTGAATCTAAAGACAGTTTACCAAAAATAAGGAATCGCTTTAAACAAAGTGTGCTGTACCTTTTAAATGATTTAAACCAGGTGTTGCATTTAAAGTATTTATAATGAGAACATAGATTACGTGAGTATTCGTGAGTATACGTTCACCAGCGACTGAAGTACTAGCAAGTTTAATAAAGCAAATATTTATTATTTAAAATGGTTAGCAGGTATGATCTTTATATAATTCTATATGTGTAGCACATTTGCAGAGAGTGCAAATCATTTGAGTACATCCCATGTGAAAGAAACCAACTCATCGCTTAAATCATTGTTAACATAATGTTCTTAAAAGAGAAGCATGCTATAAATTATTTGATGAAATACCAGCATTGCTCAATTGTTAAACAACTAAATAATGAAATTATTCAATGTATAGATTAAACGCCACATTTGATTAGAACACTTTGACGGGATAGATTAATATATAAAATACACACTTTCTTAACAGCCTCAAGTATAGGAATAAATAAAAAAGACAAAGCCTTACATAACGAAAGAAATATCAACTTTGGTGTGTTGCATAATTGGATCCGCTAAAATCATACTTTTAAATTTGCCTTTAATTTTAAGTTTCACTTCTATTAGACTAAGAGTATATGAACATATTTTCGAACATTTTTGTACCTGCTCTATTTAAAAGATATAAAAGTTATTCATAATAAAGAAATAAAATTATCAGAAAATTGAAATAAGATATTAATTTGATAGGGTGAATCAATGGGCCTATATAAGTAGTCAAATATTTATTTAAGAGATAGAAAGTGACTGTACACACAAACACTTGAAATTTTACGATGAAAACAATTATGCCCTAAATTCAATACTCATAAAGCAAATACAAAAGTTTAAATATAAGACATCGTGAGAATTGAAAATGCTGCAAAACATTTTGAAAAGAAAAAAAACTCTTTGTTACGAAATAGCTTCATATATAGGAGGGAAAAATGAACTTCAAGTTATTTTTTTGCATATATCGTTATCATTGTGTTTAACACATCAAGAAAAAAACCCAACACAAATGCATTCAAATCATTCTTTTTTCAAAAACAGTTTTGTTTCTTTTCACAATATATACCGGTATTGCAATTCAACATTAAAAAAAAATAAGAAAATATTTTCAACAGTTATTGTAAATATGAGTCTGACATCATAAATTGTCAGAATAACTTTTGCCAATTCTGACACTGCGTTTGTACGTTTTATTTAATTTGTAATTGGGCGTGTTCGCAATACTCAAAATTTGTCATCATTTATCATTTGTGACAAGAACGTCAGGTACTACTACGATTATTTATATCTTCTAATTTCAGTAACCATATGTTGCCATTTTAAAGTCCCACTCATAAGCAAGCAAGCATCAGATATTAGATAATAATATTCAAAACTATAATAAAATGATTAATAGGATATTTCAACAATCTATTTATATTTCAAAGCAATTCAACACATGATAAAAATGAGCTGGTGTTGACAAATGTTCGCAAAGGATGCGCATTTAACATGTTAATATACATTCCTGAGTTTGTTTATTTTAAATAAAGCTTCAAGAATAACATACGAGACATCTATAACATAACAACAGTAACTTAATGATTGTTATCCAAATATTGTCATAGTACATTTATTTGCCAAATATTCATTTTTTATTGATTTTACGACGTTTGAGCAATTTCAGTTCTGTGCAAAATTAAAGTCATTTTGACAAGAGAAAAGTACAATAAGAATAGAAATATATATACTATTAGTATTAACTAATGCAAATAGTAATTAATACTTGATATTTACTTATCAAATGTAACGAAACTTCAGAATTGAAATACATTGATTCCATTGACAAATGTAGAATAGATATACATTTGTATTTGATCTTTTACCGATAAATGGCACGGGTAAACCTTTTAAATGTTTGTTTTGCAATATAAAGCATAATTTCCAAATAAGTTATTGTTCCAACAAAGTACTAGATGGCTGTTCATCTACCAGCCATATAAACATTTTTACTGCTCAAATATTTATGCTATTTAATTCTAATTACAAAGCAACTGTACATACAGCTCTAAGAATAATACATATCACCAGTCAGAAATTTTAAACGTAACATCGAGCCTCTAGCATCTTTAGTATTTTCAAGTAAAAGCAACCAGAAGTCAATGGTGTATTGAGAGTTTGATAAGAATGCCATCATTTAGTACACGGTAATTAATTATTCTAGTTTTCAACTTACAGTTGACCTATAAACATATTTTGACCGCCATACTGTTGCATATTTGCTTAATAGATCAAAACGTTGTCTTTGCCATTACTGTATTGCATTAAAGTTACATTATGTTCACTTTTACACTTTGAACACTGTCAAATTGAGCTGAATTAACTGTACATAATGAAATGTTTGACTATAGTAATGATGATAAACCAAAAATTTATAATAAACATGCTTAAGATAAAATGTGAAAAATGCCTAAATATAAAAAGACTGTCCCACTCTTTTTTAAAATAAATGATATTTGTATTTGGTATTGTAATTGGTATTTTCCGAAAGATATTTATAGAATTTTCGTGAGTCACGTGGGTTATTGGCTATTCATTTCAAATAGAATATAAAACTTTAAACAAATGCGGCAAAAGTGAAGTTTTCTTTTTTTGCTTTTATCAGTTGGACACTCACTTTTTACAATTGCAAGTGCATAATGTCAATTTAAATCGTTAAGTAAAATGATTGTTTACTCCTTAGCCATTTAATCTACGTATTCTATTTCACATCAATGTGTCTCTGTTGAAATATATTCCTTCCTTTGCATTTAAAAACTTTTATTATTTAAAAGGAAAATAAGTAAATTGATAAATATCTAATCAAATAAATAAACAAAATTTTTTTTATAACTTGTCTCACTACTACAAATCAAATGCAAACATTAAAAGAACATTGAACCGTTTATCGGACATTTTAATCCACTAGTAAATACAGATAATTCCGACCGAGTTATTATGTCAACATCTGCCTTTGCACACTACGTACCATAGTTCAACAGTTTTACCACTTCAACAACAATAGTTTTGTTTCGTGTTTACTAAAAAACTTCAAAATAAAAAAATAGACAGAGTATTATATAAATGCGCTTGAATCGAACACACTTAATGTCTATTCTTTATTTGCAACAACTAACTGTTTGTATTATTATTTTTAATTTATCCTTCCGAAGTAATATGTTATTATTGTTCTTTACATTATAAAATTGTATAGTATATGTCATAGCTACGTGCTAATCTATTTCTTATTTCTAAACTAAAAAGGAGTATTCACACTATTTTACTAATCTGATATACAAAGTTGTATACAACATTTATTCATGAATATTCATAACATTTACATAGAATCTGCCGGTGTTTCTTACACTTTCTCAATTAATCTACAATTATTGGATTCATTTAGCGGTACAATTATATTGCCTGTTAATTACATGATAACCTTTATATTGTATACTGATAATGTGGTTTAAATAATCAGTTAAACTAGATAGGTGCGCGAAGATTATTTAAATACTGTGGCAAATAATCTTGGTTGTATTATTCATGTCACCTGTGTGAGAAATGCCCTATATATTATCATTGTTCAAGAATGTAGATATTCAGTAGTTGTTAATTTTGTATAAAATGGCAAATAATGAGGACAAAAGTTAGTGTAAGTCGTCGAAATGAATCGAACGCATTTAAAGTTCATTTTAAAAGATTCTATGAATATTTTTGATGCCCAAGTACAAACTATGACTAAATAGATCCAGTTGATCTACTTTATTTTTAGGGAGGGATGAGTACTGAATACAGATCACTCGTATTGTCAACAAAGATCTTCGAATCTCTCATCCGTGAATATTTTGTCATAAAATGAACATGCTACAATGAATTACACCAGTATGTCGCTATTTCATTTGGTTACTGCATTTCTACGGTTTACTTTTTTTATTAGCTATAGACTTTACTTCCTGTTAATTTGCATTTTTTTCTGAATTTGCCGGAGAGGTCATCCATTTGTTATGTGATTATTCAAACATCACATTTCACCAAAAATCGAAAAAAAATCAGTCACATAATTTTAGTTTATAGTTTATAGTTTAGTGTTATTTCCATGAGCACACAACATGACATCAATAAGTTCAAATTCTGGACACAACAAGGTCAGTCACTTAGTAACGGAAGAAGACCCAACATAAACTGACACAAATTGACAGGTAAACCATGTACGATGTCGCAAAGGATAGAAATAACTTCATACATAGAACATTCCGAAATTAGTATGAAATGGTTGAACCAGGTTAACAAAGGGTAAGATGTGTTCCAAAATACTTCTTTTTGATAATATTCCAGTTCGAATATTGGCCTTCATTTTTGTTTTCGTCAGCTCTTGTTTTATGTTATGCGGTCAATGCATATAACATAACTGCACGTTTTATAAAGCTTAAAGGCAAGAAATATCACGTCAGCTGTAATCTTAATATTGTAAAGCGATAACCTATGGAGAACCTTGTAATACACGGGAGGTCCTTGTGCATACCTGAACTCAGTCTGAGTGATCTTAATGGAGAAATTATCAAACTAATCTTGACAAAATCTACAATTAATCAATTTATCAATGACGTAATTTCTTAATTGACACTTGTCAATACTGGTGTAGCTCTGCATGCAACGAAATTCTACATCAAAACAAAATCATTCACGGCTCTTCATATAAACTACTTTTACTTTATTATAAACACCTGTTAAATGATGATAAATCATTATTATTGCTTTATCTGTTACTTAAAACAAGGAGTGCAATATCTGTTATATTTTGCTTTTCCGGGAAGTGTGCTGCTTTAAGATCTTCTCAAAAAAA
Organism: Ruditapes philippinarum; assembly: GCF_026571515.1. Classification (NCBI taxonomy): domain Eukaryota; kingdom Metazoa; phylum Mollusca; class Bivalvia; order Venerida; family Veneridae; genus Ruditapes; species Ruditapes philippinarum. The sequence goes on along the minus strand of NW_026861682.1, from coordinate 360,007 downwards.
TAATATCTCATAAATTCCAAACGATTTTTCTTATTTTTATATTGTTTCCTTAGAATTGGCAAACATGAATTTAATAAGTTTAGATAATGGTTTTAAAGCATCAACTGAAGAGCTCTGAATGTGAAGTTATTTGTCATAAAAGAAACACAATGTAAATTACAAAGTACAAACACAACATAAACAAATAACTGGCCAATAAGTAACGTTTCGTAAACTATAAAAGGACTCCTTGAATAAAAAGCCTGTGAGAAAGAAAACATAAAAAACATTTCTATCACATAATTTACCTTAAAAATCTAAACATAAATAAGTTAAAACATTAAAAACAAAAAATTAAAACATTATATTACCGCTCATTTGCAAGCTTGAATACCACACAAGTTTAAATCTTTATTCAGCGAATTTTAACGTAAAATATTACTTTTTTCATCTAATTCCAAATAAATATTAGTTTCACAGACAAATATTAAGTCACTGCTAGACATTGAATGTTAAAACAAAGCAACACTGTATTTCCGATTATGCTTATCTGTATATATATTAATACCCTTGTTAGTATACATTATTTCTGCTGTTTTTTGTAAAATTTCAAAACGGTTGTGAGATTTTAATGTCAATGTTTACTTTTAATTTCAGTTAAGGACGTTAAACATTCTCGTTTGTACGTGATTGCATAAAACATATTGACATATATTTCAAGTGCCTGCACTTAATAGGTACGTTCAAAAGCCTATAAACATATCATTGAATCACAAATTTAGTGTTCATAGTATTTGTCATACAGGGATTTCATAGAAAAATAAATTTTTCTATAATATCCTAGTAAACATGTTGTGTAGCAGAGGGGTTAAACAATGATAAGCTGTCCAATGCATCTTGTACCGCGAGCAGAAAAAATCAAGGAAAAAATCATCATTCAAATACTGCAGAAAGCAAAGAATTCTATAAAAACAAATGGACACTAAATCAATAAGTTATCTGTTAATTGAGGCACTGTCGTATAAACTGTATCTAAATCATTGATATATTAATTGTTAACCCAAAACATGCTAAACTTATGTAATGAGTTTGTATTTTGAACAGTCCACTCAAAAAATTTAGAAATTTCAATTTCAAAATGCAAAAATTGAGCTAACAGCAGTATAGGGTCTGGGATGTGACGGCTGGCCTTATCTTTATTGAAAGCAAGGCTTATATATAACGCATATATTAATTATGAAAACATCGTGTTTACGTAGAATAATCTACATTTTGTTATTTATTGTAATCTTCGTATATAGCATATGTATTTACAGTATTTTGGAAACATTAAAAAAACACCCTGTGTATAAAAAAACTTTGTCCAACTTACATACACGTTCTTAATCCTTTCTAATTGTGATAAGAAGGTCCATTATTTGATAAAATTCCTTTGCTTATCAAATACACTTTGCTTATCAAATACATGTTTACATTTTTATGTATTTATGATAACGACAATCGATAAACTAGCATAACTCAAGGACATGGACCCCCACACACACATCCACATACTCCTGATAGGAAAAGCCGACAACCTAGTTTGGATAATGAACATTGTCCCTGACATATTTATGTACCTTATTGTGTAATTTCGCAGAAATTGACGCAAAAGAAAAAATGATATGTTTATTTGTTAGAAAACGTACTGATACAATAATCAATGCAATATTAACCAGTTTTTCCTTATAGAAACAAGGAAATGAAATATGATAACTAAATATTGAATTGAATTAAAGTTTATGCACCGCAGCACTATAAATTTTAAAACCATTTTACTGTATGATAAATATGTCAATAAAGCTTTTGAATATTACAACTTCAATCTTTAAAATTTTAATTTTAAAAATATTTTACTGTTTGATAAATTTGTGAAAAAAAGCTTTTGAATATCACAACTTCAATCTTTAAAATTGTTCTTTATGCAAATGCACCAGAACGTTTTTGAATCAATAACATTTTAAATGTATATTAACATAAGATTTTGCCTTTTGATTAATTGTACGCTATGCTACATAAAAGTTTTTTAGTTTTTGTGTACTTTTATATTATGCAAACAAATTACGTATTGGTCAAACCGGGACCATCTTTTCACCTGTTGCTTTTTTGGCAATAAGTACAGTTGTAGTGAATAAGTATTTTGTTTGGAATATGATAAACAAGATCAACAAGGAAAGTTGGCGTTCAATGAACGCAACCCCCACCCGACCCAGCAACAAGAGCCAGTAGCAAGGAGCCTAGGAGGACCCCCAAACAAAAACAAGACAGGACACAAGGGCATAGGGAGGCTAACCACTAAACTCATAAATAATTAGTAACTGATAAGAAACTAGAAGAAAACAAAAGTCAAAATACTTCATTTTTCATTTTGCTACATTTATGATAAATTATTTCACATGTATTCAATTTTGTCAGGTTACAAGCATCTAATATTCCTCTAAAACATAATTTAAACATTATCAAATTCATGTTTGCCCTTTGTAAAGAAGTGAAAATATTTTTGTTTTTGATATTTAATGTGCCTTTAAGAATAAGATACCAAACCTTTGTTCACCATTCGACAATAGACTCTTGACCAATGATCATACCACTTGAATCTAAAGACTGTTAAGTGTTTGTCAAAGATATGAAATCTCTTTAAGCCATTTATGATATTTCAACCAGGTGTTTCATTGACTATATATATGTATAATGAGTATATGCTCAATAACACCTGAACCACAAACAGGCTTAATAATGCAAATAATTAGATGATGTCACGCATTTTCATTAGCTGGCGTGATCTTGATTTAATTCTATATTTGCTGTCAGCAAATTATCTCCTAGATATCTTCTGTAGATACCTTAAAATGGTCTCTTAATGATAATCACCTGTTTGAATAATTATCTAGTATTATTTAGTATTAATTTTATCTTGTTTTCGATAACTTGTCGGAAATAAACTTATACAAGTTAATGGAACCGCTTAATAGTCTAAATTCAAGTACATCCACGACCAATAAATATGTGCTTTTTATTTCAAAGGTATACAATATCACGTTCAGTTGTTTAAATCAAGGAAACCGTATACTTGTAAATTAAATATCTCAATAATAATGTTTTGATTATAATGTTTTGATAACACAGGCAGTCGAACCTAGATTCATTGTCAAGGATTTAAACTACATTACTTTATTTTGACCTATATGTTTATATTAACAAGACTATATTTGATAGTGAAAGGATATTTAATGTATAAAAGTTGAATAATTCATAACTGACAAGTTAGTCTGAAGATAGCAATTGCTGTTATCAAAACCGCAGTGCAAATTGATGGACATCGTATCTCACAGTTTTGGTATAAAACGTTAAGAGATTTCAATATATAAAACAAATATTGAGCTATTGGCAGTGTAAAGCCGATTCAGCCTACACGTCGTGATGGCAGTCCTGATTCAATACTTGTGGAAAAAGGCTAATCCCGTTTGCTTCGAGGAGGTTACAGTGTTACATTTAATGTACAGTTAATATTATAATTTCATTTTTTATTTCACTAAAAGGCCCATTTTTCGCCAGAAAAGCCTCAATATTCATTTCTCAAATGCTTTTTAACTTTGGCGTCCTGTGTAGTTTTCAAAAAGCTACTCAATGACAAATTATCTGCACCATCTTCATCTTTTTTCTTTGCTTTTTGTCAATGAGTACAGTTATAGGGGTTTTGTATTTTGTATGAATGTCAAAATACTACTTTATTTACATTTAGTTACTTTTACAACATAAAGTTTCACATTTGGTGCTACTTTCCTTAAGTGAAAAAGTATCTAATATGCTCTTAGACCATTTTTGAATGTTATAAAACTGATGCTTACCCTTTCTAGAGAAGGGAAAATATTCGTTTCTGAGGCATATGTGCCTATTATCTATCATTTTTGAAATTCGTTCACATGTTACTATTTCAAAATGCACTTTAGGCAAAGGTTAGATAAATGAACAAAATGCTTTCTTTTTCATTACTTGTGCTTATTCACAGTTCATGACAAAACAGACGTAGATCTGTTTATAATAAGTCATAAAAGTAATATAAATTATTGTTTTCTTCTGAACAATGTTATTGGGTTGTGTTTATATATTCATATTATGACGAACTATTTGCATGATGAAGGCGAAACGCGATTAATAAAAATGACTTAGAAATATTTGACGAAAAAGCTAACTGTCGCTAAATTATAAAAACCGTAATTTTCTAATAAGGCAGTGATAAAAAGATAAGCATACTAGATGATAACATAACAAAATACCAACAGAATATATGCTCTGAGTAACTGCTAGATCGCCTAAATAATAAAATTATATAATATGTAGATTAAACGACACATTTGATTAGAAAACAAATGTTGCGCTAGTGTAGAATATAATACATAATTTCTTAACTGTCTTTATTATTGATAGACAACAAAAAGTAAATGCCTTACATTACAAACGAAATTCTCCTTCTTATGTGTTCACCAAGCATGGAATGTGCAAGTAGTTTGTCTTTTTTTTATCGAAATAGGAAACATTCGATGCACTTTTTTTTCTAATACGAAGCACGAATCTTCTGGTTAAAACAATAAAAAAACAAACATCACCACTTGAAAAAAATCATTTGCATTTTGTTGGTTTTTTATTAAACAAGATAAAATACTATAATTTTTAGGATTCATACAACTAAGGTCATATGCAAGCAATTGCTTGCATTTTTTATCTACACTATTTAAAAGATATAAAGGTTATTCAAAATAAAGAAATTGAATCATCAGAAAATTGAAATAAGATATTAATTTGATAGGGAGAATCAATGGGTCTATATAAGTAGTCAAATATTTATTTAAGAGATTGAAAGTGACTGTACACACAAACACTCGAAATTTTACGATGAAAACAATTATGCCCTAAATTCAATACTCATAAAGCAAATACAAAGGTTTAAATGAAAGATTTCATGGGAATTGAATATGCTGCAGAAATGCGAGTTTCAAAATAATAATAACTCTTTGTTACGAAATCACTTTATATAAAGGACAAAAAATGAACTTTGTTAATCTTATTTGGGTACAAATGCTCATTTTTCTTATCTTTGTGTTTATAATAAAGATGTTAAAAATCACTAATGCAATCAGACATATCTAATTTTTTTTAAAATATTTTATTTGTTGTTATTTTTAATGATAAGATGATATAATTATATTGCAATTCAACAAAAACAGTTAAGTGAAGTAAATTATTATAACTGTAAATATGCTTCTGTCACTTTAAATTATCAGAATAAGTTTTGACAATTCTGACACTGTGGTTTTAATTGTACGGTGTATTTAATTTTTAATTGGGCGTGTTCGCCACTCTCAAGTTCTGAAAAAAAAATGAAATAAATTTGTCAACAAAGACTAATTCATCATTTTTTGACAAGCATGCCAGGTACATATTATGATACTTTGTTTTTATAAAATTTCAGTAACCACGGGTTGTCCATTTATCTTCCAAATCATAAGCATACGAACATCGTATATTAAAGTAAATTCAATATGAAATATGATTATATGATTAATTGCATATTTCATCAAATTAAATAATATTTTTAAGCAATTCAACGCATGATAAAAATGAGCTGTTGTTGACATATTTTCGCAAAAGAAACGCATTTAACAAGTTTATATTCACTTATAAGTATAATTATTTAAAAAGGTTTTACAAAGGAATAACAAAGTGTCAATAATACACAGGTTAATTTGTCCCTTATTATACAAATATTGTTGTAGTATATCTATGATAGATAAAAATTTGACCGGATTTTATGACAATAGTTAATAGCCAATAGTTCAATTGTTAGCATAGAAAGTTCATTTCGAAAAAGTATAAATAGAATAGGACAACATAAAACATTGGATTATGTATCAAATTCCTTACAAATATAGTGTATTGATTTCAGAATTAGAATATACATGTATTATTGTTATAGACAAATAAACCTAGAATAAATATATTTGATCTCTCACTTTGAAATGACATGAATAAGCATTTAAATGTTTGCTTTGCAATATAAGCAACACACTATAGTGCATTTTCCAAATAAGCCATTATGGTCTCCTAAAACATGATAACTTTTAAATAATTCATTAAACATGCATCATTTGTGACAGCTTTCAAAAGTCATAAATATTAAGACGTTAATTTTTACTCTTTATATTCGAACAAGTTACTAGATAGCTGTTAACTGACAAGTGAATAACGTAAATCGAATGCTCCAAATATTTATGAAAACCCTTTTTTTATTTAAATTGCAAAGCGTCCATGAATTATACATATTAACAGTCAGAAATTTTCAACTCAAACATTTGTAATAAGCAATGTTTTTTAACGTATGATGAAAACTCTATAATTAAATGCAAGTTAATGTTCTATTTCTTTAAACTTGCCATTGACCAGTGAAAAATATTTGGACAACCAAATTCTTGAATTTTTGCTTAACAGAACAAACAGTTTTGCCATAATCACATTGCGTAAAATGATTTTTTTAGTTTAAATTCATAAACGTATTCTATTTCGCATCATTGTATCTCTGTTTGAATTAATTCTTTCATTTGCGACTAATGACGATAATTTGAAAATTGAATAAAAGTAAACTTAATAGTACCAAATGAAATAATCAAAACTAAAATAATTTAACTGGTCTCAAAAATTACATTTCAAATAGAAACAAATAAATAACATACACTGAAATACCGTCTATCGATAGTCCTTGTCCAATAGTAAATATAGATACTGTGGAGTGAAGTAGACTGACCGATTCAATATTTACAACTACTACCTCAGCTTTCCCACACTAGGTATAACAGTTACAAGGTAAGTTTTCCCCCAGATGATTAGAAGCTTTTAACCTCTTCGACAATAATTGTATGGTTTTGTGTTTTCGGAAACATAGACCAATCATTGAATTGAAAAGATCATTTAACAAATGCTTTGGAACATTCCTATAGATTTAACTTAAGAATGAGTGTTTATATGGGACACGGTTTTAAATGGTTTACCTTTTCATTATACTTTGATTACTTTTTCGGACTTTTTCACCCAAGGTTTGCATTTAAAATCAATAAGAAAGGTTGACAAATAAGATGCTCTATATAAAAACCCGCTTCAAAGAATTGTATTCATACGCAATAATTGTCAAGCTATTTTCAGCACAGCTGTCATAATCTAACACATGCACATATAATTTTTATCAAGTCTTTTCAAATATGCGTTTAGCCTCACCGTTTCATTGCATTGTTAGATGAGTGTCATTTGTCATAACTCTCTTGGGCAATAAAAGAGTGCGCGTTCTGAAAATCACGTCATATACTCATTACATCATTAACGGTTTAAATAACTTTCTGTTTCTTGCAAATGTTTGTCTGCAAATCATATTGTACTGTCAACTGCTTAATCTGTTTAATGACTTCAGTTCATAAAAAATAAACTACATGTACTTATTGATTTTCAGAGGATGCGCCGCGTTCTGAACGTACGTCATAAATTGATGTCATATCGCGTCATATATGGTATAAGGTGAATACAAAAATATTACATATGAATTGAAGACAAATACATCAATAAACTGAATATTCATTAGTTTTCAAAATCGCAAGATGCTTTGCTAAAAGAAATAAAATTCATGATTGTTTGAGATTCAACATCATTGTATAAAACTTAAATAACAAGCATTAAAATTAACAGAACCTTTCCATAAAATTTTTTATTTTAACCATACTAAGGAAGTTTTACTTTCGAATGTTTATGTATTTATTTTCAAGATTTCGGATACTTGAACTTACATTTTTGTAAGGCAATATTCTTGAAGAAAATGCACATGAAAACCTTTTCTCAAATGGTCCACAAGGTTTCCTGATATATCAACTGACCGCGTATACATAATTTGCTTTCAGGAGCATGCTATTAAGCCGACGCCAGCAACAATTAACGTTAAGATTGCCAGTTATTACTCAGACTGTTGACCTATTTAACTGAAAGTAAATACCAGAATTTCTTGTACCCAATTCTTTACCTTTCAATTAAATATAATCAGCAAACTCATTAATAAGATATCCTATAAGTGTATTGGCCGAGATTAAATTAACAGATGCATTCAACTAATTACATTGAGCAATTAAAGCTATTTATACAACAACCTGCGAAATTGATTAAGATCATGCTGGTGCAAATAAATTGCAAAACAAAATATTCCAAATAATTCTGCTTCTGCTGCTAAGGTATGTGGAGTATAGAGTACTTTGAGTATAGCTTTCACATACCAACTTTCTAGAAAACTTATGAAAAGAAAATGCTACCCATGACGTAAAAAAAATATAAGGAATAAGAAATATTGTCGTCAGCTGGAAATATATACAACCGGAATCAAATGTTTGCGATATTTTTCAATCAAACATCAAACTTTAATTGTAGTACTAAACCTGTTTTTACAGCGGTGATTTATGCAATATTAACGAATCTCAGCCACATCAAGTACGGGTTATTTATTACTTAAAATTTTGCTGTCATCTGATTAATTTTGCACATATAACCATCTGATCAAGTTGGACTGGTTCATAAACATGCATTGACAATACAATTTTTCATGCCATAATCGGCTACTCGTGTATATGGGAAGAAATAAGACATATCGCGTAAAAACTGAACACTTGTTTTGTTAATTTTTATTAATTTTAATAGGTAACACGGTTAGAGCTATTGCTATTCTCTAGTGGATATCTAACTTTTAAAGCACTTTTACACTTTTGTCATATGTACTTTAAATCGTTGACATAGCACAGTATAAATAAAATGTTTTTGGAGATTTAGCACTTTAATAATATGCTGCGTGTGCTATTTCGTTACGTCAAAAGTAAAGATGAATACCCAATCAGGTGGATGAAAATTGTAAACCTTTAAGATTAAAGAGGTTATGAATGGTAATTTTGATGTAAGCAACATCACGTAATTTTATATTTAAAATGTAAGGTAATAAGTGAACAAGATACGAGATCATACTCGTATGTCACGTGTCTCACGGAAAGACTGTGTAGTTGATGTGAAATAAGAAATAATGTCATCTTAATATCATTGTCTTACCAAACCTAAAACCTTACTACGATTAATATCTTAAATGAACTTGTCCATCGTTTAATCTGGACAAAACTATTCATTAATTTTAGGGAAAATGTCAAAACTATTTAATAACTGATAAGCGGACAGTTCAGCGCCCATGATCAGATGGTTTTATCGGATGATATTGGTCTGCACTGGTCCTATTGGTAGAATCTATTGATGCATAAATATTTTCAATTCTACCAATTTATTAAGTTTTTAAACCACTTTTATATCTTACATTGAAACAAATAAATCATTTGAAACTGCAATGTATCAGCATATCAGTATTGAAGCACCTGAAATACCTTTGGGTATTGCTATTATTGACGTGGGGTGTTAAAGGATACTTTCATTTAAAAGGAAGAACTTCCTTATAACACTATGATTTTACTTCTTGCTGCATTAACGTTGACGACGTCACAAATTACTCGCCTTGTCCATAACGTAATGTAAAATTTAAGTTGAAACTACTAAGAGTTTGTCGTCTTGATATTTGAACAATTTTCTAACATTTAAATATATATAGCTCATCAAATGAATAGCAAATAAACTTTTCTATTTAATAGTTGTCACGTCACATATCGTATGTTTTTTGTAATGTATATTCAATTCTAATAAAAAGCAAGGATAAATAAAATGTTTTGATATTGATTAAAATTTCAAGAAATCAACCTGTGCAGCACTCATGCAAAAATATTAACAAATTTAACAAAAGTCGCTCTAATAGATCAAAGTTACTATGCTTACTTAAAGAAGAATCAACGGGGGTATAACAACCTGTCCACTTAAAACGGTCAAAAGTTATTTGTTCTCATTATGGTCAAGCTTAAAGCGGTCAACTAGTGATACATTATATAGAATTATGATGTTCTCTGTGGGAATCAGACACAATTTTGGACACATTTGTCCATTTAATGAAAAATGCCCAATTGAGATTTTCAACTGTATAATCACTACAATTGTACATCCTTGTGAAATATCAGGGTGCTGTTGGTTTTTGTCGTATCAACAAGGTGTTAAGTGTTGAAACTAAAGCCGGTGTTATGGGGCATGACAAATGTGTATCATTACATTATCTCTTATATATCGAGTCTCAATTATTATATAATATTGTTGTTTTGTTGCTTCCGAGGGATAAAATTATTGTTTTGAAAATATTGTGCTAATTACGTATACGAGTATATACGTCTTTCTTATGGTTTTGCTTTATCTGTATGTAACAATACTTTCCAAGTAGGTGTGATAAAACTTACGCTTTTATCCTATTTTGTTGTATCAATTTTACTTTTTTATTTATGGTTATTTCAATTTAGAAGTATAATTAAACAACGGATATACGATTCTTCTGATCACATGAAATAATAAAAAGAAAGAGTATGTCGTTTGTTGTATACAAATGATAATGATAATCTCAACATACTGGATGTTCTTTTTCTTGTAAAATCGCTAAAGTTTTAAGCGTTTTATCTCGCAGCATTGGTCATACTCAATTTTGAATATAGATGATGTAATGATGAAGTGATTGTTAAACCATGAAGGGAAAATAATGTATTTAATTTTTAATAAGAATATTTGTTTTTCATAAACCCAAAATTGAAGGGACTTTTTACAAAATAAATAATTCCCCCGTAACAAAAAAAAGATTTTTGGAAAAACGATAGAAATAGAACTTTAAAATAATAATAAATATTTTTTTAGCAAAATTTAATAATAACATATTTTTACTTAAAGTTGAATGGATATTAAGATATACTGATTTCATTCGGAAGTTAAGATTTGGAATAAATATGTATTTGACAATAAATTGTAACACCACTGCGTGTGACCGAATGCAATCAACATCTTACATTTGTTATTTTATCTACCATAAGAGTACGACAAGCTTATTCCTATAGCACGAAAGTACTATATTTTATCATTGTGGCCTTTAACAAAAATTACTCTAATTTTATATAAAATAAATATTTTAAACTTTTCTTTAGGACTTGAAAAATTTTTTTTTTATTCTATTTTTTTTAATGACCACAGTGTGGGTGTTTTTTTCGTTACGTTCTTTTTTTATATAAATTTTTACTAGCCATTAAATGTAATTAAAAAAAATTCAATTTTCAAACGGCAGTTAAAATTTTTTTAATTTTTTTTAATTATTATTGATACGAAAAGCATTCATTTATTTTTAAACCCCTTTTTGTTAAAAGTCAAAAAAATATCTGAAAAATCAAAAGCTTTAATTTGATAATTTTTGCATAAACATAATCGAAAGCATTGTTTTTCTAATAGATCTTTTACGAACAACGGTAAATTTGTTTTAAAAGTTTTCAATTTCAAAAATTTTCAATAATGCGTCTACAATGACTGTGATTATATTCTTGGTTAATATTTCTCCCAGCTGTCGCAATAATATCTTCATGTAACAGTTACGAAAGTCGAAATCCATAATTACTACAAGCAAATTGTTTTTTCTTCATATGCTATGCCTCTGTTTTTTAATGTCTTTCATAGTATATCAAACAATGAATGAATGAATGAATGAATAAATGAATAAATAAATAAATAAATAAATTAATTAATTAATAAATAAGTAAATAAATTAATAAATGAATGAATGAATGAATAAATGAATGAATGAATGAATGAATGAATGAATGAATGAATAAATGAATGAATGAACGAACGAACGAACGAATTCAAAAATCAGATAAAAATAATAAATAAATAGATTAATAGATAAATAAATAAATAAAAATAAATAGATAAACAAATATTTTTACCTTGTCTCAAAAGTAAATCCGAAAGTACAATTGTTCAAACAGCCGTTTATTGCAAGTATCCTTTACGTTTATTTAGATACTGTGACTTGGAGTAGACTGACCGAGTCAATATATTCTATGTTTATATCTGCTACTTTTATACTACCTACTGCATTTATAACAAGCTAAGTACTTCCAAGGATATAGAAGTATTAACTCGACAATACAATTCAATTTGTTTATTTGTAATGTAAGAAACAAAATTTAAGATTGCTTGAAATCTATTATTCATTTCGTTACCTTTAATTTAGACTGGATTTTCTTTCTTATGTAACAATTAACAGTATCAAATGATGGTTTAATCAATAGCACAATTTTCTTGTTTTTTTTTTCTGCAAATATTTTACTATATGTAACGATTTTCCGAAATAAATAACATTATAATATATGACTTAATTTATGAAAAAGTAAACAATAGTTTGTTGCATGAACATAATTTATGTTTTGTTGTTTTGTTTTCCATTAAAAAGCTTTAATGAATCATGTTACAGCAACTACCTGGTTAGGTTTGTCAAACTTGTCATTTTACTGACCTGTCAAAACGTTTTTATACCCCAACCACAAAATGTGGGGGGGGGGGGCTATAATGGATTCGCTTTGTCGCGTCGGTCGGTCGGTCGGTCCGTCCGTCTCCATTTTCGTGTCCGCTCTATAACTCCTATACCACTTGAAGGATTTTCTTCAAACTTAGCTCAAATGTTCACCTCAGCAAGGGGATGTGAAGAACCCATGTTGCCCATGTGTCAGCTCAAGGTCAAGGTCACAATTGAAGGTCAAATATCAAACACAATCATATATTAGACAGTATGTCGTGTCCGCTCTGTAGGTCCTACAATAATTAAAAGATTTTCTTCAAACTTGGCTAAAATGTTCACCTCAACAAGGGGATGTGCAGAACTCATGTTGCCCATGTGTCATTTTAAGGTCAAGGTCACAATTGAAGGTCAAATATCAAACAATCAAATATTAGACAGTATGTCGTGTCCGCTCTGTAAGTCCTACACTAATTGAAAGATTTTCTTCAAACTTGGCTCAAATGTTCATTTCAACAATGGGATGTGCAGAACCCATGTTGCCCATGTGTCAGCTCAAGGTCAAGGTCACAATTAAAGGTCAAATATCAAACAATCAAATATTACACAGTATGTCGTGTCCGCTCTGTAAGTCCTACACTTATTGAAAGATTTTCTTCAAACTTGGCTCAAATGTTCACCTCAACAAGGTTATGTGCAGAACCCATGTCACTCTTTTGCCGGCTTAAGGTCAAGGTCACAATTGAAGGTCAAAAATTGACTTAGAAAATGTTCTTTAATTTTAACATATATCTGAATATTTCTGAATCTAGGAAAGGTATTTGCTTGAAACTTAAAATATAAATGAAGTGTCACAATTAAGATATGCTGGTCAAGTTTCATAACTCTGTATTGCATTTTAACAAAGTTATGCCCCTTTTTAATCTTCAAATTTACATACAATCGCATATTAGACAATATGTTTTGTCCGCTCTATAAATCCTATACTAATGGAAGAATTTTCTTCAAACTTTTCTCAAATGTTCACCTAAACAAGGTTATGTGCAGAATCCATGTCACCTTTGTGCAGGCTAAAGGTCAAGGTCAGACTTGAAGGTCAAAAATTGACTTAGAAAATGTTCTTAGATTAAAACATGTTCTTGAATATTTCGGAAACTAGCATAGGTATTTGCTTGAAACTTAAAAGATATATGAGGTGTCACAATTACGATATGCAGGTCAAGTTTCATAACTCTGTATTGGATCTTGACAAAGTTATGCCCCTTTTTAAGTCTTTAAATTTACATACAATCAATACTAGACAATATGTTGTGTCCGCTCTATAAATTCTATACTAATGGAAGGATTTTCTTCAAACTTTACTCAAATGTTCACTCCAATTGGGCGATGTGCAGAACCCATCTTACCCTTGTGCCAGCTGAAGGTCAAGGCCACACTTGAAGGTCAAAAATTGACTTATAAAAAGTTTAGTATATTGGGAAAATGAAAGGTTATTTGTAACTGTTTCGAACATGATTTGATAATAGATATTTTTACTATTACCTGTACAATTAGTCTTTTTTTCACCAGAGATAATTTCTTTTTATGTATTTGTGTCACTTAAGTTATTCCCTTAACCACCTTTCCAAGTTGTCTTCTGTCAAGGACATTGGTGGGGGTATGAATCGCATTCAGCGATAGTTCTAGTTTATCACGCATTTATCACGTTCTTTCTAATTACAGCATGTATGCATTATTATCGTTTTTTTATGTACTGCTGAGTGATTTATATACAAAATAAATTTGAAAACCTATATTTTATTAAGTCGTTTCACGGCAAATAACAAAGAAACCGACTCGAAAGCGTGAAATATAAACAGACAATTTGTTTGTTTTGCATGTAGGATAAAATAATACTTCAATAGTGGACACTCAGCTATTATAGTTACACTCGTGGCTACGACCCTCCTGAATATATTACATCTGTTGGTCACTCAGTAAAATAAAAAAAAACGATCTTATATGCTGCGAAACAGAGAAATATCCTCTAAAAAGTTGTTATTGTAACTCTGCATTTCTGATTTTACTCATTAATAATTCTGTTTGATCCAGAAAACGGCCAGTCAAGTTTATGCTTTTCTTTTTTTAACAAATGTCGGCACAATTAATGTTGTCAAAGAATGAAAAAAAATATAAAGAAATATAATGTAGTAAGCGTGATAACATTACGCAGGACACTGATTACTTGCACACACTTGACGTACAGATTAGCTTATGAAACATACTAATCAAGATTAAGTTGGTGCACATGTAATTATCTTCCACTAATTGTTCTTTTTCTAGTGGAGATAACCATTTCTCTCAATAAACATAGCTTCCTACCTTCAATTAAGAGATTTTCTAATTATTTCGATAAGCCATTCTTAATCAGCACCAACATTTAAGTTCAAATATACTATTTGATAAAATCAAATGCAAGAAAACTGAAAATATCTTAGTATGTTATATGCAAAAGGAAATTTGGTGAACTATTGTTTTTAATTTACACACTTTAAAAGGGGAATGTTATCCCAAAAAAATGTTGCCATTACATCAATTTCAGTCTTGCCTGGTCATTTTATGAATGAAGCAAAGCAATTACGTTAATGACGTTGCACCTGTCACAGCAAGCTGGACGTTATGACTTTTTATTTATGCAATGTTTTATTCAAGTCAAAAGTTACGAAATGATGTCTCTCAAATGATATGTGAACAATGATAATGGAATACAACGGAGATATGACGATGAAATAGTGAAAGGCAATGATACTTCGTTGTATATGTTGATGCAAAAATTCACAATATTCTCATAGTTATCATATCTTTCATTTCTCTACCTTAAGGTCATCGGAGATATTTAAACTTTCCCATTGACGGAGGAGGCTATTAAATTGGGTAGAATTTTCATATTTGATTGGCTGTTTAGCTGTAGGATGCTTTATAAAAGTTAAGATATATATACACTATAAAGGTCAATGACTTTTATTTCAAGAAATGTTAGAAGTCAAATGTATTCCATTGTACTTAACTTCATATGATCGAAAGAATTAAAAGAAGTAAATGC
Organism: Ruditapes philippinarum; assembly: GCF_026571515.1. NCBI lineage: Eukaryota > Metazoa > Mollusca > Bivalvia > Venerida > Veneridae > Ruditapes > Ruditapes philippinarum. Next base: position 344,426 of record NW_026861682.1, on the reverse strand, counting down.
AAATGAAGATTCATCAACATGGAGAATACTTTCAATTACAAATAAAAGCCTTTCACGTGAGTTCGGGAATCTTTCATATTAATTTGATAATTATGCTAACCTAGTCTGTTATCCAGTTTGCAAATCTAAACCTTTATCTATTTAATCAAGATGTAATCTGTATTAGCAATATTAATTAGTACGACAGTAATTATTAGTACAAATGTATATATCCGCATGACCTATATTACCTCAAGACATAAAGCATACAAATACATTGCAAGATTAAATGCTAAACTGACCACAGTAACAACACAGTAGAGACTATATTGTGATGTCCATATCTATATTATTATTAATTTTCATACGCGAAAATTGTATTATTGCCTATTTAATTACTCAAACACTGACAAAAATAATGAATTGGAATTTAAAAGGTCAGCAGACTTCCAGAATAAATTGATGACAACTGAAATGAAAAATACATATTGCTGAAACGATTATGCTTGCATTCAAGGCACGATAAAGCGTAAGATCTATTGAGTTTTCGACATTGTTAAAACATACAACTGAACTTGTTGTTGCATAGTATATATGAATAAAAAGGTAAATGTGGTAGACTGCAGAAGGAAACTGGTAATAAGAAATGTTTATAATTATTTATTTATTGCACATCAATCCCCGCATTCAAAACTTCGCATTGAGTCTGAAGCGGATAGTATTGCCAAACAAGTGATTATATAAATGATGAATGATTTCTCAACGCTGGCAAAGTTATATAAGACATTGGACACATGTTGGGTTACTGTTCGACAAACATTATATTTTGTATCTGGCTAAAATCATATGTTATCGTGTTAAATCACCGTTGCCATGATATGACAAAATTACAATAACCAATTATGACAAGCTGCTGTCAAAACAATTATTATTTACATGCATTAATAATGTTGCTCTGTACACATTTGGTTGCATATTGCAACAAATTTTCAGCCAAACCAGGAATGTTAAAAGTGCGTTCAGTTAATTATGTTTCTCTAAGAAGACATAAATTATTCATTGTGGAAAATCGGTTTCAACAAATAAATTTAGGATAATTATTTTGAAAACATTATTAGAGTGCACTTCTTCGTCCAATGCCCTGCGTTTAAAAATACATGCCCGGTGAATAAATGATATTCACGTATGTATAGCGTACCTATACATCATAAGTTTGATCGTTTTATTTGGACTTTAATTCTATAGTTTATAATCAATTTCAGAAATTGAGAGAAGTGACGAAAGAATTGTTGAATATATAAACTAATTTAGAATAACTGATCAAAAATGTAAAAGTAATTAAGATTATAAAATTAATGAATAAGGAATTTAATGACCAAAAAGAAATACAATGTAAGAAATTAACAATGAAACATACAGAATGTTGAGAAATATAATAAATTAGGTATTATCAAGATTTGTTTAATTGTGAATCCCTTATTCTTATCTGGTTCAATGTGTTTGTCAACGTAAAATCTGCATGAAATACAATAATGTTAAACATGCCTTTTTATTCCAATTTCTTACTTTTGAAGATATGCAATTATAAACATTACCTTGACACAGTGAATAAAGTCCAAAAAATACAAAACTGGTACAGAACACTTAATAAACGTGTATTACATGTTTAAACCCTATTGTATGTACTGCAAATAAAGAATGACCCGATTCAATATAAACAATGTTAACATCTGCTGTTTTATACACCTGTTGTACTTTTGTATCGTTGATTTCTTGTTCGTGTTTATAAGTTATTGCATCTGTATTCTTTATACATTGAATCAAGAAGTTATTAATGAAGTGCAAGTTCAGTATCAGTTCAGTAAATTCATAAGTTTATTATTATAGTCATATATGTATTCTATTAAATTTAAAATAAAGTTGATACTGATTTTTCAAATAGCTATATAATGATATTTAAAAAACCCAAGAACAACAACAACAAAAAAGCAGGGACAGGCGCTATAAAACGTATAATTTTATAACAAAATTTTTCGTAAATTATAAATATTTTTCTCAATAACTTCCTTCAAACAACATCTCTCGTACGACTGTACTTTGTTTGAGACATAATTGTTCCATTCAAGCTATGTTTTGGTCTTAGCTTATTTAAACGAAAATATGAAGCAAGCGTATATTTTGATTTATCTCACTTAGAAGGTGACTTGTTCATTCATGACGTCATATGGTATTTTAACGCTTGTATAATTGATATGCATTTGTGTCTGTCAATTAGTTTAATTTACATGTATTTAATTTAAGATGCGGTCACAAAGATAAGTCTACAATATTAAGCATCGTTTGTTGTGCTATTACATAATTCATATTGAATATGTACAGTTATATTTGACGGCAATCTGTCAAATATTAAATATAGATCTGATACAGAAAAAGGATGACGTCATCGTAGTAATAAAAATAAAATGGATATTAAATAAAGTTGTGATCTTTACTTAAGATTACTAGTTGTCATATATGACTAAATCTATTTTATCAGCCAAAATATTGAATATCAAGTAAGTTTTAATAGAGTAATGTATTGCGTGTTACAAATAATTTGGCTTAAACAGTACAGATTAAAATGCACTTCTCGTGCAAAAATTTAATCTTAATCTGTATTGTATTATACCTCAATTGTACGGACGATTCGCTACATCACGTATGGATTTATTAAATAGAATCAGTAATGTAACCTTAATTACATTTTGCAACTTAAGCCATTGTCACAGTGTGACACCGCATTTTAAATATAATACAATGTCTTATCAAGGTCAAAATGTCATGATACAGTCTACCAAATGTTTAATAGATGTGTTTATGTCATGAAATACTGTACGTGACAATGCATAAGCAAGTAGATCTACCCACCGCGCAAATGCACATTTTATTGCATTTAAAGCAGCATGCCTCCAGATTCATGCTAATGTTCATGAAAATTAAGAAAAGTGTATTAAAAAGTAAAATATATTAAAGGGAACAACACATTGCAAGCGGCACCGAATATATTACTTCTTACAATTATAAACTGTTTATATTTTTGTTGTTTATTAATAATTATTTTCTAAAGTCAATGCAAATTATAATTGTACATAAAGGAAGAATGTTTTGACATTTTAACATGAAATAAATTTATAATTAGCTTGCATCGAATTGTTATCTGTCTCGAAATGAAAAATACTCGCATGTTAATTTATTACAAAACCTTTTGAATACAACATGTAGAAGTTGATTTATTTTGCATTTGTAAGAACGGTACTTATTGTCAGCATTTACGATATTTTTTATACAGAATGAGTTCCAAATATAATGAATTACTTGTATATATTCAATTCGTACAAAGCTAAATGTGTATCATATACGTACTTAGTCGATGTACCAGTTACCAACTTTTCATTTTAAATTCGACTAGGTGTGTTTATTTTCATATAAATAGATTTAAATTGACTTTTAACATAGATTTATTTACCATATACCTGTCAGTTGGCTACATATAATGATTTATTATATTTTGTGTTCATGATAATATGTTAACATTGTATCACATATCAATATCAATTAAAGACATTTTATTACATACAAAAATTGCACCGTGATATTAAATATACGTCATTAATAAATGTCATGTTACGGATTCTATATTGAAATATAAAACAAATGTAACTATGTGCGACTTGCACACGAAATACATAACAGAATGCTTCAAAAAAGTTTTTGGTGAGATATCTCTTTGCAAAGAAAAGGTACTAAACAGAACGGCACACCCTTTTATACCCAAATTAATCAAAAAGACATTTTATGTAACTGAATATAACTTCACTATGGATTCAAATTATAATAATTGTTTGATTGAGAGAATGCGCTGCAACTTATTCTATGATCGTATATATATACAAATATATCATTTTTTTTCCATTTTGGTCGGCTGTTTTATTTGATGATATACCTATAGAAATGTCAGCCAGTTAGGTTAATCTTATACATATTATTTGTTTTGCTGTCTCGTTATCGTTTACTAAGATACCAAGAGGCAGGTATACACCGTTTATTCACCTTTCTGACTGCCAAACATTCGACTTTCTGCTAGCAATGATATGAAAATGATGAACAAGCTTCGACCTTAATGAATTGTGCCGCACATTGATTCAATGTTTGTATGTTTGTAAACATATATTTAGCTCAAGATGAATTACTAGCGTATGATTATATGGTTGGATAATGAGTATATCAGCTGTTACCTTAATCTGACTAAGAAAATATTATTGCAAATGACAAACTGCTAATCGCCAATTATTGCCAACTTTGTATTTATGCATAGTTATTGCTTTGTCAAAGAACATGCTTTCAGAAACTGCTTTCACAAATTAAGTTTTTTTTATCTTTTAAATTATCAATATGACAAGAAGTAAAATGAAGAAAAACCCTTTTCAACAAACGAAATTTACAGACAATAATAACAATAACAGTAGTAAAAGATTTTGTTTTAATTGTATAAAAAGATGTAAGGTCCAGTAGGATACGAATTTCTAAAATATGTAAGAAATAACAATATTCAAATTAAAATCTATGTTCTTTCATTGTTTTTTTTTTACAATTATTATAACAAAAATACTTATTTACATGGCATAAAATTCTATAACAAATATTGAAATTAAAGAATATTTCCATGAAATATCTTATTGTAACCATACGAATCAATTTTCACTTTTGGATGTTCATGTAATTATTTTCAATATTTCGGATACTTGAACTCACATTTTTGTAAAGCAATGTTTTTGAAGAAAATGCACACGAAAAACTTATCTCAGCTTGACCACCCACAAGGTTTCCTGACATATTAACTGACCGCGTATACCTAATTGCTTTAGAAACATGCAATTTAGCTGATGCCAGCAACAATTAACGTTAAGACTACCAGTTATTCCACAGACTGTCGACCTATTAAACTGAAAGTAAATACAAGAATTTCTTGGACTCCATTCCTTAGCTTTCAATTAAATATAATCAGCAAACTCATTTATAAGATATCCTATAAGTGTATTGGCCGAGATTTAATTAACAGATGCATTCAGCAATTAAAGCTATTTATACAACAACCTGCGAAATTAATTAAGATCATGCTGGTGCAAATAAATTGCAAAACAAAATATTCCAAATAATTTTGCTTCTGCTGCTAAAGTATGTGGAGTATAGAGTACTTTGAGTATAGCTTCAACATACCAATTTTCTAGAAAACTTATGAACGGAAAATGCTACACATGACGTAAAGATCTTATAAAGAATAAACAGGAATAAAACTATTTTCGTCATTGGAAATATATATAACCAGAATTCAACTGTTTGCGTTATGTTATCAATGACAATACCATTGTTCATGCCATGACTGACAACTCGTGTACATGGGAAGAAATAAGACCTATCGCGTAAAAACTGAACACTTGTTTTGTTAATTTTTATTTATTTTAATAGGTAACACGGTTAGAACTATTGCTATTCTCTAGTGGATATCTAACTTTCAAAGCACTTTTTACAATTTTGTCATACGTACAGATTGTTGACTTCAAATCGTTGACATACGCACAATATAAATAAAATGTTTTTGGAGATTTACTCCTTCTATCGAAAGCACTTTAATAACATGCTGCGTGTGCTATTTCGTTACGTCAAAAGTAAAGATGAATACCTAATCAGGTGGATGGAAATTGTAAACCTTTAAGATTGAAGAGGTCATGTATGTTAATTTAGATGTAACAAAAGGTTAGCAACATCACGTAAATTTGTATTTAAAATGTAAGGTAATAAGATAACACGATACGAGATCATACCCGTATGTCATGTGTCTCCACAGGACGACACACTGTGTAGTTGATGTGAAATAAGTGCCGAAATGTCATCTTAAATGAAATTGTTCATCTTTCAATCTGGACAAAACCATTCATCAATTTTAGGGAATATGTTAAAATATTTACTTACAGAACGGTATGTAAAATAAAGTTGGGACTACTAAGAGTTTTGTCTTGATATTTGAACAATTTGCTAACATTTCAATATAATCTAATTCATAAAACGAGTATCACTAACACTATTTATTTGATGGTTGTCACGTCACATATCTATTGTAACAGTTGTTTTTAATGTATATTCTGATAAAAAAACAAGAGTAAAACAATGTTTTGATATCTATTGGATATTCGAACTCGTAAACCTATGTACATGTGCAGCACTCATGCGAAAATATTAACAAATTTAACAAAAGTCGCTCTAAAAGATCAAAGTTACTATGCTTACTAAAAGAAGAATCAACGGGGGTATAACAACTTGTCCACTTAAAACGGTCACAAGTTGTTTGCTCTCATTATGGTCAAGCATAAAGCGGTCAACTACTGATATATTATATAGAATTATGATGTTCTCTGTGGAAACAGACACAACTTTGGACACATTTGTCCATTTAATGAAAATGCCCAATTGAGATTTTCAACTGTATAATCACTACAATTTTACATCCTTGTGAAATATCAGGGTGCTGTTGGTTTTTGTCGTATCAACAAGGTGTTAAGTGTTGAAATTAAAGCCGGTGCTATAGGGCATGAGAAATGTGTATCTTCACATTATCTCCTATAAATCGAGTCTCAATTATTATATAATATTGTTGTTTAATTGCTTCTGAGGGATCTACACCTTTTCTAAATTACTGTTTAGAAAATATTGTGCAGCCGTTTTTGTTTCTTATTACGTATATAAGAAAATTTGAAATAAAAGCAATTCAACCTATGAATTTGTCTTTCTTATGATTATGCTATATCTGCATGTGACAATACTTTTCAAGTAGGTGTGATAAAACTTACACTTTTATCCGCTTTTGTTGTATCTTTTGCATTATATTTTTAACGTAAATGGTTATTTCAATTAAGGATTATAATTTAACAACGAATGTAAGATTCTTCTGATCACATGACTTTCCGTATTGAAATTAATGAAAAAACTGTATGCCGTTTGTTTTATAAAAATGACGATGCTAATTCTCTATATACTGGATGTTTTATTTCATGTGATTTATATACAAAATAAATTTGCAAATCTAAAAGTTTTAAGCATTTTATCTCGCAGCATTGGCCATACTCAATTTAGAATATATTAAAAAGATGATATAATGATGAAGTGAATTGTCTGAACCATGAACTGGAAATAATGTCTTGATATCATAGTTATATAGAGACATATTTGATTTCATGAACCAATAAATTGAATGGACTGTTATCAAAATAATATCAATTCAACCCGTAACAAAAATAAAGACATTTGGAAAACGAGTAGAAATAGAAAAGAAACTATTAACGTTAAATAATGAATCAAATATTTATTTAGCAGAATTTAATAATAACATTTATTTACTTAAAGTTGAATAGATATTAAGATATACTGATTTCATTGTGAAGTTAAGATTTGGAATAAATATGTATTTGACAATAAATTGTAACACCACTGCGTGCGACCGAATGCGATCAACATCTTACATTTGTTAGTATAACTACCATAAGAGTACGACAAGCTCATTCTTATAGCACGAAAGTACTTGATTTTATCATTGTGGCCTTTAACAAATGAATTGCTTTAATTTTATATAAAATAAATATTTTAAACTTTTCTTTAAGACTTGAAAATGTTTCCATTAAGTATCTATATATGACTTTTTCATTAGACCACAAAACACGTGTGCAAAGTGTAAAATCTTTATTACCGCTTACGTGTCTTTTTATATATATATGTATTACTAGCCATTAAATATAATTAAATAAATTCAATTTTCAAACGAATACAGTTAATTTAATTAATTAGTTAATTATTAATTATTATCTGAACACGAAATGCATAATCATATCTATTTTACAATCTCTTGTGGTAAACAAGTCAACAATATCTGAAAATACCAAAGAGCCTTTAACCTTTGATAATTCTTTGCATATAACAGTAATCGAAAGGCATTGTTATTTTCTAAAAGGTGCTTTAAGCTTCAACACACGGTAATATTCTGACTTTTAACATGCAATTGACCAATTACAAATTATTCTCACTACTGCGTCTACAATGACTGAGATTATATTCTTGGTTAATATTTCTCCCAGCTGTCGCAAACATATCTTCATGTAACAGTTACGAAAGTCGAAATCCATAATAACTTCAAGCAAATTGTTTTTTCCTTCTTATGCTATTCCTCTGTTTTTATCGCTTTCATAGTATATTAAACAATGAATGACTGAATGAATTAATGAATGAATAAATGAATAAATAAATAAATGAATGAATTAATTAATTAATTAATGAATCAATTAATAAAAAATCAGATAAAGATATAATAAATAAATAAATAGATAGATAAATAAATAAATAAAAATGAATAAATAAACAAGTATTTTTACCTTGTCTCAAAAATAAATCCGAAAGTACAATTGTTCAAACAGCCGTTTATTGCAAGTATCACCTTTACGTTTATTTAGCTATTGTGACTTGGAGTAGACTGACCGAGTCAATATATTCTATGTTTACATCTGCTACTTTTATACTACCTACTGCATTTTATAACGCTTAGGACTTTCAACGATGTAGGTCCATTAACTCGACAATACCATTCAATTTGTTTATTTGTATTAACAATTATTTGTATATAAAGTATACTATCGTAAGCAATGTGAGAAACAAAAAAGTTTAAGACTGCATGAAATTTATAATTTATATCAAATGATGGTTTAATCTATAGCACAATTTTCTTGATTATTTCTGTAACTATTTTGCTATATTTAACTATTTTACTAAAAAAAATAACATTATAATATATATGACTTTATTTATGAAAATGTAAACAATAGTTTGTTGTATGAACGTAATTTATGTTTTGTTGTTTTGTTTTCCATTAAAAAGCTTTCATGAATCATGTTGTACCTGGTTAGGTTTGTCAAACTTGTCATTTTACTGACCATTACACTGCATTCTTTGATGCTGTCTGTCAAAACGTTATTTATAACGCATATATGAACGTTCTTTCTAATTACAACATGTGTGCATTATTATCGTTTTATATGTACTGCTGAGTGATTTATATACAAAATAAATTTGAAAACCTATATTTTATTAAGTCGTTACACGGCAAATAAGTTTAAAAACACACAAAGAAACCCCATCTAAAGCGTGAAATATAAACAAACAATTTGTTTGTTTTGCATGTAGGATAAAATAATACTTCAATTGTTGACACTCAGCTATTATAGTTACACTCGTGGCTACGACCCTTCTGAAAATATTACATCTGTTGTTCACTCAGTAAAATAAAAAAACGATCTTATATGCTGCGAAACAGAGGAGTATCCTCTAAATAAGTTGTTATTGTAACTCTGCATTTCTGATTTTACTCATTAAGAATTCTGTTTGATCCAGAAAACGGCCAGACAAGTTTTATGCTTTTCTTTTTTAACAAAATTCGGCACAATTTTGTCAAAGAATAAAGAAATATAAAAGAAATATAATGTAGTAAGCGTAATAACATTACGCAGGACACTGTTTACTTGCACAGACTTGACCTACAGATTAGCTTATGAAACATACTAATCAAGATTAAGTTGGTGCACATGTAATTATCGTCATCTAATTGTTCTTTTTCTAGTGGAGATAACCATTTCTCTCATTATACATAGCTTCCTACCTTCAATTAAGAGATTTTCTAATTATTTCGATAAGCCATTCGTAATCAGCACCAACGTTTAAGTTGTTGAATCATACATCAAATTTACCATATGATAAAATCTAATGTAAGCAAATCAACTGAAAAATATCTTAGTATGTCATATGCAAAAGGGAATTTTGGTGAACTATTGTTTTTAATTTACACACTTTAAAAGAGGAATGTAATCCCGAAATTTGTTGTCATTACATCAATTTCAGTCTTGCCATGAAGCAAAGCAATCACCTATATGACGTTGCCCCTTTAGTAACCTGTCACAGCAAGCTGGACGTTATGACTTATTTATGCAATGTTTTATACAGGAATGATGTCTCTTAAATGATATATGGACATGATAATGGAAAACAAATGAAAAATTGAAAGGCAATGATACTTCGTTGTATATGTTGATGCAAAAATTCACAATATTCTCATAGTTATCATATCTTTCATTTCACTACCTAAAGGTCAACGGTTCAGCCAAACCAGGAATGTTAAAAGTGCGTTCAGTTAATTATGTTTCTCTAATAAGACATAAATTATTCATTGTTGAAAATCGGTTTAAATCAAATAAGGAGAAAATTTAAGATAGATTAAAACATTATTAGATTCAACTTTTTCTTCCGATGTCCTGTATTTAAATATACATGTCAGGTGCATAAATGATATTCACATATGTATAGCGTCCCTATAAATCAGTAAGTTGTAACTTAGTAATCAAATTCAGATGTTGGAAGAAGTGAAAAGAATTGTTGAATAATTTAAAATTACTGACTGAAAATGTAAAAATAATTATGATAATAAAATTATCGAATGAGGAATTTAATGACCAAAACGTAACAAAATGGTATAAATAACAAATGATAATAAAACAATAAGGTAAAATGATATATTAATATATTAGGACTCATATTTGTCAGTCAACGTAAAACCTGCCAGAAATCCAATAATGTCAAATATGCCTTTTAATCAAATTTCTTTCTTTTGAAAATATGCAAATATAAACATTACCTTTGCACAATGAAAATAGTCCAAAAATACAAAACTGGTACAGAACACTTAATAAACGTGTATTACATGTTTAAACCCTATTGTATCTACTGCAAATAAAGCATGACCCGATTCAATATAAACAATGTTAACATCTGCTGTTTTATACACCTGTTGTACTTTTGTATCGTTGATTTCTTGTTCGTGTTTATAAGTTATTGCATCTGTATTATAGATTTATTTATACATTGAATCAAGAAGTTATTAAATGAAGAGAATAAATTCATTAGTTTATTATAATAGTCATATCCTATTATTTTTAAAATAAAGTTGATGCTGAATCTATAAATAGATAGTTATAAATTGTTTTTCGTAAATTAAAGATACTTTTCTCGATAACTTTCTTCAAGCAATATCTCTCATACGACTGTACTTTATTTTAAGACAGAATTCTTCCATTCAAGATTTGTTTTGATCTTAGCTTATTTAAATGAAAATAACGTTTAGCAATACGTAGCAAGCGCATATTTTGATTTATCTCACTACGGTTGAATCAAGTGTTAGATTTTGACAAGGTAACTTGGTCATTCATGACGTCATATTGTAATTTAACGCTTGTATAATTGATATGCATTTGTGCCTGTAAATTTGTTTTATTTAGATGTATTTAATTTTAAAAGCGGTGACCAAGATAAGTCTTCAGTACTGAGCACCGTTTGTTGTGCTATTACATAATTCAGATTGGCACAGTACTATTTGACAGCAATCAGTAAAATGTTAGATAAGGATCTGATACAGAAAAGGGATGACGTCATCGTAGTAATCCAAATAAAATGAATATTGAATAAAGTTGTGATCTATACTTGTCGTATAAAACTAAATCTATTTTATCAGCCAAAATATTGAATATCAAAATATTTTTAATAGAGTAATGTATTGCGTGTTACAAGCAATGTGGCTTAAACAGTACAGATTAAAATGCACATGTCGTGCAAAAATTTAATCTTAATCTGTACTGTATTATACCTAATTTTACCGGCGAATAGAATTAGTAATGTAACCTTAATTACGTTTGCAACTGAAGCCATTGTCACAGTGTGACACCGCATTTTAAATAAAATACAATGTCTTATCAAGGTCAAAATGTCATGATACAGTCTACCAAATGTTTAATAGATGTGTTTATGTCATGAAATACTGTACGTGACAATGCATAAGCAATGAGACCAACCGCACAAAGGCACATTTTATTGCATTTAAAGCAGCAGACCTCTAGATTCATGTTACTTTTCAAGAATATTATAAAAAATGTATTCAAAAGTAAAATATTTTAAAGGGAACAACACATTGAAAACTACACGGAATATGTTTTTTTCTTACAATTATAAATTGTTTATATTTTTGTTGTTTATAAACAATTATTTTCTAAAGTCAATGCAAAAAAATAATTGTACATATAAGCAATAATGTTTTGACATTTTAACATGAAATAAATTTATAATAAAATGAAAAGTACTCGCATGTTAATTTATTACACAACCTTTTGAATACAACATGTAGAAGTTGATTTATTTTGCATTTGTAAGAACGGTACTTTTTGTCAGCCTTTAATATTTTTTTATACATATTTAGTTCCCAACATAATGAATTATTTGTATATATTCAATACGTACAAAGCTAAATTTGTATCATATACGTATTTAGTCGATGTACCAGTTACCAACACATTTTCAATTTGACTGGGTGTGTTTACGAATTCTTTACTTTCAAATAAATAGATTTAAATTGACTTTTAACATAGAGTTATTTACCATATAACTGTCAGTTGGCTACATATTATGATTTATTATATTTTGTGTTCATGATAATATGTTAACACTGTATCACATATCAATATCAATTAAAGACATTTTATTAGATACGAAAAATTGCACCGTGATATTAAATACACGTCATTAATAAATGTCATGTTACGGATACTTTATTGAAATGTAAAACAAATGTAACGATGTGCGACTTGCACAAGAAATACGTTACAAAATGCTTCAAAAAAGCTTTTGGTGAGATAATTTTGGAAAGAAAAGGTACCAAACAGATTGGCACAGCCTTTTATACCCAAATTAAACAAAAAGGCATTAGAGTATATATACAAATATATCAATGAATGTCTATTTCGGTTGTTTGGTGTGCTTTTTCACCATGATGATATACTAGTATATCAATAGAATGATCAGCTAGTTAGGTTAATCTTAAACATATTATTTGTTTTGCAATGGTGTTACATAAACTTAGCTGCCAAGCGGCAGTTACACATCGTTTAGTCACCTTTTTGACTGCCAAACATTCGACTTTCTGCTTGCAATCATATGAAAATGATGAACAAGCTTCGACTTTAATGAATTGTGCCGCAAATTGATCTGTCTGTTTGTAAACATATATTTAGCTCTAGATGAATTACAAGCATATGATTTTATGGTTGTATAATGAGTATATCAGCTGTTACCTTAATTGACTAGAAAAATATTATTGCAAATGCCAGAATCCTAATTGACAATTATTGCCAACGTTGTATTTTTGCATAGTTATTGCTTCTTCAAAGAATATGGTTTCAGAAACTGCTTTCAGAAACTAAGTTTTTTATTATTATTTTTGTTTAAATTATCAATATGACAAGAAGTTAAATGAATAAAAAAACTTTTCAAAACAAATGAAATTAACTGACAATAATAACAATAACAGTAGTTAAAGATTGTGTTTTCATTGTATAAAAAGATGAAAGTTCCAGTAAGATATGGATTTCTAAAATAGAAGAACGAAATAACAATATTAACTTTAAAATTTATGTTTCTTCATTGATTTTTATAATAACAAAAACACTAAATTTCCGTTGCTTTTAAAGGAAATTCTTCCTATATCTCTATCTATTTAACAACAATTATTATGTAAATTTACTGATACTGATGTAGATTTGTTTTTCACTTAAGTCATATTTAATCAAACTAATGAAATTAAACTTAATGAAACTATGTCATAATACGATACGTTGTAACTGTATTTACATAAAACAGAATAAGTTGATACAGTTTGTATTAAATGAACAAAATGCTGCTCTGTCGAAATGATTTTAATATTTGGTTAAGTATTTGATAAAAGTTGAATGATACTTTAAACGGAAGTAAAGTATACTATTACAGGGTTTATTTTGTTTCTATGTAAACGATATAAAACTATTAATGAATAAGTCCTCAATGTAACAGGGACAGTGTATTACCAATTAGCTTTGGTTGATTTTTCACATTATAGCGTTCGGTTTAAATAATGGTTTTAGAGAACAATAAATGCTTGTTACTTGAAAAAGTAGCGATTTATGTGAAATAATTTTCATAAAAGAATCAAGAAAATGTAAACAAAGTAGTTATTTGACTTCCATGCAGAATACATATTCACTATAAATGTACTTTTCGCCAAAAAGCAACATTTAAAAACGATCATTCAGGTAATTTGCCGATGAGTCTTTTTTGATACTATTAAAGTACCCTAAGTTCAGGAGCTTTGAGAAATCAAAATAAAAGGACTCCTGATGCATTATAAGTCTTTAAAGAAAACAACGAAATAACTATTTGATCCGTATTAAACAATTACAAACATGTATTTTTCTTTTGTGTATTTAACTAGCTCAGACCTTTTCAGTAACTATTTTAGTTAGCAATTACAACCTTATATTTAAAAACGAATAAACCACGATACAAAGCGTTTGGTGAATAACTACGAATAATTTATTCATACACGTTTTCGGCAAAAAAGGACCAAAATAACAAGAATAGAAAAACAAAACAAAACAAAAACACACAGGAACTGTAACTAACCAAAAACACGGTTATTTTCTTTATATCAAAGTTGTAAGTACAATTTAATAAATGCCAACGACAATGTACCATAATGATGATGTATTTACAAATAAGGTCAAATTGCGATTAAGAAAAAAACTACCTGCGGAAAAAATGTATCAAATTGTTGCTATCTAAAAAGTTAAATCCACTGTTTCGAAATAAGCCTTGTAACAAATTCATAAATTGAAATCTTATTATAAAATGTTGTACGAAAATATAACCAACATGCAGCATACAACTAATTGAGAAAACTTATTATTTAACAACTTTGTTACAATTGTCCATAAAAGTATCTAATGTACTTAACATTCGATTGAGCAAAGCCTACACTTTTCAATCAATTTTGTTTGTCATTCAGATTTATATTTTCAGATATTTCTTTTGACTGAATATTAATTCTACAAATATTTTGTTATATTACCGATTCAAATGTGCTTTTGAAATAGCCGCACAATAAACAACAACGATTTACCTATATGAATTTACAATATTGTAAAATGAGTGAATACATTTTCTACAAAAGTTACATCTAGAATAAAAGTATCAAATTGTTACTTAACACATTAAATGTACTCTTATACATCTGAAAACAGTTTGAAAGCATAATTAACCTTTCCATAAATTATTGCAGTGAAAATGCCAAAAGAAAAACAGAAAATTCCGAAGTAAATTGTAATTGGAATGAAGAGTGAGTGCAAGCAATCATTTCGTGGTTTGTGAACATGTTATTGGAACTAAATTAGGCATCTGTTTCAATCGATTTCCGTCATTACAATGATTGAACATTTTGTTTATTTTTGTATCGAAATATTTTGAAAATGGAATCTGATTTTAAATTGCTCATGTTCTTTCTTCCAGGTGTGTTTGCATTGTGGTTTATGTACTCTTAGATGTAGTATTTATTTACACTGAGATTTAGTATCAAAATTGAATTATAAATAACGATTGTACGTTGTGCTGAAGATAAAGTGTACTTATTGTATACATATGCAGTTTAATAACATATCTGATAATATTTCGATATATTTACCTTACCATCACCATGTTAATTATCTTAAATTGAATATTCCATTTTTCATTCTGTACAAAAACATTCACCATTTTCAGGGGCAATTTCATAATAAGTACATGCCATTAAATCAGTTGGTGCCATGAAGAATCATATCAACGCTGAGGACGTATGACATGATATAACATCATGAGTAGGATATCTATTTAAAAGAAAAAGCATGAAATGAAATTTTCATTGTATTGTAAGTTTGAGTGTCTTGATCTAACACTTCATTTTGTCTTTCATGGATTTCAATAGAATGAACCATTTCATGCGATAATGACATAACACTAACCACCTAAGTCAAAAACAATTTACAAGATCATTAAACAAAAAACTTTTATAATAATCATATCTGATGTATCAATACGCGTATATTTAACTGCTGGATTTCTATATATCATTTACAGGTATAAAATATTAGAATGCATAATTTACATAAAAATGCGATACATTTTTTAATTTTAATAGCAAAATAGTTTGAATTCAGTAATTACTTCTCATTAGCAAAGTCAAACTCCAATAGTCATTGTCAAAAGTCATAGTGATAAAAACACAGACATGTATTATTTGCATTTCCAGTAGAAACTTACTGGTACACGTAAAAACATTTCTATAGTGTCTTAGAAGAAATACAGAAGGTAAACAAAGTTTAATGTGAAAGATTTAGAGAATCTTATTCGAACATGAAAATTGGCATGCAAAACTGTTTGCAGTTGCTTTAATTACAGCTTGTTGTATATTCAGAAAATGCGGACAAAATCTTGTATGAAACTTAACTGCCGATTTGAAAGACAATCAAATCAGATATAACTATATAACTATCATTATAAATACTGAATTTATACACCAAAATGCACAATTGTTCACCTTGTATTATTTATCTAAATTAAGCCCAGTTGTTGTAACATGTTATTATCTTAAAAAATACTGTGTGTTGAATTTCGCTTTGTGTCACCGAACGCTGCAAAGATATATTTCAAAACGTCAAACCATCAGCTTGAACAGATCACGTGTTCCACTTAAAATGTAACAAAAGTATAGCAACATCACATAACTTTGTATTCACAAATGAAATTAACGAGATAACCTGGGTATAATATATAAACTATGCCATACCTCACATCAGCCACCCCTATTGTTGTGATTTTGTAGATAAGTATTCAGTTGAATAAAATGTGAATGTTAGATCTAACAAGTATCATGTTTATGCAAATGACATGAAACATGAAATTAAATCTATAAATGTGTATCTTTATATTTTTAGAGGAAATTGAAAGTTTTTGATAGGATCATAAATATGCACGGAATTTGAGTATTTAAAGTGCATAGATTACATGATCTTAAAATATACCCGTACAATTAAATGAACTTTATAAATTACATTTATAATGTAGTAGAAGAGTGTCTATAACGTTTTTAAGAAAATAAGTCCGTTGTATTTTTTTTCTTTTTTCCCCAGTTATATTATTGTGGATGAATGACCATACATGACCTTTTATATTTCAAATGGTCAGAGTTAAGTGTGTTCCCATGACGAACATACGAAAATTGGTAGAATCACCAAATTAAGTCTTATTTTTGTATTTGTCAAGCAATAAAGCTGTAAAAACCACCATCATTTTTGACATATTGCCACTTTAATATAGTTTAGTTAAGTTTATCCTGTCCAGCTCTAATATGAAACATTTCAAATGTATTATATTATACTTATTTCATGCTTTCGAACACGAACTTTCTATTATCATTTCCATGAAAGCAAATGTTAAAGGTCAACAGTGTTCACCCGTGTCCATACACAGTAAATTGCAACACCAATACTCAAAATAGAAATAGCTTGGTTGACAAGAATAATCTAGAAATAAGTTGACCTATGGTCGTCATAATTGAATTCAAAACATCAAGCAAATTTTCAAAATAAAGCGCTCTAAAATAACACAAGCTAAATTTCAAAAGGATTGATAATTTTTATATAAATACATATGCATACCGTTCAATTATCTTGCAAACATGAATCACATACAGCTGTATGCCTCCATATGAACAAATTTTTTTTTAGAAATCAAACTTGAGTACAATGTACAAAGCTTTTAAGAAAAGTAAAAACATTCAAAATTCAAGTAATAATTTACATGTTTTGTGTGATTAAAGACTTATATAGAAAATGTATCACCATATTTCTTTTTAATCATTTGTGTGGATTATAAGTGCCGGTTGCACGGTATAAATTACTTTCTTTATTCACTTAAAATTTTTATTTCTAAATATATTTTCAAAATTTTTATGAAAATAAGCATGAATTTGGAGGCATGCTGCGTAAAAAAGAGATACTTTATGACGGCAAATGTGATATAAACACACAATAGAAAACCTTAAAAAATAATAATGACTGGACCTTGAAAAGCAGACTAAGTACTTTAATTTTGTTTTAATTTTCTTATAACATAGGATAAATTTCATTTGCAAAAAATAGTACTCTTTTAAACATATGGCTGAATTTGCTATGCAGTAGCAATTTCTTAAATATTTCAGAAGTGTCTTGTAAGTACTTGCTTCAAATTATTTCATGTTGTTTTTATAGCTTGTCATTTTTTATATCTTATCTTAGAGTGATGAAGTTAATGTCTCTCAACCATCTAAAAATATTTAAGATTTTTTTTATATATCTAATATAAGCGCATATCATTTAGCGAGTTTGATCTCTCATAACGTCAATCTCATGGATTTATCAAGTATTGTTCATATTGAATCAGGCAGATAACTAACGGATGGTGTTGTTACTTTTATAGGATAACCCTGATTTATGCAGTGATTATTATTTTGGAACGTAGCTTGCATGTTTAACATTTTCCTATTTAACAGTTTACCTTTTCATTTTCTTATCTAAGATTATGAATAAATATAACATCAATTGTTATAAATTATATTTTTTACATTTCCATTGCAGTAGGTTTA
This sequence comes from Ruditapes philippinarum, assembly GCF_026571515.1. Classification (NCBI taxonomy): domain Eukaryota; kingdom Metazoa; phylum Mollusca; class Bivalvia; order Venerida; family Veneridae; genus Ruditapes; species Ruditapes philippinarum. The sequence continues at coordinate 325,810 of NW_026861682.1, read as the reverse complement.
AGAAAGCAGTAAAGAGATGCTAAATTAGCTATAGTTAACTTTCAACAAAATTGACTGGTTTTTAATAAACACTGAACATGTTCATGCATTCATTTGGAAAGAAAATTAAACTACTATTGCACTTAATTAAACGTTTTTAGATAATAAATAACACAATTCATAGAAAACAATCGAGATGCTCCTACACGTTATTTGTATTTTAAAAATCTTGAGACAAATTCCATACATATTAATTGCCGTTCATTGTTTTTCAATGTAAAAAAATTAAATTTCTTATTACTTTTAAAATATTTTTTTTTAATACTTTTTTTACTATACAAAACCGTTAAAAAAATTAAATTTTTATTTTAAGTTGTAATCTTACCCATTTTTATCATGTAAGAAAAATGTAACAGTTTTTCCCAATCCCTATCCAAGAATTATTTTTCTTCTTCAATTCGATCATCTCTATGCTAACGTTCGGAAAAACTGCCGAATTCATAGAATATATATAATAAATAAACTTAGATGTGTCTATTTTCCATTTTTAATTTTGTGCTTCTATAATTATTTTCAAATTTATATGTGACACAAATGCAATCGGAATATAAGATAGTTTACATATCTTTTGACGTCATCTTCATAGTGCTAGTTTCTAATTTCTCTAAGCAATTTCTAAACTATCATTTTACAACAAGGTATAAATAATATGTAACCTTTTAAGATATGGATCTAATATACTTTGACATAATCTTGTTGCGTGTGATATCAGATCAAATATAGTACTCGTAACTTCTGCTGACAATTTCTTTTTATATATGGCATGCACAGGGACGTTTATATATATATTTTAAATATGAGAAGGTGTACAATAAATATCCGTTTCAGACAATTTTAAATTGTTGGAATTAATGAATGAATTCATTCTACTATAAACCCAAAAAATTTAAAAATTCTTCAAACCCTTTTGTTTTAAACACAAAAGGGAAATTTTGTGGTTTAAAGATAAATACAAAATTTAATATGTTATGGTGGGTTTTTTAAATTTGTTTCCCCTTATTCAGGTAAAACATTGAGGGGAATCAGAAATTTTTACTTTAAAAAAAGGGGGCTTGTTAAAAATGGCGGATTTACCTGAATTCTGAAATATATTGATGTTAATTCACGTGAGTGCGACAAAGATATCTTTTATATAAAACAATAGCCACTCAATGCAAGCAAGGTTTAATGTCATTAGTTCCGTTTTAAACTACATTCTAATGTTATTTATAATTCCCGTGGGAAATGTACTATATTATTAGTAAATTTGCTCAACAACTTAAATATTCGAATCTCAAAACACACTTCATTTATTATTTTTTTGTTGTAGATTATGTATACTTTTGTTCAAATATTAAACAACAAAACAATAAATATCTTGTACGCCTAAGATACAAATCTTGCCCTTTATCAATCATTTTAGTTCTTATAATATGTGAACCATTTTTTAATAAAAATATTTTTCGTTTAATCTCGTTTTATCAAAAATGAACGTTTTTAGCTAAGGTTTTAAATCAGCCAGCTTACAGAGGTCATATGTTTTAATTTAGATGTAATAAAAAGTTAGCAACATCACGTAAATTTGTACTCCAGATTAAAGTTAATGAGACACCCTGGTAAGAAACGTGAACTATGTCATAAGTCACAGCTTGACATCCTATTGTATTTTGAAAGCAGGTATTTAGCTCGAGTGAAAATAGTGTCAAATTTTATTTGGAGAGCTTTTTGTATTCATGTAATTGTCGTTATAGATTAACTTTGATTTCCCCGAGATTTTAACATAAAGTCTGTATAAAAACTGGTATTAAAGTCGGATTCATAAAAATGAAAACAGTGATAAATATAAATATTAATAAGAGAAGTTAATACTTTAAAAAAAAACCTGTAAAATAGAATCAGATGAAGATTTAAAAAACCTCAACAATGTATAACTGTGCAAGTCAAATATATAACATAAAATAAATTAAAAGTAAAATTAAATGCAACCCGTATATGTATTATAAGTTTAAGCATTGCTTGAATTCTTGAAATTGTCAATTTGAAATGAACGGGTCATATTTTTAACTTGTGAAGCACAGACTCCGAATTTGAGAGCTATGTCTTAAATGTTATGCTATTCGCTCGTTTAACAACAAATTGGAAATACCTGTAATTATTTAGAAAAACAGATGTTCATGATTTTAATTATATTCAAATTCAACCTGTTCATATCCAATTTAAAACATTTTAATCTTAGTTTAACAACTTTGAAGTATTAAAAGTGTTTATATTTTTTATTATAGTCAGATTTTAGAGGAAAGTATTGTAAGAAATTATAGCCAAGCTAAATATGTGTTTTAATCAAGTGAAATGGCGAAATAACTTTTAATATAATGGTAAAAAGTTTCAAATATTCGTTGGAAAACATTTTCGGATATCCTCGAAAAAAGTTGCTTCTACTAAAATTTGATATCAGTTCTTCATTTGTATTAACAAGTTCAGAAAATAATCGATTTCTAATTTTAAGTTGAATCAATTAAAACAAACTACTGTCAAACGAGAAACTATCATTATTATTATTAGCAGTAGTAATAATGGTAGAAGTAGCAGATATTTTTATGTGTGTATCAAATATATCAAGTTTATAAAACATCTAAGATATAATATTGAGCTACCTTCTTATATTTGCAACAAATATTTAAGGTCTAAACGTTAAAGTTTAATCTCGTATTTTATCCTGATATTTAAAGTACAAGTACTATTAGTACTATATTTTTTGTGCATGTTTTTAATATCTTCCCACAGTCGGCCACATTTTATTTGCAATTTTACAAACGTGTGTTGTAAAGTTAACTTACGATTTTAAAAATATTTAACAGGTTAGTTATCTAACTTTATAGAACATCCTTGATAAAAATTTCGTAAAAGAAATATGTGACTCAAAAAAAAATAATGTAACATTTGAAATAAATCTTATCGATAAAGAAACATGACAAAATTTCCTGAATATTTTCTACTTGTATTATCATCAACATGATCATTTTTTCAATAGATAACACAACAAATGTAATAAAACATATAACATAAGACATCGTGATAACATTTTCGTAGATGTTAAGAATTAAAAAATCATTTTTATATATTATCTCCTTTTTGAAAGTATCTATTTTTCTAAACATTGTAAATCTCCAGATAAGTAAAGAATTAAAAGATATATCTATTTTCACCCAAATAATTCTGTCAAATAATTTAAATGACTTATCTTTTATTGATGACATAAATGTCATTCAACAATTTATACATAATATTTCAGATAAAATCCTGATAAAACAAAGTTATTTGGATGAATATCAAGAATAAAAGTTATAGAAATATTTTGAAAATGTAACCTATTTTTTTTAAAATATCTATAAAATTGTAACCCAGTTTTATCATATCTCGTTATTTATGAATTCAAAGTTTATTGCCATTCAGCAAAATTAACCTTTGTCAACGATAGAGCACTAGTATGATATAATACTAATACTATCAACATAATTATTTATGGTATTACAGACCAATTCAATTAAATACAGTTCTCCTTAAAACACATAGAATTACATATTTTTATTTATTTATCTTTTTTTTAAATTAAAATTGAAAATCAACCGGTACCCAAACAACTTTCTACTGTCTAAGTACTTTCCGGCACTTTTTGCAACAATCGTTTTCTTACAGTTTCGTACAGTTAAAAAAGCATTGACATAGAAAATGGCCTGATAATCTCTGCCTTGTAATTTGGTATAATTAACATCTTACTGTATTTACGAATTTTTTTGTAATTAGGAACGAATACCAATTTCCTAAACACCAATCAATGTATTAATGTTAAACGTGTACATTAATATAGGTAATCGCCTGATAATCTCTGCTTCGTAATTTGGTATAAATGATTTCAGACTGTATTTACGAACATGTTGTTCATCAGAACGAGTACTAATTTCCTAAACACCAATCAATGTATTAATGTTAATTTCTATAAAAAGCTGCAGACGACATCTGGTTTACCTAATATATCGAAATTCACAATTAAAAAATCGTCGAAATTAAAAAGATTTAATTATATAAAAAGAGTGAAATATAACACAGAGTGAAACAGATGCCCCAATTAGCTGATATTAAGTTAACAAAGCATTCCATTTACCTTGTAAGCATACTTAATTTAATCAACATTTGAGAGTTTCAATCGTTATAAGAAAAAAGATAACAAGTTAATGAAGATATCAAATACTTTTAATTTGTATACATCAATATATCGTAATGTCATACGTCATAAATTAGTTACACATTACATTCCGGAATTAATGAAATATTCACAGACTAAACAAAGCAAGTTTTATGTGCAACTGGTGAAAATAAAATATTTTCGAATGTTGTTTTATTTACAAGTACCTTAATGATACATATAATTTTCTGATTATCTAGAATAGACTAATACCTGTATCATTATTGTGTTGGAAAACAGCGTTGTTTGTGGTTTAATTAACGTTTTCAATAGTTCGGGAACATTTGCAATCAATGCCAATATTCACAGAAATGTTAACTGTTTTGTCATGATATGATCAACATTGCCTTTGGACACAGCTGAGCTCGAGATAAGTGTGTGATATTTTATTCATTTTGTTTTTAACGTCCTTAAATATCATAACAGTGTGTTGCAAAGCAACGCTATTTCAGGTGACTTTGCAAATATCATACTTCATTTTAAAGTTTCTGCTTCACAGTCTCTTAACTTGCATTACTAACGCCCTTTTGGGGGAAAATTCTTTAAACTTACCATTTTTTGGGCTTAATTTTTGTTTTTAAAAAAAGAAAACCCAAAATTTTTTAATAATTTTTTTATTTTAAACCCCATTAAAACCCAAAAGTTTTTGGGCCCGGGTGGGGGTTTTGGGCAGTTTATTGGTATTGCAATACTTTCTAATGCGGTTGGGTTTTGGTGTTTTTACAAATGCATTAAAAAAGGTTTTTAGCAATTTATTTTTCATAACTTTTAAAAAAATTTTTACCAGCAAAGAAAACAAAAAGTATCATTCTTAAACAGCTTTTTGTGATATATATATCTTTCTAATCTTATTATGTCATCTACAGACTTTCCCATGTAAATCTTGTTCATATTATACAAACATAATAAACTCTCCGTGGTTTATTAGACAACAATCTGATTTATGCACTCCTTATCATTTTACAAAGTATGTTACAATCGGTACGCCATTATTTTCCAAATGTTTTTTTTATCAATCTATTTCTTGTAAAGGCAGCACAAAATGTATGAGATGCTCCCAATCATTGAAAAGTAATGGTAATTATGCAAGATGTTTTGTCAAATGTATTAAAATAATACAACCGGTATCTTTCGTATAACCTAACCGTTGCTTATGTCATTGATCGGTAGATTCTTTTTACCACTACCGTCCAAGAAAAGGCTCAATCTATCCAAACCTTCAAAATATTCATTTAATGTCTTTACGTTCAAGCATATCTTAGAATTTATTAAATCAGAATTTGACATTCAAATATAATTGAAATAATCGTGATAAAAATTGAAATATCTACCGTACATTTTATCATTCGTAATCTTTGACAGAACATATAAAAACAATGATGAACATATTTTATACTTATTTCTAAACGTTTATCTTTAAAAATATTCATTTGAAACAAGTTTTTTTTAATCCTGGTATGTAATATAGGTTACAAACTAAAGTTCAAACCTAGTTCATGATACAGTTAGTATTTGCATCTATCATTTCTATTTTGCTGATTTTGTTTACCTGTGCTGTATCAAGAAACCTTTGAAAATGCTGTTAAACATATGGAAATCATATTTGCTGTGACTAACTGCGGGCCTCTTTAAGCTGTGAATTATATTATTGGTAATTTTATTTATTAATGCGTTATCTATATTTATAATTGCAAATTTAATATTCAAATATCAATTGATTATGAAAAAGGCATAACCTGTCATCAAAAAGTCGAAATCTGCAACTTTAGAATATGGCGAATATTATACAAGAAGTCGACAGTTGTAACACTACAGCGTTAACTAGATTAAAACAAATACCAATAAACTTGTTTACACTTAAACGCATTTTAAGCCTAATATTATTGGAAAATTACAGATACAGAATATTTCTTTAAATTAGGTAGAAAATTCAATACAATTAAATCGTAAACACATAATATATATATAATGTGTGATACACAACTGTCTGATGATCGTATTTGCAAACAAAAGTCTTGAATAAGGACAATCCCCCAAGAATAATGAAAGCGACAGTAAAATGGAGGAAATTGCAGACTCGGTTTTTTTCTGCTTATGACCCTCAACATTCGCTTAAGCAGTATGAATTTTACGCTATGGAAGTATGCCTTACCTCCAAAATACGTTTTTGTAGCGCTAAACGTTATATATGTCTTAATGTGTTAGCTTCTGTAAATAAAGTTATTATTATTATTATTGTTGTTGTTTTTATTATTATTGTTAATGTGTACTGCATCACAGATTTTGTTAGAATCATATAAATAATAAAACATTCAATAAAACATCAAGTGAAAAGAATTTGTTCACTGTCTTTATCATATTCGGTATTTTCGGTATGGGTTTTCTTGACATAATAAATCTGAACGTTTCGATTTTTTTTTTCATTATTATCAAAGCATGGCTCCGAATGTATAACAATAAGGCGATTGAACATTGTTTGAGTTTATTTACGAGATTTGTTTTATCTTATCTTATTATATCATCTTTTTAGGTTTTCCTATCAATATTATTTGTAGATACGAGAAAACAACTGACGCTTAAGTATTTACTATTTCGCGAAAAAAATATTGGAGCAGTACAATGGAACAGCCTCCAATGACTAATTAGATCAGACGAAATAATTAAAAGTTTTTGTTACAGTACAGAAAGATATTTACCGCCATTGATTTGCTAGGCGGTTAAACGTATTACGTCATTACACCATCATAATAAAGGTACATTATTTTGACGTTAAATCAGAACTTTATCAAGGTACTGATATATACCTCCCCAAATAAAATGGTCTTTGTGCAACATGATGTAAAAGATACAAAAGATATAGGTACTTAAATATACATTACCTTTGACACAAATAATCATTTTCTACACTATATTGTTTAGTTTCAAGTTTCAAATTAATTTGTAATTCATTACTATTTTGTTACAACCAGGTATGAGATTAAAGGAAATTAGAAAAGATATAAGTATTTACATACGTATTGTATTTTTCGAAGTTCACGAAAAAAATGCTCAATGTTGCTAGCACGTAAAAATATGCTAGTTTGAACATAACAGCAATGGGTATGCTGCAAGACATTAAGTTCTTACAGAATGTATAAACTTTAGACTTATTAAAAACAAATGTGTTGATTTACGTCAAAGATAAAACATGGCTCACATACATGTACATTTGCTAATTCAATCCGTCTCGATTTAAGACATTAGTGTAAACGGCAAACTGTCTTTTGCAACATTATAAAAAAAATTTCGTTCACAGTAAGTGTCAGTGGGAGCTTAATTGCAAAGCCGCCAAATATTGCGAAAAGCAGTTACAGATCACATCACTTTGAATAATAAACAGCTTGCGAGTTTTACAAGCTATTTAGAAGCGTTATTTAATAGTCTAATGCCAATGTACACACCCACAGTTTGTTTTCTGATACAAATAATTTCCTTAACAAAAGTGTGCCCGTGATTTGTTCTTTTGAGTGATATTTTTAATTTAGTTTTGCAAAAGAGAATTATATAGTAATTCGTAGGTATGCACAATGAATTATGATTATTATAGTAATAAATATTTCATACCTAATTCTTTAAGAATAATTTAGCAATAAAGATATACTCTGCTTAAATTTTGATCCAGAATTTTAACATTATCAGCTTTTATTCTTACAACCAAGTAGATAACACATGTTTTACAGATTATAACTATCTACTTAGCATGTCAGTTTTGCTTTAAAAACTCTTCTTTATTCATCAATGAGAAAAATAAATTGGAAAAAGAATATATTAAACGTTCATTGAATAGATTACATACAAACAAATGCAGTTAAAATATACCAAGATTTGCCAAAATAGTCAAGAAGATATAAAGGATTTATATCTATGCTGTTTCCTATCAATGGGAAGAGAAATATTATTTTTTTCTTGTTTAACGCTATGCTTAAAGTCACATAAACACTGTTAACGTCACATGGCGATCTTCTTGATTTTCTGGCAAGGGAAAATCCTGTCATGTACATATGTTCATATGAAAGAATTTAAAGTCCGTATTGCGATTTGAATTAACATCAGTGATGGAAAAGTATTTTGAAGTCTGCAACCACTCGTCTGCGTAGGTTCCCGAAAGTAACATGATGTTTTAACAAAGATTTTTCAATATAGATTGTAAGTTAATGCGGTTGATGCTTTAATATTGTGTTCTCTTTCAACAAACTTTTTTGATATCGTAATTGTGAAGAACGAATTATAGTTATCGAGTTAAGCATTATGGTTATATTTAAATGTTAGTATTTTGAAAAGTAAGAGAATAGTAAAAAGATCCGTAAAATAGTGATCTCTCAGAAGCATTAATCACGATAAAATTACATGAAAATTTCTAAATCGGTTTGAGTCTGTATAAAAAACGCCCTCTAGCAACGGTTTGAGCGGTACTTAATGTTCAATACTAAAAAGTGCTGGAATCAATGATTCTGAAGGACCAAAAATATAACGACACTGAATTGAAGTATGGGGCAACATTTTACAGCTGCCACGCGGCACTTGACACCTGCTGTTGTGAAGTATTAAAAACTCGGAAGCATTAATCGCAACCAAATTACATAAAAATTGCTGACTCGGTTTGATTGAGTCTGTGCATGGAGATAATGAAAAAAAGCAACATCCTTCACGGCCCCTAGCAACAGATTGAGCGATACTCAATTGTCAACACTACCGAAAAATAACAACACTTAAATAAAAAAAATCTGAAAACAAAGTTATCCCTCGGAATCATTAACCACAACAAAAATACATGAAAATTGCAGACTCGGTTTGATTGAATCTCTGTACGTGCCGATTGTAAAATATAATATAGCTAAACATGGTTAATAAAGTTACCTTAATTATTGTCCTGGTTATAGTATTAATGGAAAACACATCTCCGCTCTTATTTCCATTAAAATGATGCACATTAAGACATCCGGTCAAATGCTATAAATCTAATTTTAATCTTTTTTCTGCTGGAACTGAAAGTGATAAACATTGTTCACAAGTAAAAAAAACATCAAGATAACGTGTGATCCCTCTGAAGCATAAATCACAAAAAATTACATGAAAACTGAAGACGCGATTTTATTGAGTCTGTACATGAGGAATAATGAAAAAGTGCATCATCCTTCAGGCCCCTTAGAACGGGCTTGAGCGATACTCAATTTTTTAACACATAAAAGTTTTTGGAATTAATGGTTCCGAAGGATCAGAAAAGTATAACAACATTGAAGTGCAGTCAGGCTAGTCAGAACATTCATGCAGTCTGATGAGATACAGCAAGTTTAGGAGTTTTATTAGTAGTGCATGTAGAGGATATAATGCCTTTTTGGAAACAAATAAAATAATAAACCTTACTAAACAAGTAAAATATATTTTGCTGCAAGAATGGAGCTTTAAAACAAACAAACAATATCTTTAAAGACAAATTTCGATCTACAAATCTCTTTAGTACATTTTAAGATATTAAATTTTTCAATTGTAAAATTATTATTAAATAAGCGTTTCACTTTACATTGACGAGTTCTACATATATACCGATTTTCCCTTAGATAAGCATGATTTTATGACGTTATAAAGATAAAATCATTGATATTATGTCTTGATACCTAATGTAACTAAATAACTAAAATGTGTGTTGATGATTTAAAAATGTTGAAGGTATGGAATCTCTGAAATAGATATTTCAGCCTGCAAACTTCATCCAATATAACATACACAGTTATACATTGACGACAAATGTGTCCAATCAAGCTTTATATTTGTTCTGCTGTTTGCTCTTCCTCTTTGATTATAACGTCACCAACAGTGCCCTATGACGTACATCTGTTAAAAACACAGGAATGTTACCAATTTTGTTACCTGTACTGCATAAATAGCTTATGAAAGCATATCATGATGTTTAACAGCATGTGCAACTTTCGAACGTTGAAAGGTAAAACCAGTCTGGAGATTGGTAATTTTGAAAGAAAAATGTATTATTAATATTTTACATCAATGGTGTTTGCTGCCATTTTAAATAGCGACTGTTGACAGGTATGAGCGTGCGTAAGTACAAAAATAATTCCATCTTTCTTTTAATATGTCTATGTAATTTTAATTCCATTATAACTGCAACTATAATTTTCTCTCCTTTAAAATGATTCATGGAGTTAATAACTTGTTGGGGATATCCTCCAGTACATGCACATTGCCGTTTTTTAAAATTTTTAAATAGCTTAGTACATTTTTGAATCCTTGAAAATAACAGATTTGTTTCAAGTCAGTTACAATTATATGTATTTGTGAACAGAGTGACGAAATTTGTTTATTGGGAAGATAAGCTTATTTCCGTCGTACCAAATTCACGTAACAGCAGGTGACGAATTGATAAACAAATCACCTTCATTTCGTTCTTCAATCAGAACGTCTAGCACACAAAAGTAATGACTTGTACAATGCATTTTTTTTCGAGTTCAGAGCTCTTATTTTTTTATTTCAGCATTGTAAATCAGTTTTGAAATTTATCAATAAAATAAATGCACATGTCTTATTTTCGTTAATGATATCGATGAAATTGGTTTTGTTATATGCTTATAATTTGTATAATATTTGATGTGTATTTGTTGCAATAAAATATGTGTAAACTAAAGGAATTGTTGTCAATTCAACTCAACTTGAATAAAATCATGTTATTAAACACAACAATGAGCCGCCTTGTAATATATTCCTACATTTGCTTTATAAATGTTTGACATTCTAATTAACTGAAAGACATAGATTTATCTAAAATACTGAAAAAAGGCATTAAGGTTAAATTAATCTTCTTCATTTAATTTTTTAAACTTTGAAAATCATATCTTTTGTAATATACAAATTTACAAATATGGTTTACAAGTTCATACATTTTTCGAAATATCTTTGATTGTATGTATTGGATGTAGGTAGATTTAGTAAAATTACTACTTTTTTGTTTAGACATTTTTTGGTTATTTCCGAAGCAAACTAAATATCAGATAGTTATCAATATAAAAAAGAAGCTTAGATTTTTATAAATAGTACAATACCCATTTGACAGTTTATTCAAATATAAAACTGACATGATTGAGTAGCTACAAAAATGTTTTCGACAATTAATGTGTGTATCACAGTTAAAACAAATTTTACAAAGTTCTACAAACATTATGGTTATTTTAGTTATAGACTGATCCTTGTGCACTATAGAGCGAATTTAACAGAAACGTATTTGTTCAAATGTTTATATAATAAATGCATCATCACCACAGAAAATATGTTTGTCTGATTTATCTCTGAACACTGTTTCATTCAACAGTTTTCTAGAATGAAATATGTTTCTCTTGCCATCTGGAAATGAAACAAACCACATGAAATATTTGACTGCCACATGTTACCTCAAACTATAACTTCTATTCCTTTCAAAAAATTTATCAGCCGACATTCTTTATAACATAAATGAATTTTTTTTTAGTCCCACTTCATCTTACGCAAAGCTATAGATCTAATACATTAAAGAAATGGTATCTTAGAATTATCAAAATAATTTATTTTCGGTACTATATTGTAACAAGTTTATAGCGCCACTTAGTCGACACAACGCACAATTATTGGATTTTGGAAAGTCTTATATATATTGCTTATGACAAGATGTACAAGAACGCACTTCTAACCTGATCAGAATGAGCATGATATTTCAAGAATTTTCTCATTTTTATAACCCCATTTATCAAAACTTTATCTTGTTCATTAACTGAGGTTATGTTCTTTTTATAAATACTTTTTCTAAGATATTCGGAGATAAGTTTTACTATGTATCTCATTGCTTACCCACAACGTTCAACTTGGACCACGGGAAATTAGCCGTAATCTTTTATCTAAGACGTTGTGTTATTTTATATAATTTTATGTTTTTCTTCCTAGGTATAATTTGAAAGATAACTTTCCAAACTGATAACAATAAGATAAAGACGGGATGATCCAAAAAGGATGGACAAAACAGCAAAATCTGAAATTATGTAGGTTTGTTTTGATGCAGTATGATCATAGAAAGTAGTGATAAGTTCAAGCGACAGTCCTGTCCCATACCCCCTGATGTCTTAAAAATAATATATATCCTTCGAGAATAAAAACAAACAAATTTGATAAACTTTAAATAAGGACTACACGTAAATTAGAAAATGATTGCTCATGAGTGGCAATGGAATCATATGTCCCCACCAGCCCCATATCTATACCGGCATATGTTAAACAGTTCGTTCCTATCGTCATCAAAAGAAAACTATGAATTGAATTCCTTCTTGCAATTTTATCATGAGTTTTTTCCCCATCAATCTTGTTTATACAGTTAAACAAATATGATATTTAACGTTTCATTAACAAGATAACTATCTGATTTATGAAGTTGTTGAAATATACAAGTCTGCTTTCGTGTTTTCATTAAGTATGAGTGTTTTTACTTCTTGTAATTCGAAGAATGTGTGATTTCAATGGTATATGGAATACCTTTTTCAGTTTCAAGGACATTAACAAAGTAGGCGACTATGTCCAATTGAGAATCCATGGTAATATTTGTTGATTTGCTTATTTTCAAAGTAAACTCAATGAATGATTTATTAAATGTAATGACTTGCAGTGCACACGGTGATCCTCCTGATAATAAATTAACATATTAAATTTTCTGTTTTGAGAAACATTGTATGCAATTGTAGATGTGAAAAGATACATTTATTAATCATGAAATTGATTGTATACATAGTCCAGTGAATGTATAAATAAATATGAAATGTTATATAAATTTTGACAAGAATTAATCCGTCTTGCATCGGTATGAGGTATGGGCTAATAATTATAAATGTAATAAAAGAGTGTCTTCAGTATGGTTAGAATCCATGATTCATCCTTGAATTAAAAGCACAATACAGCTCACCTTGAAATGATGTTTGTAACATTTCTAATAATAAAAAAGAGAAAAACGGAATCCCTCATGAACGCACAAAACAATAAAATTCAAAATTCTACGGACTCGGTTTGAATATAGCCTGTTCATGGATCGTACTGGAATGTGCAAGTTACCCACCCAACCCCAGCACCAGCTTTAGCAGAATTCAACATTTAAACAAGAAAAGGGTGAAATTTTGAATTTAGAAACATCCAATGTTGATTTCTCTCTTTCAGCCATCAAATAGATAAGTACATTTATTACGACTAGCCCTGTTTGTGAAATGTGGTTTGATAGATTCTACTAGCCATTGAAAATCGTTCAGATACCACGTGACAGACAAACTGAGATAAACAAATATCTACTTATAATAAGATTTGGTCTGAATTTGATATTTTCAATTGTAATAACATAAATAAATACTATTTAGTTCTCTACAATATCAAAACAAGTGTGTGTAATGGCGTTAACTTTACAGGGAAAACGGATATCTAGTTTATGTAGAATCCGATAACAGGAGGTGATCATTATAAAGCCTAGAACTTATAAAAACAAATCATAGAGCACAGCAATGTGCCCGAAGTACATCAAGCAAGCCAGACAATTTATCGAGATATATCAATTTTGGTCTAATTTCTAAATACAATCACAAACTTATAGTAGTGTTTTGATGCTGAATAGTAGATTGTTTTACAGAAATTATGGTTAGAATAGTTATTTATTGACACTGCAAAGATGGAAATTTTACGACAGTGTCGTTCTTATGGTGACGGGTGCAGCTTATGTTTTATAAAGCCAGCAAGTTGGTGACATTATGGATTAAGAAACATCCAAAGTTGATTTCTTTTGGCCGTATAAGACCACTTCTTTCATTAGATTTTTCTTTATACTACAATTTGTAGTTCTAATACATAAGGGAAAGTTGTATGTTTTTTTCCTATTATTATTATTATTATTATTATTATTATTTTTGTTAATGTGTACTGCATCACATATTTTGTTAGAATCACATATGTGATGGAACTTTAAATAAAACATCAAGTGAAAAAATTTTATTCACTGTCTTTAACATATTCGGTATGTTTGGTATGGGTTTGCTTGACATAATAAAATCTGAACGTTTCTATTTTTTATCATTATTATCAAAGCATGACTCCGAATGTATTACAATAAGGAAATTGAACATTGTTTGAGTTTATTTACGAGATTTGTTTTATGTTATCTTATCATATCATCTTTGTAGGTTTTCCCTATCAATATTATTTGTAGATACTGTAACAAGAAAACAACTGACGCTTAAATATTTACTTACTACATACTACTAATGATAATGTTCTTGTTTATAAGGTTTGAATCGTTTACAAGCAAGGTAAAATTATTGTTTTCCCATTGTCATAAAATTGTAAGTGTATTCGTGTTCGACGTACTAAGTCTCTTATCCTAGGCATACGGGAAAAGCCCATGTTTAACGCTTGTAAATACCGTTTCAGCCGGTGCTAAGGGGGGCACGCCAGATGTTGTACTGAAACAGAATCAGAAACAGATTTTCAACTGTTTGTAATGTATTACAAATAAATTTTTAGTGTAGAATGTGCATATTTGTGACAAATGTTCATGAGTATTAAAGTATATGTAACTTTAAAGCCACAATTAAACAGCTCACATTAACCTACTACAATAAACTTGGGTATTTATATATAATAATTATTTTACATTTCCACATGGTTTTAAGTTACTTTTCTTTCTGATATTTTATTACTCGTTTAGCTAATTCGTATAAAAAAGTACTTATTAGTAATACAAATTTTGCATTTACTTCTATGATAAGTCAATGCTTTTCATTTTAAAGCATATTTATTACCTCCCTTTATTTAGTCTATGTAAATGTTCATGCAAAATCTTTACATTTATATAAGTAAATATTTTTCCATTTCCACATAGTTTCAAGTAAAACATTTTCTGACATATTTTTACTCGTTTTTAGCTCACTAATATTAAAAAGTATTTATAGGTAATGCAAACGTTGTATCTACTTCTAAAATTACTCAATGCTTTGAATTTTAATACTTATTTATTACCTCCCTTTATAGAATATTTACCCTATGTATTTTTGTAGCAATTTCATACTTCTTATATAGAAGGTAAAAGAATATCTCATTTCCAGCGCAACGTCGTATTTTTACGTTTCCCGCACTTTTATAACGTTACGTCATTGTTATATTTGTTATGTTTATATTATACGTTACTGTCTGAAGATATGTAGAAACATTTGAAAGCGCTAACAGAAATAAACGTATAAAAAATTAAAGAACTTTGTACTGTGCATTTCCCAAAACATACTTTTTTTATACATGAGATCCACACAAGGAATCGAACTTCTTTTTATATATATATATATATATATATATAATCATACATGTATCAAGATGTATAATGTATCAGTAGGTTGATATAGTTCTAATTACCTCACGTCAAAAAAATGTAAATTTTTTATCATGGTGTAATGACGTAATTTGTACTGAAAATTAACAGTATAAACGGTTTCTTCAAGATTAAGATTTCTTTTTAATTTAAATCAATAAATCGAATGGAACTTCAATGCACATTTACATTTGATTTGACTGTGTAAAACCGGTTTATGTTAGGTATTTAACCCTCACGTTGCAAAACAAAAAGTCGCAATTCACCTGTCAAATTTTCCAATACAAACAATATATAAGAAAACAGCAAAAGATGCGTTTACATAACACTTAAAATATTCAATAAATTTAAGCAGTTATTTGTATTTTTCGATGCCTTAAGTTTCAATGAATTTATGTGTTTAGATTGAAAAAGGGACTACCAAAAGACGTTGTTAATTTACTTATAATTGGTACATAATTCATATGCTGTGCCTTCCATAGCGGTGCCCATTGGTGTTTCATCATATCTTTATTAATTGTAATTCATTGTCTTTGTATCATTATGAACTTAGCTGTAACCTGCATATCTAAGTCTCAAGCTATGTTGGGCGTGTTTAATGTTCAAGTACTGCGTTCCATGAACGCGACTTTATCCATAGAAATATTAGTTCTCTCTTTAACTTTAACCCTTTGAATTGTATATGTTTTTGTTGTCACCTTTTGAGAGGATGCTTGTTAATGCTTACATTATTTAATAATAGTGACGATTAAGCAACAGGTTTTTTTCAAAGTAACAGAACTGTAGATCGAGTCAGCTTCATACTTTAAATACCCGGTATCTCCTTACAGTCTTTTGCGATATCTAGTTCAGGAGACCCATTGAAAACAATAACAAAAAAAAACAACAACAACGTTACATCCGAGTATAAGATAAAAAGGAAATAACAAAAGAGATAAGTATTTACGTAAGAGTTGTATTTCGAAGTTCACATGAATATATGCTGTTTTGAATTTAACAACAAAGGACATTTTGCTTTTACAGAAGGTGAAAACTTAAGACACGGTTGATACATGGCTATCATACCGGTCCATTGGCTTAATCAATCTGCCTTCATTTCAGCCATTAGTGTAAACGGAATACTATCTTTTGCAACTAAAATATATTTCTTTCACAGTTAGTGTCAGCGGAAGCTTAATTGCAAAGCAGCCAAATATTGCGGAAAGCAATTACAGAACACGTCACTTTGAATAACAAACAGCTTGCAAGTTTAACAAGCTATTTAAAAACGTTATTTAATAGTCTAACCCCCACAATTTGTTTTCTGATACAAATAATTTCCTTTACAAAAATTTGCCCGTGCTTTGTTCATTTGGTTGATTTTTTAATTTATTTTTGCAAAAGAGAATTATATAGCCATTCGTAGGTATGCACAATAAATTATGATTATTACAGTAATAAATATTTAATACCTAATTCTGCAATAAATATATACTCTGCTTAAACTTTGATCCAGAATTTTAACATTATCAGTTTTTATTTATACAACCAAGTAGATAACACATGTTTTACAGATTATAACAATCTACTAAGCATGTCAGTTTTGCTTTAAAACCATTTTTTATTCATCAATGAGAAAAATAAATTGGAAAAAGAATATATTAAACGTTCATTAAATAAATAGATTACACACAAATGCATTAAAATATACCAAGATTTGCTAAAATAGTTAAAAAGATATTTATGATTTATATCTATGTTGTTTCTTATCAATGGAAACAGAAACATTATCTTTTCTTTTTTAACGATGGATTTAAAATCACATAAACACCGTAAACGTCACATGGCGATCTTCTTGATTTTCTGGCAAGGGAAAATCTGTCTTGTACATATGAAAGAATTTAATGTCCGTATTGTGATTTGAATCAACCGCAGTGGTGGGGAAACTATTTTGAAGTCTGCAACCACTCGTCTGCGTAGGTTCCCGAAAATAACATAATCTTTTAACAATAAAGATGGTAAGTTAATGCGGTTGATGCTTTAATAATGTGTTCTCCGTCAACAAAATTCTTTTGATATCGTAATTGTGAAGAACGAATTATAGTTATCGAGTTAAGCATTAAGGTTATATTTAAATGTTAGTATTTTGAAAAATACGAGAATATTAAAAAGATCCGTAAAATAGTGATCTTTAGAAGCATTAATCACGATAAAATTACATGAAAATTTCTTAGTCGGTTTGATTGAGATGTACATGAGAGATTATAAAAAAAATGCAATATCCCCCTTGCCCCCTAGCAACGGTATGAGCGGTACTCAATTTTCAATACTTAAAAGTGCTGGAATCAATGATCCTGAAGGAAAAAAAAATATAACAACACTCAAGTGAAGTATGGGGCAACTTTTTACAGCTGCCACGCGGCACTTGACACCTGCTGTTGTGAAGTATAAAAAACTCGGAAGCATTATTTGCAACCATATTACATAAAAATTGCAGACTCGGTTTGATCGAGTCTGTGCATGGGATAATGAAAAGTGCAACATCTCCCACGGCCCCTAGCAACGGCTTGAGCGGTACTCATTTGTCAACACTACCGAAAAATAACAACACTGAAGTAAAAAAAAAATCTGGAAACAAAGTGATCCCTCAGAAACCACAACAAAATTACATGAACATTGCAGACTCGGTTTGATTGAGTCTGTACATACCGATTGTAAAATATTATAAAGCTAAACAGGGTCAATGAAGTAAGTTTAATTATTGTCCTGGTTATATTAATGGAAAACACATCTCCGCTCTTATTTCTTTTGAAATGATGCACATTAAGACATCCGGTCAAATCCTATAAATTTAATTTTATTCTTTTACCTGCTGGATCTGAAAGTGATAAACTTTGGTCACAAGTTAAAATCACAACAAATTTACATGAAAACTACAGGCGCGATTTTATTGAGGGTGTATAGGAGGATTAATGAAAGTATGTAACATCCATTAGGCCCCTAAGCACACGCTTGAGCGGTACTCAGTTTTCAACACATAAGTGTTGGAATCAATGATCCCGAAGGACAAGAAAAGTTTAATAACATTGAAGTGAAGAGTCAGGCCTGTCAGAACACCCATGCAGTCTGATGAGATACAGCAAGTTTAGGGGTTTAATTAGTATTGCATGTAGAGGATATTATGAATTGTTTGAAACAAATAAAAATAAATAAACCTTACTAAACAAGTTAAATATATTTTGCTGCAAGAATGGTGCTTTAAAACAAACAATAATTTTTAAGACAAAATTCGATCTACAAATCTCTTTAGTACATTTTAAGATATTAAAATTTTCCCATGTAAAATTATTATTAAATAAGCGTTTCACTTTACATTGACGAGTTCTACATATATACCGATTTTCCCTTAGATAAGCATGATTTTATGACGTAATAAAGATAAAAACATTGACATTATGTCTTGATATCTAAGGTAACTAAATAACTAAAATGTGTGTTGATGATTTAAAAATGTTGAAGATATGGATTCTCTGAAATAGATATTTCAGCGTGCAAACTTCATCCAATATAACATACACAGTTATATATTGACGACAAATGTGTCCAATCAAGCTTTATATTTGTTCTGCTGTTTGTTTTTCTTCTTTGATTATTACGTCATCAACTGTGCCCTATGACGTACATCTGTTAAAAACACAGGAATGCTACCCATTTTGTTACCTGTACTGCATAAATAGCTTATGAAAGCATATCATGATGATTAACAGCATGTGCAACTTTCGAACGTTGAAAGGTAAAATCAGTCTGGAGATTGTTAATCTGGGAAGAAAAATGTATTATTAATATTTTACATCAATGGTGTTTTTGCCATTTTAAATAGCGACTGTTGACATGTATGAGCGTAAGTACAAAAAGAATTCCATCTTTCCTTTAATATGTCTATGTTATTTTAATTCCATTATAGTTGCAATTATAATTTTCTCTCCTTTAAAATGATTCATGGAGTAAATAACTTGTTGGGGATATCGGCCAGTACATGCGCATTGACGTTTTTAAATTTTTAAATAGCTAAGTACATTTTTGCAATGCTTGAAAATAACATATTTGTTTCAAGTCAATAGTTACAATTATATGTATTTGTGAACAGACTGACGACATTTGTTTATTGGGAAGATAAGCTTATTTCTGTCGTACCCAATTCACGTAACAGCAGGTGACGAATTGATTATCAAATCACCTTCATTTCGTTCTTAAATCAGAACGTCTAGCACTCAAAAGTAATGACTTGTAAAAGGCACCTTTTCGAGTTCAGGGCTCTTTTTCAGCATTGTAAATCAGTTTTGAAATTTATCAATTAAAATAAATACACATGTCTTATTTTCATTCATGATATCAATGAAATTGTTTTTGTTATATGCTTATAATTTGTATAATATTTGATGTGTATTTGATGCAATAAAATATGTGTAAACTAAAGGAATTGTTGTCAATTGAACTAAACTTGAAAAAATGTTATTAAACACAACAATGAACCGCCTTGTAATATATTCCAAACTTTGTTTTATAAATGTTTAATATAAACACATTCTAATTAACTGAAAGACATAGATTTATCTAAAATATTGAAAAGGGCATTAGGGTTAAATTAATTATCGTTTTGATTATTTTTTTAAAATTTTGAAAATTATATCTTTTGTAAAATACAAATTTGGTTTACAAATTCATACTATTTTCGAAATATCTTTGATTATATGTACTGGATGTAGGTAGATTTAGTAAGAATTACAAATTTTTTGTTTAGACATTCTTAAATATTTTGGTTATTTTCGGGGCAAATTAAATATCAGACCTGCATCATTTCAAATAGTGCCGTTTTGGACGTCCTAGTTGGACGTCTCCGGTTTTATATCTTATCACAATAAGGTTGGAAAAATATCTTAAAGAAACATACAATTATATAAAAAATACAATGTCTCAGATAGATAACGGCTTATTTCCCGTTGTCCAAGCAATACCTCCTGAACGCTGTGGTTTGGAAATGTGATAAATAGTAACACTTATCTCCGAATATCTTAAAGAAAGTATTTACAAGACGAACATGGCCTCAGTTAATTAACAAGATAAAGTTTTGATAAATGGGGTTATAAAAAGAGTAAATTCTTGAAATATCATGCTCATTCTGATGAGGTTAGACTTGCGTTCTTGTACTTCTTGTCAGAAACAATATATATAAGACTTTCAAATATCCAATTATTGTGCGTTGTGCCGTCTAAGTGGCGCTATAAAACTTGTTACAATATAGTACCGAAAATAAATTATTTTGATAATACTAAGATACCATTCTTTATGTATAAGATCTACATGTTTTCGTAAGATGAAGTGGGACTAAGCAATTTTTCATTTATGTTGTAAAGAATGTCGGCTAATTAATATGTTGAAAGGAATAGAAGTTATAGTTTGAGGTAACATGTGGCAGTCAAATATTTCATGTGGTTTGTTTCATTTCCAGATGGCAAGAGAAACATATTTCATGAATGAAACAGTGTTCAGACATAAATCAGACAATCATATTATCTGTGGTGATGATGCATTTATTATATAAACATTTGAACAAATACGCTTCTGTTAGATTCGCTACATATCTTACATCTATAGTGCACAAGGATCAGTCTATAACTAAAATAACCATAATGTTTGTAGAACTTTGTAAAATTTGTTTTAGCTGTGATACACACATATATTTTAAAAAACATTTTTGTGGCTACTCAATCATATCAATTTTATATTTTGATAAACTGTCAAATAGGTATTATGCTATTTATGAAAATCTAAGCTTTTTTTATATTGATAACTGTTGGATTCGGTATGATTATGGAAAGCATTTGTAATTTTAAGCCACAGTCCTGTCACCTACCCCCTGACGCATTCCAAATGAATCAAAACAAATTTGATAAACTATAAATAAAGATTTAATTTAAAAATGCTTGCTCATAAGTGGCAATGAAATGATATGTGCCAATCAGCCCCATATTTTTGCCGGCTTTAGTAAAACAGTTCTTATCTGCCGTCAACAAAAGAAAATTGTGAATTGAATTCTTTCTTGCAAATTAATCATTAGTTTTCCCCTTCAATCTTGTTTATACAGTGAAGCAAATATGATATTTGACTTTTCATTTACAAGATAATGATCTGATTTATGAAGTTGTTGAAATATACAAGTTTATTTTCGTGTTTATATTAAGTATGTGTGTTTTTACTTCTTGTAATTTGAAGAATGTGTAATTTCAATGGTATATGGAATACTAGTACCTTTTCCATGAATTGTTTAATTATAGCCTGTTCATGAAATGTACTGGAATGTGCATGTTACCCACCCAATCCCAACACCAGTTTTAGCAGAATTCAACATTCAAACAAGAAAAGGGTGAACTTTTGAATTTAGAAACATCCAAAGTTGAATTCTCTCATACAGCCATCAAATAGATAAGTACTTTTTATTACGACTAGCCCTGTTTGTGAAATGTCGTTTGATAGATTCTACTAGCCATTAAATATCGTCCAGATACCACGTGACAAACAAACTAAGATATACGGAAATCTACTAATATTAAGATTTGATCTGAATTTAATATTTTCAATTGTGATAACATAAAGAAATACTATTTAGTTCTTTACAAGATCAAATAGGTCGTCTGTAATGGCGTTTACTTTACAAGGAAAACGGATATCTAGTTTATGTACAATCCGATTACAGTAGGTGATCATTATTAAGCCTAGGACTTATAAAAAGAAATCACAGAGCACAGCAAAGTGCCCGAAGTACATCAAGCAAGCCAGACAATTTATCGAGATATATCAATTAGTGGTCTAATTTCTAAATACAATCACAAACTTATAGTATTGTGTTGATGTTGAATAGATTATAGGAGATTGTTTCACAGAAATTATAGTTAGAATAGTTAATTATTGACACTGCAAAGATGGAAAATTTACGACAGTGTCGATTTTATGGTTACGGATGCTGCTTAATATGTTTATAAAGTTGGTGAGATTATTGATTTAGAAACATCCAAAGTTGATTTCTTTTGACCGTATTAGACTACTTCTTTCATTAAATTTTTCTTTATACTACAATTTGTAGTTCTAATACATAAGGGAAAAGCACAAAAAGTCAGAACTGCTATTCTTTTTAACTGCATTAATAATGTAATAGGAGCATATTGTACCCGCAACATAATACGTTTCATTATTAAAATTTAACTTTTTAGATTTTTACACAAGGTTAATTAAGTTGCCATATCACTTTTATGTGATTTGGTTACTATACATCATTTCTTTACCTATGTACTCGTGTGTGTATATTGACTTTCATTTAAATCATATTTGTAACACTCAGGATTACGTCATTGACTGTACGGGTACACTTACTTTTATCGGACCACTATACAGTGTATTTGTGCATAGCAGATTGGGGAACTTAAAACTTATATTTAACGTTTATATTTAACTTAATGCTGACAGTTTCCAATTTTAATTAAAACAATAGTGATTGTGAAAAAAAATCATTTCCCCGAAGAAACAACACCCGTTCATGATATAGTAGAAGTGCAGTTTACGTAAAATAAGAATTGACACTTACTTAAATATTTAAATCTATGGAGCTAAATTACTGCTAGGAGCTTCTCGGTGGTCTGTATTATGTCTTTATTAGTCGTTGTACGAATATATACACTTGAACTTCCAGTGAACAATCTCAAATAATATTTCTACTGGCCCATTATATATTATTCATCAATTTGTCTCAGATAATTATATTATTGAATATTGTATGGCTTTAAGCTGTAAAGTTCATCAGACCTTTAATTTTAGAACTCACCTTCAAAAGAGTAGTGTTTTATAAATAATATTAACATTAATTCTTTAAGCAGATGAGATAAACATTATTTTGTACATTTATCAGTATTAAAAATGTCATATTTTGTTATTAAGTAAACATATTATTTTATTCTTTTATTAAACAGACATTACGAAACACATAATTTGAAAAGGGCATATTTAGTAGCCAAAAAGGTATTTTCCTTATCATACTATTTTCCTTAACAATATTTTGCTTCTTATTTAAACCGTATAAAAATTCAAACATCATTTCAATTATTATTGAAAAGAAAAATTACTTACAAGTATTTACATTTTCCAAATTCAAATGTTCGTTAGTTTGTCTTATTATTATTGCTATTCAATGACAAGAACCTCTCATGAAATCTTTTTAAGTATTTTCGATTTAGTCATGAAAGTGTTTCATTAATTAAAACCTTATATTCTGACAGCATAATCCGAATTGACAAGATTGCAAGTCAACTGGTTTTTAAACAAACTGTTGGCGAGAATAAATATTTGGAAAAAAACAACATGCTATTTACATAGCCACATGGAAACTTCACCACACAGGATTATTTATTGGCTGGTAGTGATAGCGACTACAAGAACAAAGACAAAGTGAAGAAATAATTAAAATTTGTGATCGTTATATAGCCGTAGGCAGATATAAATATTATTAATATTTACAAATAATAATTTTTAATCGGAAAACATTTTACAAATTCGAGTTGATGGTAAATCTTAGAAAATAAGATAAAGTGGAGCATGAAACCTTGGGAAACTGCTTTTCTCGATAGTGATGGTGAGACTAAAAACCAAACAAATAAAAGAACAAAGAAAAAACGAAATTCAAATATCTAAGACACAACTCCAACAAGAATGCAAACAAATCTTTAATATATTTAGGTAACCTTTCTTATGTAGAATTAATAAAGAATTAAAAAACAACAAAGTAAAGGCAACGTTCACAGGACGCAAGCCGAGTTTGCAAACATTGATTTGGGTAACCTAGCGACATAATTCCCTATAATATTTCTATTTTATCTTGCTTATCATTTAGCTCCATGAAAAAATCACTTTTGTTTTCAATAGCATGTGTCAGCTTATTTTATATCAAACAAATCAAGTCTGATTTATGAACACCTGTTGTATTTAGTTTTATATGACTGCCGTTCATTTTATCATCTTTATTGCTGATTTCTTTATCAAAGTCAATATTTTTAACTGATTCTCTGTTGACCTGAGTTAGGTTTTCAACATTGCCGATGATATTAATGTAAACAACTCACCGATAAGGCGTAAAAGATTTGTCCTTTAGTTCATTAAACTGATACTGCATAGGCAATGTTTACATGGTTAACTAATGCCAAAGTATGAGCGTTATCTAACTATTTTAGAAACATAAAAATATATTTCATTTAAAAAAAAGTTAGCATAAGAACTTTGTGACATCTTCAGAGATATCACAAGAACTCCAGGACATTTGAAAATTCGCGTATAAATCTGTTAGTCAGTGCTTTATGTTTGCAAGTTTGCATTATAATTAGGTAATTATGTGTGGCAAGGATGAAGATCAGAAATAAACAGGTCAATACTTGTGAAGTGGCAAATAATTTGGAAATTTTACTCAAAACTTACAAAATATTTATCATTTAATGATTAACTGTCCGTGCTCTGTCTTTGCCCTGTCCTGTTTATGTTTGGGGTCCGCCTGGGCTCCTTGCCATTGGTTCTTGTTGCTGGGTCTGTGGGGGTTACGTTCATTGAACGCCGCCTTTCCTTGTTGATCTTGTTTATCATATTTTACATATTTTAAGCAAGAGGCGATAACACATGGCCTATAAATTAGTTTTTGACAAATAATACAAGATGTAAAACAAGCTTAATCATTAAAGTTTAGTTTAGCACCTAAAACTCATTTTTAAAAGATGAATAGCCATTTTTGACGAGTGTTTTTGTAATATATACAGAATGTTTTCCGACGAACTCCGTGACAGTTATCACAAGAACTCCTGAACAAGTTATCATAAGAACTCCATCCTTCGAGTAACAGTTCCTCCCCCGTGTTTTGTGAACCGAAGGAAAACACCAACAGGGACGATGAAAATGATGAAGAATGCTAATCGACTTTTAAATGTATGCAAATCTCTTTTTAATCGGAATAAACAATTTTTGGATGGTTTGAAGTCACGTCATTGACGTGTCTGATCGAGGAAGGGGGGGGCATAGCTTGACTGTAAGTTACATAACGTCACGAATAGGTGTTAGTTATGGCAGCATTGATTCAATTTGGAGAAACCAGCTGATGATTACAAATGTTCATACGCTCTGGGTGCGAGTTCTTGAAAAGGGCTGACTTGCAACTTAAGTAGTTACAGACGATACGTCATCTTGACATCGTTACCGTGCGCCGGTACCATTACCCTTACCAATTGAAAATGGTTGCTATGGGATACAATATGGACCTATCATACGAACATTTAATTAATACATAGAAAAATACCGAAATATAACTATTATGTATATTTGATTTTATCAGCTGTACAAATAAAATTCATGTAAAAAAATTCCATGTATGTTTCATCCACCCTCGTTATGTGAAACAAAGCACCGGTTAAAGCCGTATTCTTTAGCCAACATAAATGTACAAGAAAACATTGACCACCACAGTGATAAAGTACAAAGGCAATGTTTTGCAATTTCCCAAAAAAAAGGGGAAAGAAAAAAAAAAAGGTTGGTGGGGGCCCCCCAAAAATTAAATTTTAATAGAAACGTGGGGGAAAATAAAGCACCTTTTTTTTCCCTTCTTAAAATGAAAAACAAAACCATGTATTTAAATTTTTTTAAAATGTTATGGGAAAAATTTTGGTTCCCCAAAAAGATTGTGACCCGTTTTTTATTTTGGGAATTAATTTTTTTTAAAAGTTAAAAAACCGGGGTTATCCCTCGTAAATTTCCAAAATCTTTTTTGGGTGTTTTTCGGTTAAAAAGGAAAATTTATATGTCTTTTAAGGGGTTCATTGTGACAAAATTGAAATGTTTATGAAAACTAACTTACTGAGATTGGCCTTTCTGTATTAGATAAAGTGTTTAAAGCAGAACGAACGAAAATGTGTCAAGGATGATTCGGAAGAAAATTTTATTCCCACCAGCAAATAACTTACATTTAATAAAATCACAAATTCTTTATTCATACAAAAATGAAATGGCCATTTATATAATAACTGTGACTCTTGATTGATATTGATATAGGATAAGGTTAACCAGTTCATAAAATATAAGTTGTACAACAACAATTTAAATGCTTGCCCTTTATGGGGAATATTATGTCAAATCATTGCATTCCGTGATTTAAAATACTAATGTAGTACCAATGAAAAGCTCAAGCACCTTTTAACAGGACACAGACTAATTTTTGCTAGTTTGTCCCTTAGCAACGACTTAAGAAATTAAATCTTAAATGTAAAAGAGACAATAAATTAATTCATTGCTTTTTATAATATGCTTTTGTTTGTAGTACCGACATTCAATGCCATTCGAGACATTCTATCATTCTATTACAGATATAATTATTATTGCTTGCATTTTCCAAAACAATATAAAGATTGTTCACAGTCTTATTTGAATTTTTGCCAAATCGTGGTACAATTATCCACAAGTTTATTTTTATTTACAAATTGTCTTATTATATTTCTGGAAGAAAACTACATATAATTTATTAAAATGGCTGAGACACAAGTGCAAACATGTGTATTAAAGCAAATTACTTTACAACTATAAGTTTTCAAGTTCACATCACCTTTTTATGACAGCAAGTTCACATCACCTTTTTATGACAGCATAACCTCATAAATACACGTTAGTTATTTATTATTTTAGGTGTTATCATATAACCATAATTATACATGTACATTGTTATGTTATAAATGTTATCCGAGAAAAAGAACAGTCTGTGTACGAATTGTTATACTTATCGTCATTTGGTTTATCAAGTTATCATAAATTTAATAATTATCTACAATATACTTAGAAGAAGAAACGATGAAATGATGAATTTGTTTCATTTATAAACATTTGTATTTATATAATTTCATCCATGTGCTATTTCTAGTAAAATAATCAATTTATTGTGTAGTAATGAAATCTTTCATGTCCGAAATACATGCGAGTATATACTCGTAGAAGATGACATTTAGCTTTCTCGTCCCAGTAGCAAAATACCCTATTTTTTGGTTTTTTCAAAACCATCCCCAAATTAACGTATGTGTATTTTTAAAACATTTAAATTTGAAAATAAAAACTTGGGTATTCATTTACGGGGGTATTTTCCCCGTAACGAAAAACGTTGTAATTTTTTCAAATTTATTCAAAAATTTCCCTGCAAAGGTTTAATTACCCCGTTTTTTCTGTTCGGACAAACGTTTTTAACAAAAACCCAATGAAAAAACAAGGAAAAAAAAATAAATTTTTAAAATAAATATTATTTGGTTTAAGATTAAATAAAAATCTACTTAGTTTTACAAGAATGTTTTGTTAAATTTTTTAAAAATTTTTGTTGTCTTTAAATTTTATTTAATCGACACCCAAAACCAAAATCTTTCGCATCTTTGCTCGCGTTGTTTTAAAACTCAAACATATTTGGGACTATTTGTTGTTGGGGGTTTTAGTATTTTTTCCCATTTTTTCTGTCGGGTTTTCATCAATGCTGATTTAACCCAAAAACGGGGCTCTAAAACTTGGGGGGCAAGGGGTTTTAAAAATAAATATTAGGGAAAAAATTTGGGGGCCGGGGTGAAAACCCCATAAATTTTAATTAGGTTTGCACATTTATATTACAATTTTTAAAACAAATTGCAAAAAAGGGAAAATGTTTTTTTTTAAACCCCGGTCGACCATTACCTGAAAATTAAACAATAGCTTGATATGTTCTTTTCAAAAGTACGAAAAAACATATGAGCCCTTGTTTTTTTAATTTAAAATTTTCAGCATTTTTCCCTCATTGGATGCCAACAGTTTTTTCACAAAATTCGATTTTAAATGCAAGGGGAAGAAAATTTAATAAAAGGTTTGTAAGGGATAAAACAAAACATTTAAAAATAAAATACATAAAATTTTGGGTAATAAAAGGGTTTTTTTTTTAAAATTTTTTTTTTTATTTTTTTTTGGGAAATTTTTGTTTTTGGGTTGTTTTTGGGGTTGTTTTTTTCCTTAATCTCTAGAGAACCCCCACCGGGGGTTTAAAACATAGTTGTTTATTAAAAAGAAAGAATTAGAGGTCTCCCTTATTATCTTGTTAGTGTCGAGATGGTTCGGCTATAGTGGTGTTAAATTGCACCTTTTTGTCACATAAAAAATCGCTTTCATTTCCTATGTGTAAAATTAAAAAAATAGTATCTAAAAAGCATTGACAATTTTAAAACAGGTATTATATTTTAAATATGATTACAAGCAAAATAACTTTTAATCCGAAATTTCAGCCTGATATTTGTGAACTTCATATAATAGTTTAAATAGTTCTTTAACTATGTAGATAGCCTTATTTTGAATGTCCAATTACCCATTGTAATGATTTTGTCTAGACTTGTTTTCTCTTTATTGGAAACTTAGATAATACGATGCAGGAAATTCATATATTATTCATCACTTTTGCTGCGGCACATGTCCAAATATATTAATGCATTAAAAATGAATAACTTTAGGGTCACAAGAAGCCAAGTTAGCATCGAGTTTTATGACAACACTAACAGTGATATAGGCAACCTAATTATCTTTCAGAATGTTATAAATTCTTCCATTAATGTTAAATCAAGTTGGAAAAATCAATTTAACATATAGCTCCTCGACTCAATAAACCATCTTCAACCGAATAAGAGGAATCATAAAAAAACATACACTATTATAGTATTTATCACTATCGAAACAGAGTTTAAACTGAAAACAGTTTTTCAACATTTTGGTTTATTCTAGAAAGACCTTATCAGAGAGTAGCTGGTACTTGTACTACAATCAACCTTTGCTTCAATATTATCAAACCTGATACAGGCTGATAACTGCATTTATCAAATTAACCAAAAATCAATTTAATAAAAAACGATATTACACTAGTGTAATAAAACTTAGACGTTAAAGCGCGTCAATGAAAAAATACTCTTTTAATCTGTAAACCGTTCTTATTTTGGATGTTTGGTAAAAAGAATATTGTATTACAATATAGATTCAATATTTGTCAGTTTCTTTTTTATGCTACATAGTTCTAATTCTATATTGTTATTGTAATTCATTCGAATTCAAATTTCTGTTCCTTTCTATGTCTCTATACATCAAAGACAGTAAAGTACTTAAATTTTAAGATAAAAACTTATAAAAATTTTTTTGGAAAAATGGGATTTTGGATAAACCACATTAGGGGTTTTAAATTGGGATTTTTCGGGAAAGGGGGTTTTTAAACAGAATACCCGGGGGTAAATAAATTAATTTTTTATTCAAATTTTTTGGGCAAACCCCACCCGGGTACTCCAAAAAACCCCAAAGGGAAAGTAAATTTTTTAATTGTAATGTTTGCGGTTTTCAGATGCCCTATACCAAAAACACCTCAAATCAATGCGAATGTTTTAGGCCGTTATGTTATTTTAATGATATATTAAATAATTTGTTTTTAAGCCAATTTATATGGAAGAATAAATTGTTTTTAAACTGCGTGTTTTCGAAGAAATGAATTTATTTTCTGAACGTTACGTTAATACGTAAGTGATATAAAATAACTGGGTTCTTACGTTATAAAAATATAAGTCAATAAGTTGTTATAATAATTATATTATTTGTTTAATTTATGTGATGATATCATCAAACATGTAAAAGATTTCATTATATATAGATTCTACTTGCATAACGACAGATATATCGAATCAGTTTGTTATATACCTTTAAATGTACTATTGTAATAATTAACAAGGAAATGATTAATTCTTATACCCAAAATTCAATCTTTAAAGTAGACATGCATCAATGAAAATTGCTTGAATATGAATCAGAGAGTTACGTAATCATTTTCAAAATAATTCCGACTTGTTATGTCATTAAAAAACACTAGAATTTGTGCATTGGCATGTACAAATGAGTGCTTAAGACATATGTTACATAATCGTTTGTTTATTTCATTACTATCAGAACTACATTAATTCATTTCAATTTCTGTTATCTACTACTTTCCCCAGTGCAAAATAACATATAAATATACAAGTAAAACGTGCCTAGTAGTCATGAAAGAACTTTTGGTTATTTCAATGATGGATATTTCGTGAATGACATATTAAAATTTGTAGAAAACCAAACAAATTGCAGACAACTAAAAAACACTGAGACTTAAACAAAATTAGGATTCAAACATGAATAAACTGAAAATCATATCACTATTTTAAACATTGTTTATGTCTATCTATGTAGCAACGAATAGAATGAAATTGGTCGTTTCTTTCACTATTACTGAATTCTATGAAATTGCAATAACTTCTTCATTACTTTTATAATTATTTCTATTTATTTTACAGCAAACAAATGACAGTATACGATTATTAGCGTCACCGTCGGACGTCAACGGTAAGCATTGTGGGATCTATCGATCGATTCATCTCTATTCAAATAGTCAGACGCGCAAAACACTAAAATGGTCGCTTAATACAACGGTCCCTTAAGACAAAGCATTGGATAAAGTAAAAATTGATTCCTGATATCTTTCCCATGCGGTCGGGAAGTTTTCAAGCTCATTTCTATTAATGTATATCAATGAAACAAACGACCCAAAACATTATATACAAACTTTCTATTTAGCGTGTAACCAATGCTTTTACTTCACTAGCAGCATACTTGTCCTTAACATTTGCTAATATTTTACTTATCATTTTACTAAACCGGGCAATCACTTTTGTTTTCAATAGCAAGTGTCAACTAATTCTAGATCAAACAAATCGTGTCTGATTTATGAACACCTGTTCTATTTAGTTCAATATCAACGCTGTTTCATTTTATCATTTTCATTGCCTTTTTCATTATCAAAGTCAATATTTTCTAGCCGGTTACCTGCTAACCAAAGAGCTAGTGATACTTATGTAAATATATTTGTGATAAGATGTTAAAAGACCATACTTTAGTTCATTAAATACATAGCGCCATGCAAATGTTAACAAGGTGTTGAAGTGCCAATGTCTTACGAAATCGCACATGACTATCTATATTTATGTTGTATACAGTTAAGATAACACTTCTATGATGAAACAAAACGGTTTTTGGTTTGTTTAATACCACTACTTCATAATATCAAAGTATCAAATATGGAGTACAATGCATAATATTTTAGTAAAATACTATGCACAGTGTATTGCCAAAAGAACAATTGCAACATTTATATCCAAGCAGAGCAAAATCATTCGCCGGTTCTTTTATTCTCACAAGAAATCGCGGTTCACTGACCCAAACCGAATCTTAGAAGCAAAAGATTTTATCAGGCACCCTTTCATAAAGGAACAGTATTGATTTTACATATGGAAACAATTATTATTAATTTTTATTCAACTGATTCTTCACAACACGAAAGAATAAATGAAATGTGTACAAGTTTCTGTGTTAACCAGTTATTTCAAAGAATTTGATGTAGCGGAATAGTAATACTATCCATCAATTGATATATCCCTACACTGACCTTTTATATAAATAGATTTGACCACAAACATTGACATGTGTTCTTTTTTAAAGGCCCATTATACCTTAGAAATCGTTTTCATTTTTATATTTCTTAAAAAAGATTTTATTTTTGTACCGTGGTACAGCTTCCAAAAAAAATACTTATTTGCCATTTTCATGAGCTATCTTTTGCTTCTTTAGTTCTGTTGAACAAGAACCATAGTGTTTAATCTTTATTCGGTTTATACTAAACAGTTTTGTTTTCCTTCAGATTCATGGAGAATGTCTTCAAAAAATTGTGAGATCTATAAAATTAAAGGGAGGGATGGCCTAGCGATAGAGGTGTATATCTCCCAAACCCGGTAGCTTGGGCATGAGTTCTACTCAGACATGACAATGTATCTTCGGACATACGTACCATGTGATGATTACATGATGGAAGTAGTAGACATGAATAAGCAGTCGGGTAAAAATAACTGTAACTGTATTTTAGTTGCGGTAAACGATGTTCAATTCATTTCGTATCTTTCACACAGGAGAATATAACGATTTATTATATTTTGCAGCTATTTTGTTTTATGAACATCATTAGTTTGTAATGCCATCAAAATTATATCTTTTACAAGTATTTCTAGTTAACATTTTATGTAAATAAATATTCATTACAATTGCAAAAAATGTAATTTGATCTAATTGTAAATAAAGCGCATACATATATCACAGTCAACTCGTTTTGTCAAGGTATCGATACTCTGGAGTAATGCATTTGCTTGTTTATTGGCCAGTTGTTTTTATTACAACTCTGACACAGAACAGATTTCTATGCCTTTCAGTCTTTCGGTTGCGAATTAAAATCATTCTTTAGACTACTATTGTGTCATCTGTCGTTAAGTGTTCCCTTTCATGGTTTATAATTGTGCCACAAGTTTGAGGTATTGACAAATGACTGCACAAATATTTTAATTTTACAATGTTTTTAAACATGTTTTTTTATCATAACCTGTAAAATGACAATACAATTATCAATTTTTAAAAAAATATTATTCTTAGTAGTCATGATTGCTTCTCTCAAATATAGTCACTAATCCCTTGCTTGTTTTTCATTCTTGTCTGACGTGCCTTCATTAAATGTAACCTTTCCTTGTTAGCCTTTGTTGTCATATGTTACATGTGTATGCCTAACATAAAAAATATTCTTAAAAGGACAATAAATTGAAAACGTGAATATTAAAGCAAAATGTTGTGCATCGGATCCTTAAATATCCGCGCTATCTTAATATTCTACCGTCATATTTTAGTTTTACTATAATACTATCTTGTACTTATGTGCTCGGTTTGAATATCAGACATATTACATCAAATGTCAAAAAAAATTATATCACTGTTGTTAAAAGTTGAACTTCCTTAATAACACATTTCAATGCAGGAGGTAAAATTTAAAATGCGCTAATGCGTGTTTGAAATGTCACTGATGGGAAAATGTTTCAATATACAAGTATTTATAGTTTGCTTAAATTGGCCAAACTTTGGAGTTACTTTTATGTTTGAATTTATTGTTACAATTTGATATAAATGTTAATATATTTTATATTTTGAATAGTATGTTACGTATATGTATTGGTATGTTACGTATTAGTTATGTATATAAATATTTGTACTTGTAAAGTATTGCTGTTGCTGTCATGTGTGTGTGTGCGTGTGCGTGTGCGTGTGCGTGCGTGCGTGCGCGTGTGTGTGCGTGCGTTTGTGTGTGTGCGTGTGTATGCATTGTGTGTGTTTGTCCTTGCGTGCGTGCGTGAGTGTGCGTGTGTGTGTGTGATATATTTGTCTTCACTATGAAGTGACATCTGGATGATATTTTTACAAACACAGTTTTGCTTTTAAAATTCATTGAAATGAAATTTTTAATTCATTCATTTTGCTTTATTACAAACGGGCATAAATTCAAACTGTGGTTCTATACATTTTATGTACACGGCATCTGAAGGAAATTGATTATGAACATAAAGCAATTAAAGAAGTAAGATTATGTCTGGTTTAGGTCTGTCATGAAGCTATATTGAATTTATAAGATTACGTGCACATTGTTTATCAAAACACCTGTCTGGTTGGTTCTGTACAAAGTAAAATATCATTCCCAAGGGTGTGGATAAATTTATGTTCACAAAATTGATTGTTTATATGCAGACAACAGGCTTCTTTGAGCAGAGAAAAAGAAAATGAAATAATAAGGAAAGCATTATTTAAAAAATAGGTATTCATTACAACATGTACAAGATATCTCCTT
The DNA here is from genome assembly GCF_026571515.1 of Ruditapes philippinarum. Taxonomy (NCBI): domain Eukaryota; kingdom Metazoa; phylum Mollusca; class Bivalvia; order Venerida; family Veneridae; genus Ruditapes; species Ruditapes philippinarum. Next base: position 291,328 of record NW_026861682.1, on the reverse strand, counting down.
GCACATAATATATTTCTCCTTCTTCAAGAATACCTAGTTCTAGTACCCTCTAAGGCAATATCAAAAAGTATCATGAAAAAGTTATAAGAGTGTAGTAACAATATTGGAAAATGATAATGTTTTAATATACTATAAGTACTATTCTAAAAGTTACATTGAAATATAAATCTTAAATTTCTCTTATTTGCTTTGTATAAACTTAATAATAAATTATTTTATATGCTCATAAAAATTTGGTTTAACACTTTCATAAAATATTATTACAAGGTTTTAAAATTAAATCTTTTGGGTCTACTCGAATAGTAATCAAGCCTTATCTGTTACAATTCATAAGTAGGTTCAATGCTTGCAACTTAATCAGAAGTTTTATAAGAAAATGAAATGTCATAAGATGGTTTATGAATGTCAGCTGTTTATCAGATTGCAAATCATAATGAAATGTCTTACAACTGATCACATAACTATTGGGTTTTTTTTCAAAACATATTAACAGTTTGTAAGGTGATAAAACGTTTACAATTTACTGATGAACGTTTATTGGATAATACAGTTTTTATACAATTAAATAAGTAAAGCGAATCATCGATTTATTCTATGCAATAATTAAATTATTTTTTTGAAATTAAATATGTATGCCATAACATTTGAAACATAACTTTAGACATTTAACCCTTACCATACTAAGTATCGTATCAATAACCTTCCTCGTTTAGAAAATTATTCAAAATTAGTTCTGAGAAGCGAATTGTGCATGCCTTTATCCGACGGTAGGAATGTACAGCTAATCTTGGTCTGCACTAGACGCATGTGTAGAACCCGTTTTGCGACAGTAGACTTAAGGCAGCACACCACACTAAATGAAGCCGCAGCTTCGAATGGCCAGGGAGGATTTCATGGATATAGTGACTATTGTGGATTTAAATGACTGGTTGTCTTTAAAATGCATTTTCAGCATGAAATTTGTTTTTGTGACATGTAATATGATCATTGGCAAATTCGAAAACATGGTTAGAAATCACATGCTGATAATTATTGATGTCAAGGTCGCCATTGTTTGTAAACATTGCTTTTAAACAGCATGCTCGGTGAAAACAAGTAATTTTACAGGGGGGGTACAAACTTTCAGCAATAGCAAAAAATCTACAAGGCCAAGCACCTATTTCTTTGTGATATTTTGCATGCATAGGGAGTTGCTAAAGCTTTTACGGAATGAATTGGAATTTTTTTAACTGCTTGACTGTTGCACATGGGATGATTTCATTACAGATTTGCAATGGTATGACATATATGTTCTTAACAAAATGTGTTTTCTTTTTCCAGGTTGTGTAGTTTGGGATCAGATTTATCAGACATATTGCTTGTAGGACATTGACGGAAGAAAGTTGAAATTTAGTGTGGAGTGCTACCTTAAGGTAAAATGAAATTTTTTCAATGCTTGTTTTTTCTCATTAAACTTTGTGTAAATACTCTAGAATACACACTGACTACAATGATGATGAAATTTCATAATAATATTAAACACAGTGCCAGAAAGTCAGCTTTAAAAAGGGGAGGTAACTCAAATTCCAGAAATTCTTTGTGAAATGTATTAAAGGTGCTGTGTCTGCTGTGTTGATTACACCTACTTATTCTAGGAGATACAGCTTTAGAAGAATGCTAATTTTCACATATAGAGCTATGAAGGTTAAATTAGATGTTGTTTTCCTGCTTTTTATGACTTTTAAATTAAGAAAAAGGCATGCATTTAATGAATTTCAGCTGTATGTGTGAAATATGGCCATCCGAAGTGTTTCGAGTGATGCAAAATCATTGTATGGAGGTAAATGTTTGCTGGAAATCACTTTTAAGGGCAAGTGGATATATAATCTAGGTTTTCTGGTGAGATTGTGACCATTTTAAAGCTGAGCGAGCAAGATCGACTAGTCGGAAAATTTGGTTTTTGCACTGTCACTTGGTGAATTTCGATTCCCTAGGAGACCCACATTGTGATGTCTATAATGCTGTGAAGGCCCTGACAAATGCTTTGTCTCTTTGTTTTTGACTTTACACATAAACCTATATGAACAGTGTGCATGCCAAATAGATTTTCTACTGTGTAGGACTGAAAAAAATAGCATATATTAGTGTCTGGCAGGAACATATCTGATATATTTTGTGCCCCCCCCCCCCCCCCCCCCCAGTGTCACATGAAGCCAGTTTATTTTTAAACTGTATGGCAATTTGTTGAATATTTCTTCCATATCATATGACATAAGGATATATTTGTGCAAATTAGTTGTATAGATAGTATGGAACCCATTTTGTCTACACCTTACATTGAGAATTCTTTCTTTTTCTACATGTACTAAAAACAGCGTGCCGAGGGCTGAAAATGGGGCAAACGGTATAGTTCATTAAAGGCACATATAAAGAAAAGCAAACAATTCCTAGCAAAATTAAATCATTTTATTTATTGAAATATGCATAAATTTGCAGAAAAAGTCTGTATAAAGTTCAGCAATCAATGTAAAGGTGCTCCTTAAGGCAGCACACCACACTAAATGAAGCCGCAGCTTCGAATGGCCAGGGAGGATTTCATTGATATAGTGACTATTGTGGATTTAAATGACTGGTTGTCTTTAAAATGCATTTTCAGTATGAAATTTGTTTTTGTGACATGTAATATGATCATTGGCAAATTCGAAAACATGGTTAGAAATCACATGCTGATAATTATTGATGTCAAGGTCGCCATTGTTTGTAAACATTGCTTTTAAACAGCATGCTCGGTGAAAACAAGTAATTTTACAGGGGGGTACAAACTTTCAGCAATAGCAAAAAATCTACAAGGCCAAGCACCTATTTCTTTGTGATATTTTGCATGCATAGGGAGTTGCTAAAGTAGTGACAGAGTTTTTGTAGACCGTATATTTGCAGGTATTTTTTGCCGAAGGGACGAAAAATGTTGTTTTGGGTCTCGGACCACTATAGATTTTTGGCTTTTACGGAATGAATTGGAATTTTTTTAACTGCCTGACTGTTGCATATGGGATGATTTCATTACAGATTTGCAATGGTACGACATATATATTCTTAACAAAATGTGTTTTCTTTTTCCAGGTTGTGTAGTTTGGGATCAGATTTATCAGACATATTGCTTGTAGGACATTGACGGCAGAAACTTGAAATTTAGTGTGGAGTGCTACCTAAGTTTAATTTCTGTCCAAATACATCTCATAATGCATGATACCTGTTTTCACTGATTATAATAATGAATATACTCCTAAAGATCACTCTTTATTATATAATTTGTACTTACAATTTTGTTATTTCCGATGAATAAAAATCCTTTTGTACTCCTTTATATGGAGCACTAAAATTAATCCCTGATTTTGTAATCACTAGATCATTCAATCTTATTTCATTTGTTGACATTACGTTGTTCAATATCGTATAATACTCTATTTAATGAAAGTGTTCAGTTAAAGTTTACTGCACCGAAAGTATTTCGGTCTAGCCTTGGCAATTTAACTTTTAATTTATCGAATATAGATAAAAGTGGAGGCCAAAGAGATTGTAAAAGTGGCATCTAGGTTATTGTCTTCGAATTGATATAGATTAAGGTGCATAGCTTTGACATGATTAAGGTGCATAGCTTTGACATTATTTTTATATGTCGCGTTACATATGTTATAGATCAACTAAAAACACTTGAACTATAATTGCTTTAATACTTATCTTTATGAAGAAACTTGCAGTAACTTGTCGAATGTAGTAAAGAATAAAATTTTATTGATTCAATAAAAGAAGCGAACAACCACGTGTATTTAATGATTATGTGTGCGGTCTGTTTCAAGATAAGTGAAATGATTACATATTTGTCACTGATGTTTTTTGTTTATTGTTTGTGTTGTTTTCGTTGTTACTATTGAAATTATTTTTTGGATGCAAGTATGATAGGCTGATTTAACGGCATAATATTTAATGGCAATTTAATTCCAATTTATTAGATGATATGTACCACCTAATTTGATAAATAGCACGATGTCGTTAAACAAAATAAAATTTCAACTATTAAGTATATATTTTAAAAGAAAAATGAGCTATAAAAATAGGAACCCGAGACTACGTCAGAGTTTGATGTAAGTCAATCTGAATTGACAACATATGTAAGACTCCTTTTGCCAAAATATCTCTTTAACTTTTTTTTACTTTTTTTCGAACCAACCAGTATTAAGAGTGTTAAGTTTCTTGCTCAAAAACAAATATCTTTTTCGTTTTCGATATACATTTAAAAGTACCACTTTATTATGTTGACTTGTTGATAAAAACTTATATAACATATTATAAACTGTTTTTGGATGTCAAGTTCAAAAGTTATCTTGAACAAATTAATGTATATTTAGTATTTATAGTTTCAACAGTTATTTATAAACCAAAACATAATTTAGGACATCTCTATTTCTGTACTAAACCTCCAAGTGTGTTTACTTTTTCTGCCTTGATTAAATAAGAAAAAACTTACATGGATAAATTGTACCCTTAAATAAGTGTACAACTTATTATTCGTTTTCTCTATATACATGTATTACTGTTCGAAATTATCTTGTTCGGGTTATTTGTATAATTTGAACTGAAGAAAGCATGGTTTAGCAAGGTACTTTATTGTTGTTTCTTTACTTATTTTAGAGTTGTTAAGCGTACATACCCTCATTCTGCACGAAAATTAAATAGATGACGTCAAAAACAAAGCACACGCTATTACAGTGAATATAGTATGTTCTGTTTAAAATAAATATTACACTGATTGGTAATAAATATAAAAACACATGACGGTAAAATAAGCTTCATTCAAACTTTAGCGTCTGTTATGTCAGCATTTAATACATTAAATCTTTCTCGCTGTTGTTGTTGTCCATGATCTACTAGAAGGGCTTTGAAACATACGAGTAGTTGTTTCAAATTAGTGATAGAAGGTCTCTCTTACTGACATGTAAGTATCGCAATGATTTGGCCTAAGTGGTATTAAATAGCTAGTTAACACCTTTTTGCCATTTTAAGACAAGGTTCCTTTTCCTATCCTATATGTAAAACTGAAAAATAGAATCTAAAAAAGCAATGGCTCCGTTATATGATGACAAGCAAAATAACGTTTAATGAGATATAGAGTTTAAATAGTTCTTTATCTGTGTAAATATCCTCATTTTGATTGTCCAATTAACCGTTGTAATGACTATGTCTAGATTTGTTTTACTCTGTAAGAAACTTAGATCATATACCTGCAGGAAAATCATATATTATTCATCACTTTTGCTGGAGCACATGTCCAAATATATTAATGCATTAAATATGAATAACTTTATGGTCATAGGTAATCAAGTAAGCATCGGCTTTTATGACAACACTAACAGCCACACAGACAACATAATTATCTGCCAGACTGTTATAAAATCTTCCATTCATGTTAAATCAAGTTGGAAAAATCAATATAACTTATATCTCATCGGCTCAATAAATCTTCAACATAATAAGAGGAATGTTATAAAAAAAACACATACACTATTATAGTATTCATCACTGTCGAAACAGAATTGACACTAAAACAAATATTTTTTTAACATTTTGGTTTATTTTCAGATAGTAGCTTCTACTTGTACCACAATCAACCTTTGCTTCAATATACCTGATACAGACTGATATCTGCAATTTATCAAATTAATCAAGGAGCATGAGTGTAATAAAGCAGTTTAATAAAAACGATATTACACAAGTGTAATTACACTTTGATGTTAAAACGTGCTAATGTTAACATTACACTATAGTCCCGTCAATGAAAAATAACTCTTATAAACGTAACTGTAAACCGTTCTCATTTTTTGGGTGCGTGGTAAATGGAATATTGTATTCGTGTAGATTCAATACTTTATTTATTGAACTCGTTGTATAAAATAAGATTTTTAGTTTCTTTTTGTGTTACATAGTTCTACTTCTATAATGTAACTGTAATTCATTCGAATTCAAATTCCTGTTCCAACCTATGTCTCTATACATCATGACAGTAATGTACTTAGTTTTAAGATAAAAGCTTATAAACTTGTCTTGATAATGCATACTCTAATATAAGGATAAGCCACATTAGCTAAATTGCATATCGAAAGGTTGTTAAACAGATACCAGGGTTAAAATAAATATAAATTTGATAAAAGCACGTTGTTGACAAAACCACACGGATACTCCAAACCACAAAGGAATGTAAATTTGAATTGTAATGTTTGCAGTTACAGATGCATCATACAAGAACACCTAAAAACAATGGCATATGTTTTAGGCCGTTATGTTATTTTAATGATATATGAAATAATTTGTTTTTAAGCAAATATATACGAAGAATAAATTGTTTTTAAACTGCGTGTTTTCGAAGAAATGAATTTATTTTGTAAACGTTACATTAATATGTAAGTGATATAAAATAACTGGATTCTTACGTTATAAAAATATAAGCAAAAACGTTTTTTTATGATAATTATGTTATTTGTTTTATTTGTGTGATGATATCATCATACATGTAAAAGATTTCATTATATATAGATTCTACTTGCATAACGACAGATATATCGAATCAGTTTGTTATGTACCGTTAAATGTACTATTGTAATAATTTACAAGGAAATGATTAATTCTTATACCCAAAATTCCATCTTTAAAGTAGACATGCATCAATGAAAATTGCTTGAATATGAATCAGAGAGTTACGTAATCATTTTCAAAATAATTCCGACTTTTTATGTCATTAAAAAACACTAGAATTTGTGCATTGGCATGTACAAATGAGTGCTTAAGACATATGTTACATAATCGTTTATTTTATTGTGGAGTGTAACGATCTGTAACTACAATAATTAATTTCAAATTCCTGTTTTCACAATTTTCTTATCAAAAGATCTACTACTACTTTCCCCAGTACAAAATAACATGTAAATATTCAAGTAAAATGTGCCTTGTTGTCATGAAAGAACTTTTGATTATTTCAATTATCCATATTTCGTGAATGACATATTAAAATTTGTAGAAAACCAAACAAATTGCAGACAACTAAAAAACACTGAGACTTAAACAAAATTAGGATTCAAACATGAATAAACTGAAAATCATATCACTATTTTAAACATTGTTTATGTCTATCTATGTAGCAACGAATAGAATGAAATTGGTCGTTTCTTTCACTATTACTGAATTCTATGAAATTGCAATAACTTCTTCATTACTTTTATAATTATTTCTATTTATTGTACAGCAAACAAATGACAGTATACGATTATTAGCGTCACCGTCGGACGTCAACGGTAAGCATTGTGGGATCTATCGATCGATTCATCTCTATTCAAATAGTCAGACGCGCAAAACACTAAAATGGTCGCTAAATACAACGGTCCCTTAAGACAAAGCATTGGATAAAGTAAAAATTGATTCCTGATATCTTTCCCATGCGGTCGGGAAGTTTTCAAGCTCATTTCTATTAATGTATATCAATGAAACAAACGACCCAAAACATTATATACAAACTTTCTATTTAGCGTGTAACCAATGCTTTTACTTCACTAGCAGCATACTTGTCCTTAACATTTGCTAATATTTTACTTATCATTTTACTAAACCGGGCAATCACTTTTGTTTTCAATAGCAAGTGTCAACTAATTCTAGATCAAACAAATCATGTCTGATTTATGAACACCTGTTCTATTTAGTCCAATATCAACGTTGTTTCATTTTATCATTTTCATTGCCCATTTCATTATCAAAGTCAATATTTTCTAGTCGGTTACTTGCTAACCAAGTGCCAGTGATACTTTTGTAAACATGTTTGTGATAAGATGTAAAAAGATCATACATAAGTTCATTGAATACAGAGCGCCATGCGAATGTTAACAAGGTGACGTAGTGCCAAAGTCTAAACAAAATCGCACATACCTCTCTATATTTTTGTTGCATACAATTAAGATAACGCGTAATATGATGAAGGTTTGTTCAATACCGATCATCTTAAATATCAAAGTATCAAATATGAGGTAAAATTGATAATATTTTAGTAAGTAGCTATGCACTTTGACAAAAAAAACAAAACAAATTGCAACATTTATACCCAATTTGAGTATAAATTTTCGTCGGTTTTTATTCATATTCACTGACCCAAACCGAACCTTAGAAACAAACGATTTTATCAGGCACCCTATCATAAAGAAGAGTTTGATTTTACATATGGAAACAACTTTAGTATTTGTTATCCAATTGCTTATTCACAACACAAAATGCATACAACAAATGTGTACATGTTTTTGTGTTAACCAGTTATTTCAAAGAATTTGATGTAGCGGAATATTCATCCATCCTATCCATCCTACTCTGACCTTTTATCTGAATAACAACAGATTTGACCACAAACATTGGCATGTGTTCTTTTGTTTAAGGCCCATTATACCTTAGAAATTCTTTTATATTTATATTTCTTAAAAAGGATTTTACTTTTGTACGGTGGTACAGTTTCCAAAAACATACTTATTTGCTATTTTCACGAGCTTTCATTAGCTTCTTTAGTTATGTTGAACATGGACCATAGTGTTTAATCTCATTCGGTTTATACTTCAATTTTTTGTTTTCCTTCAGATTCATGAAGACTGTCTTCAAAATATTGTGAGATCTTTAAAATTAAAGGGAGGGATGTCGTAGCGATAAATGTGTATATCTCTCAAACCCGGTAGCTTTGGCACGAGATCTACTCAGTCATGAACATGTATCCCTGGACATACGTACCAATTACAGTGATGATCACATTGATGAAAGAAGTAGACATGAATAAACAGTCGAGTAAAAAGAACTTTACTTTATGTGTGATATACACGCACAGGAGTATATAACGTTTACTCTAAAGTTAATGACAATTACATGATATTGTGACCTATACTGTGTCGATGTGACGTAAAACCCAAAACAAACAAACATGATATTGTCAGAAACATTTTAAACAGAAATTTGAAATGTCCATATCTGAAATAATTTGTGTAAATTGCTTCATAATATGTATAAAATGCAAACTTGTTTGAATTTTTAAGTCTTACACACCCTTCAACAAAAAATCTAGGCCATATTTTCATTTAACAATTAATTCATACATTTTCATAGATTTGCAATAATAAATTTAAACACAGTACAGTGTTTATAACGTTTTGAAAAAGAATGCACCTCTGTTTAATGTCTTTAAATGCGATATAATTGACTTTACCAGATATTGCTTGCAGGTACATCTAGTTATGTAACTCTGCACATCATTTATAGAATATATTTAATAAATGTCATATTTTAATGATTTTTTTACTTTAATGTATTTCTTATATCCAACAATTTTTAACATTTTTACAATTGTCTGTACCTCAAAGAGCATGGTAGGATCAAAGCAAAGGACACATTTGTTCATCCGAGAGTTTGCTTGTATGCAAACATAATAGTTTTACAAGAAAAGGAAAGATAATTCAATTCAGTTTCAAGTCACTTAAACAAAATAGCTACAGTATTTGTATAATGTGTTTGATGATAAAGTTTAGATCATCTTCTAGAAGTAAAAGACAGATTCTGTGTTCTTTATAGTGTAATATAATAAATTAATCGCCCGTCAACTTCATAACCTTAAGGTTAAACACATTCTTGCTAATTCATGAAGTTGGATATGCTATATAGTTAAACAAAAAACATAATAACTTTAAACATATTTTGTTTTCTGAACAACATCGATGAAGATTTTGATGTCATCAAAATTATGTTTTTACAAGTATTTCTTTACTATTTAAGTAAATAAATATTCATTATAATTGCAAAACAAAGACAGTAATTTGATTAAATTGCAATTAAATAACATACTTATATCACAGTCAACTCGTTTTCTTTGGCATTTCTGTTAAGGTATCGATACACGAGATAAATTGCATATCTGAAGTTATTGTTGACTTGTTTGTAAGTCGTTATGAGTACAAATCTGGCACAGAGCAGATTTTTATGCCTTTCCTTTTTTCGGTTGCGAAATAAAATATTTTTCAGACTATAATTGTGTTATATGTCGTTTGTAGGTGGTGTTTTTCATAGTTTACAAATGTGCCACAAGTTTGAGGCATCAACAAATGATTCAAATGTTAGCTGTACACGTATTTAAATTTTACCATGTATTGAAACATGTTTGTTTTAATAACCAGTAAACCATCAATACAGTTATAAACATTTTTAAATATATATTGTAAGTTGTTTGTTAAATTCACTACATGATTGCTTGCCCTTAATAAAGACATCACTTTATTGTTTGTTATTCCATCTAGTGTGACGTGCGTTCATTGAATGTCGCCTTTCCGTGTTGAACTTTGTTCTCATATTTTACTTATGTATGCATAGAATACACATATTTTTAAACTGTCAATTAATTACCAAACGTGCATCAAAGCCGGTCCGGAAACATCCCTGTTATCTTAACATTTAACATTCATATTTTAGTTTTACTATAATACTATTTTGTTTTTATGCGCTCGCTTTAAATATCATGCAAAAACATCAAATATCAAATGATTCTATATCATTGGTGTTAAAAGTTGGACTTCATTAATAACATATTTCAATGCAGGAGGTAAAATTTAAAATGCGCTTATCTGTGTTTGAAATGTCACTAATGGGAAAATGTTTTAATATACAAGTATTTATATTTTGCTAAAACTAGTCAAACTTTAGCTTTACCTTTTTTTGTTTGAACTTTTTTGTTACAATTTTATGCAAACGGTAATATATTTTATGTTTTAAATAGTGATACATTAATGTATCAACATAATTTATGTTAAGACAGGGTAAAATTATAAATGTTTGTAATTGTATGAAAATGAATTTACGTATTGCTGTTCCTATCATTTGTGTGTATGTGTTTGCGTGCGTGCGTGCATACATGTGAGTGTGTGTGTGATATATTTGTCTCCATATAGGTTAAGAAACACTGATAATTGCATAGTCCATTATGTACAAATTTAGTGAATGTTAAACTATGAAGTTACATCTGAAAATACTCTTTACAAACTCAGTTTAGCTGAAATGATAATTTCATTGAAATTATTTTTTTAATTATTTAATTTGCTTTATTACAAACGGTCAAATATTTAAGCGGTGATTCTATAGATTTAATGTACACGTCATCTGAGGGAAATTGATTATGATCATAAAGCAATAAAAGAAGTAAGAGTTTGTCTGGTTTAGGTCTGTCATGACGCTATATTGACTTTATAAGATTACGTGTACATTGTTTATCAAAACACCTGTTCAACAGAAACTGGCTGTTTGGTTCTGTACACAATAAAATACCATTTCCAAGGGTGTGGATAAATTTATGTTCACAAAATTGATTGTTTATATGCAGACAACAGGCTTCTTTGAGCAGAGAAAAAGAGAATAAATAAAAAGGAAAGCATTATTTAAAAATAGATATTCATTACAAGATATCTCCTTGCACATAATATATATTTCTCCTTCTTCCAGAATACCTAGTTCTAGTACCCCCTAAGGCAATATCCAAAAGTATCATGAAAAAGTTATAAGACTATAGTTACAATATTGGAAAAATGATACTGTTTCAATATTATATTATTTACGTACTTTACTAAAATTTATATTAAAATATAAATCTTAACATCTCTCTTATTTGCCTTGTATATAATTGGAGATGAATAATAAATTATTTAAAATGCTCATAAAGATTGGGTTTAACACTTTCATAAATCATGATTATATGGTTTTAAAATTAAATCTTTTGGGTCTACCTAAATAGTTATCACGCCTTATCTTATCAATTCATAAGATGATTCAATGCTGGCAACTTAATCAGAAAATTTATAAGAAAATGAAATGTCATAAGATGATTTAAGAATGTCAACTGTTTATCAGATTGCAAAACATAATGAAATATATTCTAACTGATCACATAACAATTGTGTTTTTCAAAACATAGTAACATGTTGTAAGGTGATAAAACGTTTTCAACTTACTCATGAAAATTTATTGCATAATAATTTTATAAAATAAGCTAAGCTTGCGGTACAATCATCGAGTTATTCTATATATTGATTATATTATTCTTTTGAAATAAAATATGTATGCTATAACCTTTGAAACATTACTTTAACTCTTACCACGCTAAGTATTAATATAATTGTCAATCTTTCAGCTTTGGCAAAACCCTCATTTCAAAATTAGCTTAAACTGAGAAGCAAAGAGTGCAGACCATGATCTGACGGTGCGAATATGCCGGATAATCATGGTCTGCACTGGACGCATGGGTAGAACCCGTTTTGACAGCAGATTAAAAGTTGTTTTCTTTCAACATATATCTCATAATGTACGATACCTGTTTTCAACGACGATTATAATAAATAAACTCATTAACATCACTTTTTATTATATTATTATATAATTTGTACTTACGATTTTGTTATTTCCGATTAAACTAAATCCACCTGTACTGATTAAAATGAAACACTAGAATAAATCCCTGATTTTGTAATCACTAGATCATTTAATCTTATTTCATTTGTTGACATTACGTTCTTCAATATCGTATTTTACTCCTTTAATGAAAGTGTACAGTTAAAGTGTACTGCAACGAAAGTATTTCGGTTTAGCCTTGGCAGTTAACTTTTAATTTATCGAATGTACATTAAAGTGGAGGCCGAAGAAATCGTAAAAGTTACATCTAGGTTATTGTCTTTGAATTGATTAAGATTAAGTTGCACAGCTTTGACATTATTTATTATATCTCGCTTTAGATATGTTATTAATCAGTCAAAAACATTTTAACTGTAATTGCGTTAATACTTATCTTTATGAAGAAATGTGCAGTAATTTGTCGAATGCCTTAAAGAATAAGACTTCATTGATTTAATAGAAGAAGCAAACAACTACGTTTATTTAATCATTATGTGTGCGGTCTGTTTTTAGATAAGTGAACTGATTACTTTTTTTGTCACTGATAGTTTTTTGTTTGTTGTTTGTGTTTTTTTTTTGTTGGTTACTGTTGAAATTATGTTTTGGATGATAGCATGATACGCTGCTTTAACGGGATAATATTTAAGGGTAATTTGGTTCCAATTAATTAGATTAATATGTACTACCGAATTTAAATAATGGAACGATGCCATTAAACAAAACATAATTTCAACCATTATAAATGTATTTTAACGGAAAAAGAACTATAAAAGAAGGAACCTAAGACTACGTCACATATATTCATCATTATTAAGACAACTCATTTGCGAAATAGTTATATTCATTGCCTTACGAAATGGTAAATTTAAGTATGCCTATTATTCATCAATCATTTCAAAAGTAATTGATTTAAAGAGTAACTAACTTGATATAATGTTAACATTGTTACACAGACAGTACAATAATCTTTATATTAAAAAATGAATAACTTAAATATATAACATTTATTTTTGTTTTTGTCCAGACGGTGGATTAGGGGTTATCTTAATTGAAATCAAATTGCTTCTGAATATTTTAAAATATTCAATACCGAGTGTAATGATGAAAAGATATGTCCATCACAAATGAACAATGCATATTCTTCATTTTATTGTGATTTTTATCAATATAAGTACTTGCAAATGAGGCAATGATAACTTTGATATACATTTAACAGCCTTTTGGGTTTAAGCAATATTATTTCTTCGTGAAAAGATTTAAGACAGCTAGATAAATTCATAAATGTAAGATCTTATTTCGAATATGTCCTATTATACATGTATATACATACACACTTATTGAACGAGCCTAGGAAAGTTTTCTGACACAAAAAAACTTTTGATACATTTATGGCACGAGTTCGATATTTGTCATTGAATTAACAACAAATGTAAGACCGCTTTTACCATATGATTTTATAAATTATGATCTAGAAAAAAGTGATCCATCGAAAGCATAACAAATCAGCAACATTAGATGACAATTACAGACTCGGTTTGATTGAGTCAGTACATGAGGCATAATGAAAGAGTGCAACATACTCCACGCCCTTAGCACCAAATAAAAGCCAAAACGATGGCAAACCACGGCAAAATCATTTCTTAATCAGTCATTATTATTATTGAATGACTTATTTCGAACCAACCAGTACTAAGAGTGATTAGTTTCTTGCACAAAGAACAAATAACTTTTTCGTTTTCGATATACATTAAGAAGTACTGCTTTATTGTCTTGACCTGTTGATAAAAACTTCAATAACAAATCATAAACTGTTTGTAGATTATTTCAAGTTCAAAAGTTATCTTGAGCAAATGAATGTTTATTTAGTATTTATAGTTACATAAGTTATTTATAAACCAAAGCATAATATAGGGTATCTCTATTTCTCTACTAAACCTCCAAGTGTGTTTACAGTCTTGGCCTTGATCAAATAAGAAAATACTTACATGCATAGATTGGACCCTTTATTAAGTTTACAGATCATTGTTCGTTTTCTCGTTTTCACAATATACATGTACAATTGTTAATACAAATAACCTTTTATGGGTAATTTACATTGTGTATAATATGATCTGGAAAACATGGTTTTACAAGATACTTTATTGGTGTTTTTTCATAAAGCACATGTTATTAAAGTGTGTATCGTGTACGTGTGTAACCGATTGGTAATAAATACAAAAACGCGTGAACAACGAGTCAAATAAGAAATATGTTTAGAATGAATGTTAATAGGTATTTATGGTTAAAATCATATTTTCTGTCCGATGAGCTTGGTACAATCTGCCATTCATTATTTATTTCATCGGCACCAACAAAACATCGTATCATACTTGCGCTGTGTTAAAACTCAAAACATATTTTCAACCACTAGGTAGGCTAGTGTCTGTTCATTTAGCATTGATTCCATTAGATATTTCTCGCCAATGGATTGAATTTCCTCAATGTTGACATATTCATAAAGCAATTGTAAAATAATATTTACAGAGAAACATTGCCAATTTAATTAAAAAGAAAAGAGGTCTTTCTCCTAAGTAAAGTTAAATAACCTTTTGTCGCATAAAGCTTCGCGTTGTTCTATTTCTAAGTGTAAAATTGTTAAATAAGTGTTTAAAAAGCAATGGCACCGTTAAAACAGATATATTTTAAATATGATTACAAGCAACATAACATTTATCAGAATTTTCACCCTTATAATTTATATGTTTTGTATACATAGATATTAAATAATTAGCAATGTGTATAGCCTCATTTTGAATGTCCAAATAACCATTGTAATGATATTGTCTAAACTTGTTTTTTCTCTGTGAGAAACTTACATAATGTCTACAGGAAAATCATATATTATTCATCACTTTTGCTGCGGCTCATGTCAAAATATATTAATGCATTAAAAATGAATTACTTTAGGGCCACAACTTGTCTAGTATCGTCGTGTTTTATGACAACACTAACAGTCATATTGGCATACTAATTATCTTTCAGACTGTTGGAAAAAATCAATTTAACTTAAATCTCATCGGCTCAATAAACCATCTTCAACCGAATAAGAGGAATCATATAAAAACTCATACACTTTTATAGTATTCATCACTGTCGAAACAGAGTTTAAACTGAAACACATATTTTGTTCAACATTTTGGTTTATGTTTAACATACTCTTTCATAGAGTAGCTTGTACTTGTACCACAATCAACCTTTACTTCGATTAACCTGATACAGACTGATATCTGCATTTATCAAATTAACCAATGCGCATGAGTGTAATAAAGCCATTTATTAAAAACGATATTATACTTAGTATAGAGTAATAACACTTTCACGTGACGCCATTTGCACTATATACAATCATAGCTTTAATTCGCTGTAATGTTAGCGTTACGCTATCGGTGCGTCAATAAAAAAATACCTTTTTTTTTTTACTGTAAACAGTTCTTATTTTTGATATGTATTAAATAGAAAATTGTATTCGTCTAGATTCAATACTTGACTTATTGAACTCGTTGAATAAAACAATATTTTTAGTTTCTTTTTGTGTTACATAGTTTTACTTCTATCATAAATTATCGTAATCGTAATTTATTCAAATTTAAATTCCTGTTCCTTTCTATGTCTCCATACATCAAGACATTAATGTTCTTAGTTTTAAATTTTAAAGCTTATAAACTTGTCTTGATAATGTATACTCTAATATTAGGATAAGCCACATTAGCTAAATTGCATATCGAATTAAACAGATACCAGGGCTAAAATAAATATAAATGTGATAAAAGCACGTTGACAAAACCACACGGATACTTAACCACAACGGAATGAATATTTGAATAGTAATGTTTGCCGTTGCAGATGCAGTAAACAAGATCACCTAAAGAAAAATTGTTTTCGGCCGTTAAGTTAATACGTTAATACGTTAGTGATTTAAAATAACTTGATTCTTACATTATAAAACGGAAACAAGAATGTTTTAATGATAAATATGTAATTTGTTATATTAATTTGTATGACGATATCATTATACTTATAGATAGATTCTACATGCAGAATAACTGATGTATCGGAAAGTTTGTTATATATTTTTGAATGCACTATTGCAATAATTTGCATGTGCAAATTTGCATTGGCATGTGCAAATGAGTTAAACCTTTTTTCCCGTTGTCTTTGTTGAGTGTTACTATCAGTAACTGTAACATTCATTTCAATTTTCTGTGTTGACTATTTACTTCTCCAAAGACCTGATACTACTTTCCTCAGTGCAAAACAACAAATATATATTCAAGTAAAATTAGCCTTGTGGAATGAAAGAACTTTTCTTATATGGGAATTACATAACGTAGAAAACCAGTAACTTGTAGAAATTAAAAACATTGAGACTAAAATAAAATTGGGATTCATACTGAAAATCAATCACTAAACTGAAAATCATATCGCTATTCCAAATAATATAAATATTCCATATAAGATAATTTGAACTAACAGCTGTTTATGTCTATTATAAAATTGAAATTGGGTGGGTTTTGTTTCTCGTTTTATTTTCATTATCAACTTATGCTTTGAAAATGAAATTATCCTTCACTTTAAAGCTATTTTCATTTATTACACAGCAAAGAAATGACATTAAACGATCATAAATGGTTTGAATTGTGGGATCTTTCGGTCAATACATCCCTATTCAACAATTCATGAATATATTCAGACTTGTATTAAGCGACTGCGCGAACTCTAAAATGGTTGCTTAATACAACAGTCTCTTAAAGATCCTGTATGTTTTGTAATTGAGATTGCATACCACTCTTCATTGAATTATATATGTATGTAATTATGCAACTTTGTCAATTTTCAAACATGGAAGAATATGTAAAATATGTATTGCAAATATTTGTACATATTTAAGGTAATCATTAAATTATATGCATTCATTTCTTATTGGAAAAATTGACTTAGAATTTATAGAAAACTAAATTCTAATTACCTCCCTTTATTTACATGAAATATTAAATTCGGTAATATCTTTATAAATAATGTTTTTTGAAACTTACAATATCGATAAATCTTAATTTGAGCATTATAATTTGTATATAAAACCATAAAAATAATGTGTTACGGGATCTTTAAGACAAACCATGAGATAAAACAAACATTTATTCCTGACATCTTTCCTTTGCAGTGGAGGAGTTTTTCTAGTTCGTTTATATTTATGTATATAAATGAAATGGACTAAAATGCTATACACAAACATCTAATTAAGCGTGTAACCAATGCTTTTACTTCACTAGCAGCATACTATTCCTTAACATTTGCTAATATTTTGCTTATCAATTTACTACACCGGGCACTCACTTTTGTTTTCAATAGCAAGTGTCAAGTAATTCTAGATCAAACAAATAATGTCTGATTTATGAACACCTGTTGTATTTAGTCCAATATCAACGCTTTTTCATTTTATCATTTTCATTGCCCATTTCATTATCAAAGTCAATATTTTCTAGTCGGTTACTTGCTAACCCAAGAGCCAGTGACATTTATGTGATAAAATGTAAAAAGACCATAATTAAGTTCATTAAATACATAGCGCCATGAAAACGTTAACAAGGTGTTGTAGTGCCAAAGTCTAAACGAAATCTCACATGACTATCTTTAATTATGATGTATACATACAATTAAGATAACAATTCTATGATGAAACAGAACGGATTTTGGTTGGTTTTGGTAAGTAATACCGATCCCCCTAAATATCAAAGTATCATGTATGAGGTAAAATTGATAATATTTTAGTAAACTACTATGCACACTGCATTGCCAAAAGAACAGTTGCAACACTTATACACAAGCAGACTACAGTCTTTCGTCGCTTTTTTTACATGAAATATCAATTCACTGACCCAAACCGAATCTTAGAACCAAACTATGTTCACAGGCACCCTATCATAAAAAACAGTATTGACTGTACATATGGAAACAACTTTTATTAATTTTTATCCAGCTGCTACTTCACAACAACAAATGAAATACATGAAATGTGTACACGTTTCTGTGTTTACCAGTTATTTCAAAGACTTTGATGTAGCGAAATATTATTACTATTCATCAATTGATAGATCCCTACTCTGGCCATTTATATGAATAGATCTGACAACCAATATTGTTCTTTTGTTTAAGGCCCATTATAACTCATAAAACATATTGATGTGCCATCTTCATGAACTATCTTTGCTTCTTTAAATCTGTTGAACATGTACAATAATGTTAATATCTTTATTCAGTTATATACTCCAAAAGTTTTGCTTTTCTTCAGATTCATGAAAAGGGTTTTTGAAATAGTGTGCAGATCTATAGAAATTAAAGGACGGGCTGGCCCAGCGATAAAGATGTTTATCTCTCAAACCTAGCAGCTTGGACAAGAGATGTATTCAGTCATGACGATATATCCTCGTACGTACCAATTACAGTGATGAAGTGTATATGTCTCAAACCCGGTAGCTTGGACACGAGTTCTACTCAGACATGACAATTTATCCTCGGACATAAATACCAATTACAATGATAATCATAAGGTTGGCAGTACTGGACATGAATATGCAGTCGAGTAAAAAGAATTTATCTATTTAGTTAATTTTACTTGCGATAATGAATGTTAATTTCATTTCACATCTTTCACAGAGGAGAATATTACGATTTTTTCTAAAGTTAGTTACAATTGCTTGATATATTCTAAGAAAGATTTGAAACAGTAGTTTTCAATGTCCATATCTAAATAAAATTCTTGAATTGGTTCATATTATGTGTAAAAAGGCGAGGTTGATTGAATTTCTAAGTCTCACACACCTTTCTACAAAAATCTAGGATATACGTATTTTCATAAAACAGTTATTCCATAGTTATGCGATAACAAATTACAACACAGCACAGTACAATGTTTATAACGCCAAAGAATGGAAATGCATCTCTGTTTAATGTTTTTCAATGCGTTATAATTGACTTTACCAGATCATGTAAATATAGCTTGCAGGTACATCTTGTTATGTAAGACTCTGCATATCATAACAAGTATTTAATAGAATATAATCAATAAATGGGAAATTTTAATATTTTTTTTACTTTAATGTATTCCTTATATCCAACAATGTTTAATATTTTCAATTCACTGTAACTTAAACAATTATGATAGAATTAAATCAAAGGAAATATGTGTGTCCTGCAAAAGTCTGCTTGTATGCAAACGTAATAGCTTACAAAAAGGAAAGTTTTGATTTAGCTTTAAGTTTTTTAACAAAAAAAAAAACAACAGCTACATAATTTTTAGAATGTGTTTGATGATGATGTTTAAATCATCTTCTAAATAAAAGTAAAAAGACAAGATCTGCGTTTAATTTACGTATTGAAAATCTTAAAGTGCAATTTAATAAGATTATTACACGTCTTTATGCTAAGCATATGCTAGGGATATGCTTTTATGATCAACATCAATAACGTTTATGTTCTTTACAGGTATTTCTAGTTTACAATTAATGTAAATAAATATTCATTATAATTGAAAAAAGACTGTTATTTGATTTTATTGTAATTAGAACGCATACTTATGTCACACTCAACTCGTTTTCTCTGACAATTCTGTACATGGGATAAATTACCTATCTGTAATTGTTTACTTTCTGTTTTTGTTGTTAATGTTTTTACTTGTTTGATAGCTAGTGGTCATGAGTGCAAATCTGACACAGGGCAGATTTTGATGCCTTTCCATTTTTCTGTTGCAAAATAAAGTAATATTTTAGACTAGTATTATGTTATTTGTCGTTTGTAAGTGGTCTTTTTCATAGTTTATAAATGTGCCACAAGTTTGTGGCATCGACAATTGATTCAAATGTTAGCTGCACAAGTATTGAAATTCTACCATGTATTTAAACATGTTTGTTTTAATAATCAGTAAACCATAAAAAAGTTCAAGTTCTAAACATTGTAAAATAAATAATGTTAGTTGTGGTTAAATTCACTTCATGATTGCTTGTTCTGTAATTTCTTGTCTATTTTTATTTTGTAGTGACATGACGTGAAATTCCCCTGTTCTTGTTGATCTTTATTAATATATTTTACAATGTTTGCATAATTTAAACTGTCTTTAGACTTTAATTACCAAACACGGATAGAAGCAAAATGTTGTTCACCTGGTCTTTAAATATCCATGCTTTCTTAATATTCTATCATCATATCTTAGTTTTACTATATAATACTATATGTTATTGATGTGCATGAAAAAAACCATTTCAAATATCAAATGAATCTATATAACAGGTGTTAAAAGTTTAACTTCCTTAACAACACATTTCAATGCAGGAGGTACAATTTAAAATGCGCTAATCTATGTTTGAAATGTCACCGATGGGAAAATGTTTCAAGATACAAATATTTATAGCGTTCTAAAATAGCCAAACTTCAGCGTTACTTTTATGTTTGAATTTATTGCTACATTTATGTTTTGAATAGTGATGAATTAATGTATCAACATAATTTGTGTTAAGACAGGGTACAATTATAAATAATTGTAATTGTATGAAAATGAATTTACGAATTGCTTTTCCTATCATGTGTATGTGGGTGTTTGCGTGCGTGCGTGCGTGCGTGCATGCATGTAACTGTGTGTGATATATTTGTCACCATATATGTGATTTTCTTGTGTATTCTTATATTCTTTATTGTTTGTGGTTAAGAAACACTGATAATTGCATATTCCATAAATTACAAATTTAGATAACGTATAAATGTTTAATCATACATTTTGTTTTATTTCAAACTGGTAAACATTCAAGCAGTGATTCTATAGATTTTATGTAGGAAATTGATTATGAACATAAAGCAATAAACGAAGTAAGATTGTGTCTGGTTTGGGTCTGTCATGAATCTATATTGACTCTCTAAGATTATGTGTGCATTGTTTATCAAAACACCTGTTCAACAGAAACTGGCTGGTTGGTTCTGTACAGAGTAAAATACCATTCCATAGGGTGTGGATATATTTATGTTCACGAAATTGATTGTTTACATGCAGACAACAGACTTCTTTGAGCAGAGAAAACGAAAATAAATAAAAAGGAAAGCATTATTTAAAAATAGATATTCATTACAAGATATCTCCTTGCACATGATATATTTCTCAATTTTCCAGAATACCTAGTTCTAGTACCCTCTAAGGCAATATCCAAAAGTATAATGAACAAGTAATAAGAATATAGTAACAGTATAGTATTGGAAGAAAATATAATGGTGTAAATATGCTATTAACGTATTTTTCTGATCTTTGAATTTTAATAATGATATTACTTTCAATATTTTGTTTAGTTTGATTTAAAAGCAGTATTTGTTTAGAACACAGCTTTCGTTCGAAACGTAAAATTATCATATACTCACTGGACCATTGGACCATAGAATCTAAGACCAATAATAGCAGCTTTATTGTATGTGCCATAAACAGTTATACATATTGTATCAGAGGGCAAACCTACCCAATAACTAAATCATATAATTTTAATCAGAAATAATGTTGTGTTATAACTGTAAAGATCAACTGTAATATCAAGGGTCAAAGAAATAAATCTAATTAATATATTTTGTAGTATTCTATACTTGGAGATTAATAATAAATTATTTAATATACCCATAAAGACTGGGTTAAACATTGTCATAAAACATGAGTATATGGTTTTATAATTCAATCGTTTATGTCTACTTTAATACATATAACGCCTTATCTGTTGCAATTCATAAGATGGTTTAATGGTTGCAACTAAATCAGACCTTTTTAAGAAAATCAAATCTCATATGATACATAAATGTCAACTATTCAACAGATTGTAAAAATATAATGGAATTTCTAACAATTGTATCACATAGCTCATGTTATTTCAAAACATAGTAACATAATGTAAGGTGATAAAACGTTTACAATTTACTGATGAAAGTTTATTAGATAATCAGATTTTTATAAAACAGAATAAGTAAAAGTGTGCGTTACAATTATCGAATTATTCTATACAGTGATTATATTAATCTTTTGAAATCAAATATGTATGCTTTAACATTTGAAACATAACTTTAGACCTTTAACTTTTGCCACGCTAAGTATTAAGATAATTGTCAATCACAACCTTCATTTCAAAATTAGTTTTGACTGAGAAGCAAAGAGTGCTGACCATGATCTGACGGTGCGAATATGCCAGATAATCATGGTCTGCACTGGACGCATTGGTAGTACACGTTTTTGACAGCAGCTTTAAGGTTGTTTTCTTTCCACATATATCTCATAATGTACGATACCTGTTTTCACCGAAGATTATAATGAATAAACTCATTAACATCATTTTTATTATATAATTTGTACTTACGATTTTGGTAACTCCGATTAAACTAAATCCACTTGTACTGATTTAAATGAAGCACTAGAATAAATTCCTGATTTTGTAATCACTAGATCATTCAATCTTATTTCATTTGTTGACATTACGTTGTTCAATATCGTATTTTACTCCTTTAATGAAAGTGTACAGTTTACTGCAACGAAAGTATTTCGGTCTAGCCTTGGCAGTTAACTTTTAATTTATCGAATGTACATTAAAGTGGAGGCCGAAGAGATTGTATAAGCTACATCTAGGTTATTGTCTTCGAATTGATACAGATTAAGGTGCATATAAAGCTTTGACATTATTTTTTATATCTCGCGTTAGATATTTTATAAATCAACCAAAACACTTTTAACTTTAATTTGCTTCTTACTTATCTTAATAAAGAAACTTATAGGAATTTATTGAATGTATTAAAGAATTAAACATTATTGGTTCAATAGAGGAAGCAAAATACCACGTTTGTTGAATTATTCTGTGTTTTTTTCTGCATGATACGTTGCTTAAACGAAACAATATTAAATGACAATTCTATTCCAATTTATTTGATTATATGTACCACCTGATTTGAAATGTGGAACGATGTCATTAAACAAAATATAATTGCAACCATAATGTGTTTTAAAGTGTACTGAATGTAGGAACCTTAGTCTGCGTCTATCATCTTTATTAAGTCAACTCATTTGCCAAATAGTTATATATTTGCCTTACGAAATAACTGCCTATCACTCATCAAGCATTTAAAAATAAATTATTTTAAAGAGTAACTTGATATAATGTTAAAATTGTTACATAGAAATTACAATAATATTTAGATTTAAAAATTGAATAACTTATAACATTTATCTTTATTTTTTATCCAGACGGTGAATTGGGGGTTATCTTAATTAAAATCAAATTGTTTTTGCATATTTTAAAATATTTAATACCGAGTGAAATGATGAAAAGATATTTTCATTATAAATTAACAAACTGTTCATTTTAGCTATAATACATGCAAATGAGGAGGCAATGGTAACTATGATATACAGTTAACATCTTTTTGGATTAAGAGATGTTACTTTTTCGTGAAAAGAATTAAGACAGCTTGATAAATTCATAAATGTTAGATCTTCTTTCAAGTAGTCATATCATATATACATATACACTTATTGAACGACCTTAGGGAAGTTTTCGGACACAAACAAACTTTAATACATTTCGGGTAAGAGTTTGATTACTCTCCTGCGCATCGGTCGAATGTTCCACTATCGCTCACTTTCTTTGTCTGAAGTAACGTGAGTGTATTCAGTGGGAAGCGTAGAGTTTGATGTAATCTGAAATGACAACATATGTAAGACTCTTTTCGCTAAAATATCTGTTAATACAAACCAGTATTAAGAGTGTTAAGTTTCTTGCTCAAAAAAACAAATAACTTTTTCGTTTTGGATATACATTTCGATATACATTTAAAAGTATATCTTTATTATGTTGACTTGTGATAAAAACTTCTATAACAAATAATAAACTGCTCGTAGATGTCAAGTTCAAATGTTATCTTGAACAAATGAATGTATATTTAGTATTTATAGTTTCAATAGTTATTTATAAAGCAAAGCATAATTTAGGACACCTCTATTTCTGTACTTAATCTCCAAGTTTGTTTACTTTTTCTGCCTTGATCAAATATGAAAATACTTACATGCATAGATTGCACCCTTTAATAAGTTTACAATTTATTATATGTTTTCGCAATATACATGAGTAACTGTTAGTTCACATTATTTTGTATGGATTATTTATATAATTTGTACTGATTGCAAGATGCTTTATTGGCCATTCTGAACGAAATTAAATACATAACGTCATGAAAATAAAACACATGTTATTAGGTGTGTACTGTATGTCTGTTTATGAATGAATAAAACATAAAACATATGAATTTTGTTATTCTCGCAATATTAATGTTTTTAAAAGGCATCCAGTATCTGTAAAATGTGTATGTACGGGATGTGTGTTGTCATTATTTGCAGTCGTTAAAGCGGCTTTTAGCTTTTATTTTCTGTTGAAAAGACAATTCTGTGTTGTTTCAAACGGAAGAAATTTTATCTATAACGCACGCTCGTTTTTTCAAAATAGAAGGTCGGGAAACGAATCGACCGATTTGTTTACATTTTTATCGTCGACAAATTTCATTTCCCACCGTTTTGACAATTTTATGAAACGATATATATAAACATACTATAATAAACCTTTAGAAAAGATGAAGGCCGCTTTAAGAAGAAACTTCAGGTATAAAAAGTTAAACTTTTTGAAACACTATTTTAAACAAAAATTAAAAAAAATAGCTTCACTCAAACTTTAGCTTTCTGTCCAATCCTATCCTGTTAAAACTTGTGTACATGATATGTTCTTACTTAGATGTGGTTCTGATAAGCAGGTAGTTCGGAAACTTATTGATATAAACATTTTATTTCATATTTTACGCTCAACTAAGATTTTTGATATACACTGTATGAAAATGGACATGAGGAAATACCATCGGACGTTTGTCATGATTACGTTACAAAATGTAGTTCTGTGTGTGGCCATTCACTAATTAAAGATATCTAGCGATCAGTTTAATAATAATATTTATCTATGTGATCTTATGTGTCCTTTACGGTTAATTAAAATACGGTCTCAAGTACACGTCAGTTCGGTTAAATTGGAATTAAAGCTGACATTGACGCAAAGTAATTTAATTGAAATATGCGTGTTCTAAATTCATTTTACAGTAAAACGAGCGTTAACAAAGGTGCATTTATAACGCCTTTTCTCTTTTCATTAAACGGTTTCTTTATGCATATCTTATAAAGGCAGAAGAGGGTAAAGATTAAATTACTAGATTGACTGACATAATTTTGTAGTTGTAATATGTTTTATTTAAATCCGTGCATGTGTTACATTTGAAGGACCTAAAATGTAGAGACAGAAAAATATAATGAAGTGGATACTAAAAGTGCATGGCAAGTGAAAGATTGTTTGTATAAAAAAAACTAATGTCACGATCCTTTCATAATAAAAATGCCCGTATTTCATTGGCATTTCTAATTATTTCACCAAGTAAAGTAGAGCATCCTGGAGGTTTTTTAAAATCACCGTTATATAAGGATCATCCTTGGGTAAAATAATTTTGTTTTAGAAATTGATTGAACTTTAACGAAATTTAGTAAATTTTCATAACAACGTCGCATTTACATAACAGTATGCACGCACAATGTTTTGGAAGTTGCATTCCTTTTTACTGTTTATTTTACAACTTGAAGGTAATTTGATTCTTTCTTTTATAAATAAAATCCAGTTTCTTTGATGACAAAAATTATCTGAGTGTACTCAAAAGATGTTTGTTTTACATTTAAAAAGAGACTTTTAAGAAATTATCAGTATTTTCAAAACAGTTTTGAGCATACTATATCTTTCAACTATAGTTAGCAAAATGAATATTAAAAGAAAACATTTTTTTCTAATTTATATCGGGGAAAACCTTTAATTTCATTTATACTTGATAAATTATAATAAAAGTCTTATCATTTTCAGGTCAAAAAGAAGAGATGTATAATTTCTTACTGAATATAATGCGGCAGACAAAAATATTGAGTCATTGATATTAAGACTTTCGATTGTTATGTAAGATCATCACCTTCAAATCTTTACATTATAGTGACCGTGAAAGTATTTACGAATAAAAAAGTTTTATTTTGGTGCATATTATAAATGGTATCTGGTGAAAAAGTAAATGGATATAATGTCTTTAATTGAAATACATTGATCTCCGTGAAAAAATCAATTATCCGATTCTAGCTGTTCTAGGCTTTTCCATGCGTTAAAACATCTGACCTCAAAACAAGTGCCCATCATTTCTCTGGGTTCCTGCAATTCTGTTCTTTTCTTTCTTTTTATTTATATCAATAAAGTGCACCGGTGATATTTTCATGTTCCTTGCGTCAGCATTAAGAGTTTTCAGTTATATGATATAACCTGTATTAGAACTGTGTGTGAACGGATCAGGTATGACGTGAAAGTGGTTCCAACCGAGGCGGAAAACACGCTTGCGTTACAAAGAGAAGTAATCGATTTATACAGTTCAACAGTAATACAAGAGTTGTTTATCTTGCAAACAATTGACCGGATTCTAAAATGGAAATAAAGTAAGCACTGTACATTAATAAATCTGATCAGTTACTTCAGGTACTTTATCTTTTAAAAACATTCAGAGCAATATCTAAGGCTGGCCAGAAAGAAAAAGAACAACAGGTAAAAATACTATTCTGAATTCGCGTATTTTAAAAATCAAATGCAAAATAATTTAAAGGAATAGGAATGGATGGATTGATGTCTGTCTAATATAAATATTCATCATTTAAAAAGAGGTACCATGACAGTTTTTCTGTTGACATCAACCCTATAAGTGAGAAATTCGTGTTTTAAGACACTATTTTTTACTTGAGAAATAAGTTCATGGGCGCCGCCATTTTGGCGTTCTGTCATTCTCGCGAGACAGACGAGACCGAGATTGTGACGTGTTACACCCACTTCCGGTATAGGTGTACACGCTGGTACAACTGAAATATATCTTGATGAAGAACTTATTAATCTTATTGCGTACATTATATATTATTTATGAAAACATCATATGGAACTGAATTGCTTTAATTAATTAATTGAAGACGCCGCGACATTAATTATCATTTGTCCGATTTTCAAGCTTGATGATGATCCCACCACATGATTTAAGCAATGACTGCTTAATTTTCAAAGATAAACCATTAATTTAATTTGGGTACTATGAGAAACTTCTTCAAATTGACGATATATCCTTTTTTTGTACTTAATTTTCGCTAGACAAGCTGTCCGAATAGGGTACATCGCCGGTCATGTATCTTTTTTTCAGCGTAAAATATCAACTAAATCCAATATGCAGAGATCTGCTGAGGACGCGATTTTCCGCCATTGACGCTAAAAATGAGAATGGCGCAGGAAAATCGGCAGCCAGACTAATATCGTATGAAAACAAAACTGCCCGTTAGGTTATTTATGCACCCAGTCAAAACTGGTACCAACAGATTCCCCTGTAATTACGCATATTCTCGGGTTTATCCAGTTCCCTATAGCTTTTTTCCACGTTATCTACTTACCCAATTCCTTTCCCACACAGATACGCATTTCTTGTACCGTAAATTTAATCCAATAAAACAAAAAATCATAAATCTACTTAATATTTAAAATGATTATTGGTAACTGAAAAAAATGTGTTGCTATTTTATGACTGTCATTTACAGTATAATTCGACAGGTGTGGAACTTAATTTCCCCTAAGGTCATTCAGTTCACCGATGAAGCGTAAAAAAAATAGATGTCTATTTCGTCATTAGAATATTTGACAAGGGTGATTAACCAATCAGGGCAACATTGTGCATGATCAAAAGGTCTGTCGGCACAGAGGCCTACAAGGAGCAATAAAAATCGTCAGTACACAGTGTGAGAGGAACATTTGGTGCAAATTAGGAACAATTAAAATGGACAATGCACAGTATTAGAACCAGCAATTGTGTGAATAAATTATGCAAATTAGATTTTTGAGCAGCCAATAAAAATGTTTTGCCTGCAGTTCATATTAGGCTACGATTACGATGCGCAGCATCATACGTTTACAGACATGTTAACAATTTACTTTTCAAAAGAGTTGCTTATATTTTGTTATCATTCGTTTAATATTATTATTTGGCGGCAGAAAATTTGCAGATTTATTATTTATAGTGTTCTTTTTCTGAAATCAAGTTTTTATTCTAACCTTGTCTTTCCCTTTAAATAAAACTGATTTTGAATATTTTGTTGTTGGAAACCACCCTTTCTAGAGTCTTTATGAAGTCACTTTACGTATGTATGGTAAGTGAATTTCTTAATATACAAAACATATTGGCCAAAGATATTGCTACAAACGAATAACCTTGCAAAAATCAGTGTATTTCAAAAAGTTATCTGGAAATACCTCAGCATTACCCAGCTGTTGTGCGGAATAATGACATCCCCATGCTCATAGCCTTGTAAAATTTATAAATCTTTTCTCCTAACATGATAAGCTATTGCAAAACAATATTTTTGTTGATTTCTTTGGTATAGCGTGACACCATACGTCATACGCGTAAAGGGTCGCCGCCGCATTTCCATATCGAAGTACGGGAAACATGAAGAGACTATATTAAAGGCTTATGACTAAACGTGTACAAAAACTCACTTTCTGGTATCATTTCAAAGGAGTACATTGCATTCACTTTCCTATAAAGAAACTGCAAAGTAATTACTAATCAATGAAAATTCGTTTTAAAAATCATGGAATTTCTCTCCAAACGCCATGAAGGGTCGCTCGATTAAAAAATGGAAAGAACAAAGAGTTGCAAAAATGCAAAATTACAAATATTGCAGACTCTATTTGATAAGATGACAACATTTGCAAAATCAAAAAAGACATGTGTTAACAAAATGTAAGTTAACAAAAGTACATTACATCTGGGTTTTCGGACCAGTCCCAAAATCATAATCAAAGTGTTTCCATCAAGAGCCCCGTGCAGAACTACTTTCAATATTTATTGTTTCCGAAATGATCATTGGTAATCGGCAAGGTATTCTCTTATCATTTGTTACTACATGTAACCATGTATAAACAACGTAAATGAACATGTTTTTACATAAATATATTTTGTCAAGATTTTAACTAAATAGAAGCATATAAGTTATGTGGACTAAATTGTTTGTTGTTGACTATCACAATAACGTTTATTGGCAATAATATAGAGGGCCCTAATTTAACACTGAAACATTTCATTCAAACATATTTTCTTTTCTAAAATCATCTTAATTTCCTTCTCATCGTTCGCATGTAGTGATTACTTACTAATTGTGCTTTCAAGTAAGCTATATTATTAACAAAGATCATCGAAGCTCATAATATGATAAATATGAAGGATGGTGCAATTGCTTAAATTGCCTGGCATAACCTAATTACAGCTGTTAAAAACCAAATATGCCCCAGAAATGGTTTAATTCTTATATCTCAAAATTTATTTATTTTTGGTGGCCTGTTATAGTATGCGAAAAGAATCTCATTGGCCAATTACCTTGACCATCATTTGCTTCTGTTGTTTTCTGGCAATTAATACAATTATAGTGATTTAGAACTTTATATATAAATCAAAGTACTATTTTGTTTACATTTTGCTTCTATTTTCAGAAAAGTTTTAAGTTCCAGTGTTACTTTCTTCAAGAAATAAGCATCTAACATGCTTTAAAACCATTTTTTAAAGTTATAACTCCATATTTGCTTTTTCAACAGAAGAACAAAGTTATTCACTTTAAAGCATAATGTGCGTTTAATACAGTAACTGCTCTCATATACAAATATATCCTTTGACCGTTTATCTTTTATTTTGTTATGATTATACATTCAAGTTACCCTATATAACAGTTCTGATCTATCGGCATTCACAGAGTGGACAAATAGCATTTCAAATACAACCACCGACATTAAAACAAAATGCGTAATTCTTTTTAAAATCAATACGATTTCATGTTAGTATTTATGTATAATATTTATTGATATTGCTCATTTGAGATACGTCTCAATGAGCTATTTAGCCCTAACGCCAAAAGATCGTCGACTATTAAACACCTCGAATGAATGGTCTTAGCAAATCCTTCACATCCAGTTTGAAATCTGACCCTGTCGTGTAATATAGTATAAGATTCAGAAAGCTGTTCACGTAAAATAAAAATGTCACAATTCTATGCCACAAAGCGTGGTTTATATAATTCAAATCGCTGTCACCACCATGATCCATAGTCTGCATATGTATATCAAATGCCACCTGAGGTATTGTTAAGGCGCAGTGAGTAACACTGATTACAATTACACGTTTGGTAAACATACGGACATCTCGGTATGCTCGTGAAGCCAGAGACTTTCCCAAAACTTGTGCATTGACCATTCGTCTGAAAAGCTGCAGTATCATGAGACAGTTGCAAGTGAAATTTACGATAAACGGAACGACCACGAAAATTCCAGCCCCGACAATTACGTTGTATGTTAACGCATTGATACCTGATGAAGACATTTTGCACTTGCCTTGCGTCATTAATGATCCATTACGAGAAAGCTGAACGTCGTCATCAAATGGTATGTACCCGCGGTGATTTGTATTGTTAAACAATTTGTCGTGTTCAACTTTGTCATATAACAAATGCGGCATATCTATGCCAGTGAAGACCGTAAGTAAAGAAACAGCCAAGATATAAATCTTGCGTCTGTCAATTTGAAGCCATGGTTTGTAAATGAATACAGTTCTTGTAATAGTTAAACAAACTATTAGCCACATAGACACTTGTGCTAGTAACTGGAATCCAAAACTAAACACTTTACAAGGAATGGTGTATTTTGACTGGAATTTATACTGCAGTGGAGACAAAATAAGAACTAACTGAACTCCAAACACTGTTAGTAATAAAGTATCTAATATAGATAAAACCACAAAAAACGCACCGAATTTTGATTTTGCACATCTTTTCCCGCGTGTCCAAACATATATAGATATGATATTTCCAAATACTCCAATGGTAATTAAGGTAGATAGTACAATAAAAAGAAAGAAATCTTTAGTGCTACTTTTCATCTTGGTTTAACAATGTTCATCTATGGCATAAGCAGCTATCTATCAGTGTCTTGAATTGACCAATCAGATGAGTGATATATTTGGAAAAAATACAATGTTCGTTGCTGTGCAACGATGTTAAGAGTTGTTTTGTTTCTCAATAAACAAGTAATGGATTTCATACCAGATCTCTTTGTTTAGATCTCCAACATATTTGTTTATGAACGGAAGATATGACCATTTTTATCATGATAATTGTTGTTTAATTGTTTTTCCATGATTCAAGTTTGTTTTGTTTTGTTGTTTGTTTTTTTTATTTGATGGTATTTATCGACGACTTCGAATTTGCACGAGTTTTTGACATGACTGATACGTGAACGAATTTCATTTGATAATTGCTGATCGTAACTATGTTATATGGAATATTCTTCCAAGTAAATGGCATTCGAGTTCGTGACATTAGGACAAAAGTCGAGATAAGGTTAAATCAAACTAAACATCATATAAAAAAAGAGTATGCAACACTTGCTCACCTGACTTTAGAGCTTCCGTATAAATAACAAACTGTCGGCAGATAAAAATATACATTTACTTATAAATAAACATTCTTGGGAATATTAAATAATTCCGAAACAATAACATAAAGATATGTGAACACGCAAATATGATAATTAAGTTCAACAGAAGAGCCTTGAATTTGAAGTATGACATTTCAGAGTTTCTAAGTTGAATATTTTATCATCTCCTTTCATGCTTACAAAGGCTATTTAAAAATGCAGAGAAACCAAAAATCACTCTCGTTGCTAAACAAATTTAGTTTGTAAGAATAGGATTTCAGACAATTTAGTATCATTCGGGACTTGCTATGCCGTCCATCGCGTCAGATACTGCCTCAAATGGGGCGTCTACAATGTTACTCACAGTATCATCAACTGCTTCAATGGCCGTATCAACAGGAGCGTCGACAATATTACTGACTGCATCGACTGAATTTTCGACTACTTGATTTGCCATTTCAACTGGAGCATGGACAATATCACTTAACGAATCTGCTGAATTTTCGACCACTTGGTTGGCTACTTCAATTGGACCGTCAACAATATTACTGACCGTATCAACTGAATTTTCAACAACTTGGCTGGCCATTTCAACTGGAGCGTCGACAATATTACTAACCGCATCGGCTGAATGTGCAACAACGTCATTAGCGATCTCGACTGGAGCATCGACAATGTTATTGACTGAATCTGCTAAGTTTTCGACCACATCATTGGCAGTTTCAACGGGAGCCTCGACAATATTACTAACCGTATCGGCTGAATGTTCAACAACGTCATTAACGACCTCGACTGGAGCGTCGACAATGTTATTGACTGAATCTGCTAAGTTTTCGACAACATCATTGGCAATTTCAACGGGAGCCTCGACAATACTATCTATTGAGTCTGCAGCATTTCCGACAATTTCACTTCCAGATTCAATAGGCGCTTCAATAATTGCATTCGTTGCATCTACAGCATTTTCAACAATGTCATTTGAAATTTCAACAGGTAACTCGCTTACTATATCCGCAACATTTTCTATTGCTTCATTTCCCATTTCAATAGGGGCCTCAGCAATATTAGTGAGATCATCTAACTTATCCCCGCCAATGTTTTCAATAACATCATCGACTGAATTTGCAATGTCCATAGGAATATTAGCAATATCGTTTGTTGTATCTAATGTGTTATCAACGACGTCTTCAGCTAAATCTTTTATACTTTCTACCGAGTTATCAATTATGTCGCTTGTAGAGTCCAAAACATCCTCTACTATTCCTTCAGTTTTATCGTTTGCTGTGTCTATAATGTCAGCCGTATTATCTATTATATCTTCCACTTTATCAATTGCATTATCCATGATATCGTCAGTAGTATCAACTATATGGTCGTTTCTATTATCTAATGTGTCTACAACATCATCAATATTGTCAGTTAGATCGTCTAATCTATCGATTGCGTTCTCACTTATGTCTTCCGTGGAATCAATTATATTGTCTGTAGCATCATTTAATGTATCTACAATATCTTCAGTATTATCTTTGATATCTTCTACTCTATCAATTGCGTTTTCGACAATATCGGCCGTAGAATCAACTATATTGTCTATAGAATCATTTACGGTATCTCCAATTTCTTCAGTATTATCTGTAATATCTTCTACTCTATCAATTGCGTTTTCGACAATATCGTCCGTAGAATCAACTATATTGTCTTTTGCATCATTAATTGAGTCCATAATATCATCGACAAAATCGATTTGATTTTCGACTATATCGTCGGCAGAATCAATAACATTATCATCTGTATCATCTACAACATCCGAAACTGCGTCCGCTATTTCGTTTCCTGAATCAATATCTGTTAAATCTTCAACAGAATCTAATAGATTTTCGAATTTATCGTCGGCAGAATCAATTATATTGTCTCCTGCATCATCAATGATATCCGAAACTGTGTCTGTTAATTCGTTTTCTGTATCTGTCATAGCATCATCGTTTAATATATCATCCATTAAGTCTTCTTTGGAATCATCAATTATATCATCTTCTATGAGGTCTTTAGTTTCATCTACTAACTCTCTAGAAACATCAATAATACCGTCATCAATATTTTCAGTTATTTTGTCAAGCGTATCACCAAGGTTTTCAATAACGTCGTCACTTTCTCCTACTTCCTCGCTTATGTCATCGAGCTTGTCGAAAGTATCAGTGTCTAAAGTGTTGTCAAAATCACCTAATATACCTTTGTGATCATCAAGAACATCTTCAATACTTTCCTTTACATCTTCAATTGTAGGTTCAACAATTAACTCACCTAAATCATTACCATCACCAATGCTATCATCAAATATATCGCTGTTCAAAATACTTTCATCACCATCTAAATTATCACCCAAAAGACCATTTTCTGATTCAGTCATTTCATTTAACGAAATATCTGTGATATCGTCACCATCATTATCGTCATCAACACTATCGTTGTCATCAATAGTATCGTCAACATTACTAGAATCACTGGCAATTGAATTGTTCTTATCATCTTCTTCAGCATCATCAGTTTCATCATCTTCGCTGCTGCTTCCATCTTCGGTATCATCACTATGTAAGATATTATCTTGTATATCTTCCAACTTATCAGCTATTTCATTATCACTGTCCATAATGTCGTCCATCAAATCTTCTTGAGAATCACTCAAATTTTCAGTAATTTCAGGCATGAAATCAGTAATTTTTGAATCATCGTCAAAACTATCATCCAGTAGTCCATCGCTGTCCATTAAATCTTCCATACTGTCCTCAATTATGTTTGGTAGGTCACCAGATTTTTCTGAAAAAGTATCGCTTCTGTCATCAAAAACGTCGTCAATGGTATCTTCAATTTTATCTTTTATTTCATCTAAAACATTTTCTTTATCATTTGCTTCATCAGAGATGTCATCAATTTTATCAGATACATTATCAGCAGCATCTTCAATAAGATCTTCTAGTTCATTTAGATCTCTTTCTTCGGAGTTCAAACCACCAAATACCTTTCTTGTTATATCAATACCATTTATATCGCCCCCTCCGTCTTTGATAATATCATCTAAATTATCTATCAAATCAGAGCCGCCATCTGTTATCTTGTCCTTTATGTTATCAGCAGTATCCTCTAATAGATCTGAAGCATCGCCGACAAAATCTTTTGTGTCGCCGATAAAGTCTTTAATGAAATCAGGTAAAAAGTCATTCATTTCTGATGGCGGTAAGAAGTGTCGCTTACTGTCAAGAGGAACAACGTCTTCGGGTGTGGCAAAAAAGAAATTATTTACAAACGGGAAGGTAATTTCGGTATGAAGCATATTTGGATATTGCGAATTAAAAGACAAATCTGGAAAACGTGTTTTGTCATCAGTCCCTGCTTTATTTCCTCCCGGTCCAAAGATGGACGTGCCTTTGGACAGTCGTGAATCTATAGGCATGTTTCGAAAATTTGAACCATCAATCGAAAGATCAGGAATTCTTGAAAAAGAAGGAGGTGGTATATTTCTTGTGTACGGAACGTTAGATCCTTGTAAGTTTCCACTAGGAACTATTGGTGACTTGGTCCAATTTGATGGCACCGCTATCGATTTTGTTTCTTCCGGTGGTGGGGCGGGTGCTACAGCTTTCTCGACCCTGTCCCTTACAACAACACAGCATCCGACTGGTTCCATATCCATCACTTTTCGGAGCTGTAAACAAAAAAAAACAAACAAACAATAATTATTTAAATGCATACATGTATACTATTTGAGTACTGCAAAACTACTTTTATCAAGCTGAAGGTTTTGTTGATGTAACCTTGAATTATGAATTCGTGTGTAGAATTGAATGATAATATTTTTTAAGAAAGTTTCATTATTTAGTTTTTAAAATTCCTAGAAATGTTATGAATAGAATTGATGCAAATATATGAATAATATATATAATTACATATACATATTACCAATTTAGTCACGAGATCAGACATAATGTACAACACATTCTATGTTTGTTTATAAGAATATATGTATACCTGAGGAGAAGAATATAATTTTCTAATGTTATAAAGGAAATACTAGATGCTAGATCAGTAATGCAATAATCATGCAGAGAAATGAAAGATATGATGTTAGTTGACTAATTTTAACACTGAAAAGTTTTCTCAAAAATGCAAATATACATACGCATTATGCACTTGTTGGTGTGTTGTTTTTGAATGTTTTGCTTATATGTTTCAGCTTTTACGGCCGTTATTTGCTTGTATCGCTTTGCTTATGACTGCTT
The DNA here is from genome assembly GCF_026571515.1 of Ruditapes philippinarum. Classification (NCBI taxonomy): domain Eukaryota; kingdom Metazoa; phylum Mollusca; class Bivalvia; order Venerida; family Veneridae; genus Ruditapes; species Ruditapes philippinarum. The sequence continues at coordinate 254,937 of NW_026861682.1, read as the reverse complement.
ATACGGCTATAATTTCCTTAAATAAGCTTTTACAGCTATAAGTTCCTTAAGCTATGTACGGCTATAATTTGCTTATATTAAAATTTACCGCTATAATTTGTTTATATTAGCTTTTACGGCTATAATTTGCTTATATAAGCTTTTACGGCTTTTATGTGTTTATTCAGCTTTAAGGACTGGAGCTTGCTTGCGTTAATATTACTTTTGTTAAACAGCTTAATATAATAGCTATTTGTCGCGTATTCTTTCTCAATTCAGTTTTGCTTTTGTACCAGCTTTTGCATTTGTTAAGCTGATTCTATCAGGCTGAGCGTTTTCTCCCACTAAAGGCTAATGTAAGTGTTTGGTTTTGTCCTGTGGCTTTTTCAGCATTTTATTAGCTTTGAGTTCTTCATAATATACTTAATTTTGGTATTGATGACCATGTATGACCGTCGCACTTCTTGAAAAACCCATATTTTGTATATAAATTATATCAATTTTCTGAAGCAGGCATTTTTTCGGTGACATGCTGTGTATTTATGCTATCATTATCTAACTTTAAAAAGTAGTTATATGTAACAATCTAACGTTTAACATGCAATTACCCTTCGACTTGGAGCTGCATAAACTGGTCTTATCTTAAATTAGTAAGTATATCAAAAATTATCTTGTAAAGCTTATGAAAAACATACAAATCATATCATTATTTAATAACACTGAGTTCCAAACACGGGAAAAGAACTCGTTCTTATTGCTTAACAATTCTTTTGTGAAGTTACGTTGGAAATATTTAAACGAAATAAACGTCTAACAGAACAGAGACAGTAAAAGTCAAGAACGGCTTATGTTATTTCATGTATTTACAATGGTATAGTTTGTCTCTGAGTCAAAATAATTGTATATAGACTAGTACAATGTAAATTAAAACAATAAATCAGCATAAAGTAAAAAAACAGGTAATTTAAAGTAACGATTGACACACTTAAAATGTTTCAAACATACTTGACAGTATTCATCCAAGAGTAAAAGTAAATAAGGTTGACTTGCTTTGTAATTTTAAATAAAAAGTTAAATCTAAAAGCACTTACAACTATTGCTCGACCAAAGATTGAATAGTCACCGACTAGTGTAGCAGGAGCATCTCTTGTATCAATATTTACCCTACCATACATGTCTCCAATAAAATCTCCTAAATGACCGCTATATCTGTGTTATAAAAAATAAAAGAGTTTTGTATAGACAAAAAGTAGCCTCAAGCCGCCCGGTTAGCTCAATAGGTAAAGCGTTGAACTCTGAATCGGGCGACCCAGGTTCGATTCCCGGACGTTGCAGGTCACTCTCGTGATTGATCATGAAACCGTTTTTACGGTCATTCGCACTTTACCTCTGCTCTGGCATGTACAGAAGTTTCAATTCCTTGTGAAACTGGGGGCTACTAGAAATGCTAAACTGCTTGACAGCATGACCAAGAACGATGCGGTGGCTGAACAATTTTCTGGTAAATTCAATGTGGCTTACTGCCGTGATCCGGAGTGAAAACTATCAACACCACTACCACCACCAAAAACTCGTAAGCAGGCAACTAACAAAGACGCACGGAAGTTATCGTGACTTTTGCAACATGAAATATGTATTTTTAGTAATACATAGAGGATATTGAATGAGTGTAGTTTAATACTAAATTTATTGAACGAGTTGAATAAAATCATATTATGCGAGCCTCTGGCGAGCATAATATTGTTTTATTCAACGAGTTCAATAAATTTAGTATTAAATCTACACGAATATAATATTCTATTTATCACATATATAAAATAAGAACAGTAAACTGTTAAAATGAGTAATTTTTCAATGACGCGCCTATAGTGTAACGCTAACATTAGCGCGCTTTAACGCTATGTTTCTATGTAGCGCAAATGACGTCACGTCAAAGTGTTATTACACTAGTGTAATATCGTTTTTATTAAATGGCTTTATTACACTCCCACGCCAGGGTTTATGTGATAAATATGTATACTGCTCTAAATTAAGGTTATAAACAAAAAAAGTTGAGACAATCCTAACACTTAGTTCTACCATTCATAAAATTGACCTGTAAATAATTGTACGTCAATTTCAACGTCAGTTTAACTGTTCACAAATTTCATTTCCCAGAGAAAATTTACATGTATACATGTTGCAGCTAACACATATATACAAAACTTTACACATGTTCATTAAGAACAGGCAATTGAAATAATTGAATAGACAAATTCTTATAAAATGCTGTTCCTGCGGAAAAGAATTTTACGAAAATTATCTAACTCAATGAAAACGTCTACTTTGTTTACATATATTCATCGAGAACATTATTTCTTTGTATGATTGTGTGCATTATTCTTACACAGACATCAACAATAAATTTCTATCATTTTTCTTTCACTATCAGCAGATTACTAGTTACAGCCTATATTATGGTATAATCGTAATATTGAGAGTTTTGTAGAAACAAATGTATTTCTTTTACTTACCTTTTGTTCCAATAAACAGGTCCTACATTTTTACAGCCGTCAGTAACATCCCCATATCTATGAACCTCTAACTTGTAGAACATTCCCCATGTCTGTCGCTGGGAAGGAACGCCGTCAATATCAACAGACATTCGTAGTGGACCCGGCTTTCCATCGTTCACCTATATAAGGACGACAACGAACCGTCCATAACATATTTACAAATTTTAAAATTGAAAATAATAGACTGTATATCTAGGAACACATCAAAGCCTTTTCAGATAAATCAACCAAACCCTTAACCTGTTGAATTTATGTTATTGATTTTCCATTGTTTGCATTTAGAACTGACAAATCTAAGGATTTCAATATCAGAATATAAAGGTTTAGCTTCCAACAGCAGACGACTGCTGGCAAATGCAGACTGGCCTGACTCTGCTGTAGTCGTAGCAAAGGCTAAACCTTTCCGGTTCTAGCAATTAAAGGCTACATGTTTGTAAACTTTTTATACGAATATATTTTTATTAATGAAATTTGAATAATATTTGTTCTGGGAATGTTATTTAATTCATGTAGGTCGAATTCTTCATGCCACGGAAAGTTTTACTGGATTTAAGACAGATTTGTACAGTAAAGCTGATATATTAAATACAAAAATAAGGTATGGTTAAATGTTCAATTACGTATGCAACCATGGTATTAAAATTGTTTAAGAAACTGTTTCTTAAATATTAAAACACATACATTTTCTTTAGATAGGAAAGTAAGGAATGAAAAGAGAAATAAGAGCGTAAATATCAACAATGAAGACCAACGGTCATGGAAGACAGTCCTAATGGCACCCACGCCAGTCAGCCATACTGATACTTACATGTTGCCGTAGTTTAACCCGTCCAAACACCCTATGTAACTGTTTTGAATCCGACGGATAGGGTCTCAAATCACACTCGGCATGCACTAAATCTGGCAAGTAAATTACATATTTAAAATACATGTGTATGTGAGCTTTCATGTATAAGTGGCCTTTTATTTTTCATAGTGCTTCGCTGAAATTAATTTATATTGTCGTAATAACGTGAATATTAATCTTGCCACTAATTATGTATTCATCTGTAGCTGTTCTACAGAAATAAAAATCTCTGACGGCTCCCGAGAGGGACCAAAGTTAAAACAGCACGGATGAGCACTTATATATACATATTGTGAAGCATGTTAGAATTATATCTATAGAAATAGCATGCTTACCTTTGTCGTCTGTTTCCGTCAAGATGATTTTACTGTTTAGCTTTTGTTGTAATTTTGAGACGTCCCCCCATAATCCCAGCAAATCAAATCTACCAAGATTCTTCTCTCTGTCACTGTTGGCTTTGAAAGATAAACACAAAAACAAATTATAATCATAACAAGCACGCCATAGCAAGCAAACGCGAACCAAAGGAAACTTTCAAATAAAAAGTTCATTTAGACATTCAATTTATGTTTCTTTCCAAATTTGACACTGACTACATGTTCAAATGGTTTCCATTTGGAATTATGTTATTTTGAATCTCATTACGCCTATATTCCAATGTTTCCTTACACACTTTCTTTACTGATATAAGCAATTGTCTTTTTCTTTTTTAATCTAAGACACTTTAAACAAAAATTTGTAGAAATATTTAAAGTCGTAATATACATGTAAATGTTATGCTCAATCTATATGTATTTAGCTCGTTATTTACTTACACATGCTTAACTAATTTTATGAAATTTGTTTTCAATATTTTCTTACAAATGGTGTATCACATTAATTTTATGCATAGCTGCATTGAATAAATGTCTACTGTTTTCGGTGTTCCAGTACGCATGTCATGTTGTCTTGAGCATAGTTTGGTGTGTAGAGGTACAATGTATCTTGTAAATTAAATTCTAAACAAGTTATATTGCTCAATGTTTCTTTTTAAATATTATTAATTAAACTGAATTCCTGGAGAACTCTTTTACATTCAAATTAATTTTAAGTTTACGTGGTGATATTGCGATTTGATTATTATAAAGACTGGTTTAAACCCTGGTTAATTATATTGCATGTAAATGTATCAATTTTGTAAAAATGTTACGATGATTGTACCTTTGGTAATCTAATAAAATATATGTTCTGTTTTGTCCTGTTCATGTTAACGGGGAAACGTGTAGAAGTTTCAACAATTCCTGCCACTCTTCAAACTACATTACGCGAGATTTTGGGACAAAATTGTTTGAGAAATGATCGATCATTTTTTAACAACTTTAATCATTGTTTTACCAAGTATACATGTATACATGAACGGTGTTTTAGGGATATGATTTAAGGCTAATTCTGACATTGGTCAAAAGAAGATGATTTTCAAATGTAACACCCAATTTTGCAAAGAAAAAACAACAAACAAATCAATGTCAAACCAGTGATACTGCATTAAATGTGACATTATATCTGTAATAAAATACGAAAATAGACGCTAATATATTAAAAGAAAAGGTATCAACACCTTAAAAGCGGAGTGAAAATGAATATATAATATTTAATTTTATGAAATATATTAGAGTATGCAATAAACGTGTCAACTAAGGCTGTTCACCTTGCAACATTCGTATGGCATTATCGATCAATTGTAACCTTATTAATGTCGAGTATATCTTGCTTAAAGTTATGCATACAGTATGGATGTGAAAATTGACATGCAGTAGAATGGTTATTGATCTCCTCATTAATTATTTGTTACCTAGACAAACAGGGGCGACCGTGGCCGAGTGGTTAGGGTCATTGATTTCGGGTCTTCCTCTAAAAGTATCTGGAACGTTGCCATATTAAATATCAGTTTTGGTGCAACAACACCTATTCGCCCTCTTTCGAAAAAAAAATAAAAAAGAAATAAAAGAATAACATATAAATGGCTTTAACAGACATAGTTTATAATTTTATGTTAAGTAACGGTTTCTAGAAATTGAAATAAAACAATTCTAATTCAAGCTTCTTATTCATACATAACTTTTGAAAATATCATCAATATTCAAAGCAAAATACAATTGATTTTGCAGCAACCAATTCAGAACAATAAAGGTTCTACACATAGTATGACTTCTCTAGCAATAACAGCTTTAATAGCAAAAAAATAGAAATAACAAAAAAGAAAGAAAAGAAAGCCACGAAGAACAAGCAAAACGGCAAAAAAATGAAAATGTTGCAAGCTAGGTTTGACTGAACCTGTTTATTGACGGTACTGAAAAGTGAAAACTATCGTCCATGCCCCCTAGCACCGGCGTAAGCTGAATTATAACATTTCAATGTGGTTATGGTGAAAATTTGAATTTAAAAACATCCGCAGATGTTCACTTCTTTTGGTATGACTGTTGATTTCATTGTTGAATGGATAGGAAAGTTCAGTCAAAATCAAATTTTATTTTCTACAGCAAGCATTTCGTGCACTTGAATCGTTAAACAAGTTTATGCTAACCAATTAGCTTTTTTAAAAAACAGGGCTACTTGTTATTGTGAGTTATGTGTACCTAAGTTATGCAGATGAAGTTAGACAAGTCGTCGGGTTAATTCTACAACCCCGTAACTCGATTTTTGGCAAAATTGAGATTTTTATATCATTTTTTTCGTCTCAGTGAGCTCTTCACAGTGAACATACTTATGTAGTTGTAGAACTAACATAAATATGTTTATTTCCAATTCCACAAACCCGTAACTCGCTATTTACATCAAACTTTAATTCTAGACTCCAGTAACTTCTCGTCAAATCAAACATTCTGATTTTGTACCACGTGATACATGACACATCTGTAATGGCTGCCTACTTTATCACAACCAAATATTTGAAAAAAACCTTTAGTGATTTATTTAAAGATAATTATAGTATATTACCTGACTGTAATATACATATATTGATGATTTAGTTTTAAAGTTCTAACATCATTTTGAATTATATAGTAAATGTCTTAAATAGATACATATGTAAATACTACATTTATTCGGATGATTACCATTTCGGACAGGCTCGATGAGTACTATAACTTTTTTGTTTCCGAAAGCTTCTTATTTTTAAGTTTTTACACTTTTTGAAAGGGTACTCATTGGCTATATAGCTGAACCCTTTTTTTCCATTTGCATTTTGATCATCCATGAAGTTATAGTTAGATGTTAGATTATCTTAAATGGAAGACAAAATACCACTTTGTTTACATCTAGATGCTATAAGGACAAATTGTTTCAGATTCAACGCTGTTTTCTAAAGTACGAAAAGCATCCACTTGATGTACACTCTAAATAAAAAATTGAAACATTATAGCAACATAGGTATCTGACAGAAACGCATCGTCGGATACCCACGGTTGTTAAACATGTAACAGAACAAGTGCATACTTTTTCAAAAATTGATGTAGATATCATTTGATAGTAGCATTGATTTTCAAACAGACGTGTAATATATAACACAGTAGGAGAAGTTAATGATATTTTTGACTTGAATTGTTGCTATGTTTCTAGCCGAAAATTATTACACTTAGTCAATTTTGCTTCAAATCATTCACTTAGAACCCCGTATGTCGCTTTAATGGTATAGAAATGACCTGAATGTTTTGCCAAAAACCCAGTATCTCCCGAATGGGGTTTTAGAATTCAGAATTTGTATGTGTTTTCTTATTTATTATGAAAAATTGAAATAAATTATTTGAGATTTTAGCTTTAAAATTGTATGCAAATAAATAAAATTCGGTATATTTGTATAACATACTGATTTCTAAATTCACTGAAAATTTTACCTTTATACGGTTTATCATTAAAAAGTTATTACAGTTCAAAGTTTCAAATGCGATTTTCTAAAAATGACAAAAAATGACATACGGGTTTGTAGTATTAAGCCAACGAAGTATGAAAAACGATTTGAATACAAAACAAATTTTAAATAAATCAAACTTTCATATAACTTCACTAATAGGCTATGTTCTTGTCAACAAGTGTATGAATCCGTCAAAAAACAATAAATCAAAATCAAGTTGTAGATGCACATTGTTATGTATCACTGTTGAAAATATATTAATTTCATAATGAGGTGAGAAGGTCATTACGAATAATCTATTTATTAAAAGGGGACTGACTTTACTTCACCTTTTACAATTTAAAATGTTCCGATGAAAATAACGTCTTCTAATTAATCATTCATTGAAAGATTTATTTCTTTCGGTAAGCTTTACTGTTGCGGAATGATTTGTGAAACACATCTGCAAGAAGTCCGTGCTTTAAAACGCGCGCGTGCAAGAATCCAAGGAGAGCATTTCCCATTTTATGCCTGAAAGAATTTAATTTCTTTGGCAATATTCGAACTGATAGCGGCAAAAATATGTAGATTATTGTTAGGTCATATTATTTTACATATCTTTCGAGTACTCACGTTGAATAATCGGTCATTTCAAGCATTATATTGAATAGTGGGTAACTTGGAAAATTACTCAACATCCCATTTAAAATTAAAACAACTGAAAGTTAAATGGTAATTCATTGTATTTTTACCATGCATTAGATAGGACATATTACATAAGAATGGTTAACAATAAATATGGGGCTGATTTAATTAGATACTTCAAAAATATAAAGCGTTAAAATGTGAATGGTAAATAACCCATAGATCGAATATAGTTACATTTTATATGGATCGCTTGAAAGCGGTGATGTTACTTGACAATACAAGATACATATAATTATTATACAACTGGTTGTATCTTTGAGTATTCTCCCTTTACAAGCCGCACAACGCGTGAACAACTAAAATTACATTCTACGCAAATCCTTTTCTTACTGCTACGGAGGTCTTCCTCTACCAGTAAAGCTGAAAGGTTGCCATTACACGCCATATGACCTTTACCTTGTTGGTGCGACGTCAGATTCAACCAAAAACACTCTTTACATAAAATACTTTTGGGCATATGAAACGCAACGATTTGCGAACTTTTTGCACTTTTAGAATTCTATAGAGTTAATTTTACTTTCGAACATGAAATTGTTATGGTGCTAGTATACCTGTTTTTTGCTAATAACAAATAATTCCGTTCATTTTAAGCGAAGACTATTTTCTTTTTCATTCAAATGTAATGCAGCGAACATTATTTTTTCAACAAGTTGCTATGTATATGAATAAAGCTAAATGATATTGAGCATACAGAAAAGTATTTTTATAGCCATCAGTTATTTACGCCATTTAAAGAGTTTTATATGCATTTGAATATCAATTTAGTTTTATTTCTTTAACATTTTCATTAAAATTATTGTCGAATTTTAATCTATAACATGTGTAATTTTGAATGAGCTTGATATTGCAATTTGTTTTCTAATATTTAAGAATGAAAAAAAAAGGAAAATGTTATGGAATGATATTTTTTAACATACAATTTCATGTCATTGATAAAATATGTTTAAATAAACTTTCTAAAATAAGCATTCGATAGAACAAAAATTATTAAAAAGTTATTCGTGAATTGTTATCAAATATTCTTGTTAAAAATTTATTTCGTTAATTCTAATTGTTTTTTATACTTACCGTTCGAGGGTCTGCAATCTGCTATTAAAGAAATGCATCCGAATAAATACAAATAAACAAACGATCGAATTCGAAACACATTCATGTTTTAATATAACAATTATTTAAGCAAATAAATAAACTGTTTCATTCCGCATTGACGAAAAACGATTGAAAACTAACACTAACTTCTTTTTTAATTCCGAAATATTCAACACCATTAATTTACCAGTATGCTTAACATAACTTGATCATCACGACTTTTAATGCGAAACAAATAATCATTAATTATGACAGTATTTACATTAATAGTAGATCTATATTTTTTGTATGAATCATTTATGTAAAAAAATATCAAGCGTCCAATCACTTGTGAAGGTCGTCCCTAAAAATATCACGGTACAGATATCGCCTGTCACGAATAGAAGTTAGTACTAGTTAGCTTGCTAAACTTTTCTAAGGTACATGCGCTAAAGTTAAATGGCTATTGCCTATTGTTTTTATTTTGATTTAGTTTTTTTGTTTAATCAATGATTATTCATTCATAACAAGATTTACATTTTTAAGTAGTGTATCTTAATTGACTTTATAGTAGGTCTATAAAAAGCTATAAAATGTCACATGATAAATATTGTAATCATCATCATCATCATCATCATCATCATCATCATCATCATCATCATCATCATCATCATCATCATTACCTCATTATATCACCAAGTACATATTGATATTGAATAAAGCATTATATTATATTATATTATCATCAGTATAATAATCAATAATATTATTATTTTATTTATTTATTATATTTATTTATTTATTTATTTATTTTTTTTTTATTTATTTATTATCATTATCATTATTATTGTTGTTGTTAGCATCGTTGTGCTTCGTCTTTGTCGTTATAGAGTATTCAAATAAAGGTTCTGTAACCAATTAAGTCGTCCACGAAATTCTTTATTTTTTTTAGCAATTTCATTCGGTAATTCTTTATTCCTCTGTGGGAAAATACGAGATTTGAAAAGTTTCGTAGGCGGGATTTGACGAAAATATTTTACAACGTGTCAATAAAATGACACCGGTGCATGAATTACTATTTCATTCCTTAATTCACTGTAAATCTCTCAATTTAAATGTATCACGTGCACGCCAGTAAATCTTGTTTGTATCATTTAAAGGCAAAAAGAAAAATCAACTATAGTTTAACATTTTATAACGTAACTTCAACGAATTACAAATTGATGTAATAAAATACAATTAAATAAAAAAAACAACAACAGCAAAAAGGCATAATAAAAACAGCACAACTCGTTTTAGAACATAGAAATTATTACATGGTACAAGTAAAAAAAAAATGGCAGTTTGACAGATACATTTCATTGACACAAAAACAGAATTAAGTCATTATAATTGTCAGCTTTCAATTATATTATTGCCTAATAGTATATCAATTCTATCAAGAGATTTTACAACGTGTAAATATAATGACACCGGTTGAAAAAGAATACTCTTTGATCAAAACAGTGAGTTAGATTTTACGGCGAGTGATCATGAAAACCAACAAAAACTCTATGAAACGCCATTACCGTTAAACACAAAGAATGGAAACAGTAAAGTAGTTCTTATCCACATATAGAATATGAAAGTGAAAAAAAAACAAGACGGGCAATTTTAAAAAAAGACGTAGTTCTTACAATATTAAGATGTACACAGTTGAGACAAATTATTTTGGCTTCGAAAAACAGTTAGATGACTAGTTAATAGGAATAATATTGTTTAAACGTAACAAAATGCCAACACTTCGCTAGGAAGAATTGATAAACTGTGACTAGTAAAAAGCAGGCGAATACTTAAAAGTACTCTTTTCCGCGACAGGAAGTTTGTCTCCGCCCCATGGTCTGAAAAATAATAAAATTAACGCATTTACAATTAAAAAATTCAGTGGATACACAAATAAGAATTTTAGCTTTTTCTTCAGCATCTTTCAAATATATTCGCTTTTGTTTCAAACAATATATGAAATTTTAAGAAAAATATCGATAAATCAAAACAATCTTTTTAACATTGCAATATTGTTTTCGTTCTTACACTCAGAGCCATTTTAATGATTAAAAGATTTATGTTTTATAAATGTGTTCAAATGGAAGTTCTAGCGCTAAAATAAACTAAATTTCCTTTCTACATTTTTTTTAATTATGTGCATCCTAAATAATATGAATCAGTGTACATGTATGACAAAAAGTACTAGTCTGAGTGTAAAATATACTGTAAAAGAATGGCTCATTCTATTAATAAATAGTATTATATAGATATTTGAAATTCCTCCGAATATAGGTATACAACTGGTTGTTTTTGGGCGTTTATACTTCCCGCGCCTACCTATAGAGACATGATCGATTACTATATCCGATCACTAAAACATCTTACAAGTAGAAACATAGAATACTAAATAATAAAACAGTAAACAAATCTGTCAATTTTGATATAAATCGTGACATCTGCATTACTGTTTTTCGCTATAGTGATGAACGGAAGTAATTGACATTTAAAGCCGTAACAAAATTGTACGGTAATATGCCGGAACGACACCTACATTTTCCGGTCAAAAAAATAACGAGCTAAATATTGAGCGTAATTATTAAATTATCAAATCAAATGACAATCAAAACTGGCGTAAGATGATTTTGATATTTAGGTGATTCTTTTTCCTTTTTAAGTCAGTGCAACCTTTTTAGATTAAAAAACAACAACAGCATGTTTTTGGATTGGTAATAGGCCATCCAGTTTTTATACCGCCCACATCAAAACTGTTATCAATTTATATGACAAATTTTAACTTCACATGGTTTGCACCTGACAAAGTATATATAAAATAAGTATAAAAAGGTCGGGACGCGAATGTATTTAATTTCGCACATAATTATATATGCATTTTGACGATGCAGGTAATGTGAAATGCTTTTTGTGGAGATTTAATCTTAAAGGAACTCCACTGAGGTGCAACACAAACATAAACTTTGAATCCTTACATAAATCAGCTGATGTACAAAAATTAACAACAGAAAAAAATGCAAATGTCAATTTAGAAATATTCTTAGAAATTAATTGAAAATCGTATTCCTGTGCTAATTTATTCTAAGCCCGATCTGAATAAAAGACGGTGCAAGGTTTTTTTAATTTTTCACAATTAGAGTAACTATTCTGGAAAAATGGAAAGAGAAAATGATCTGAAATTTTGCATACAAGATTTTGGTCTAGAGGGACATTAATCGCAAAAATAATTTCTAGTCCCTTCATGTAAAAATGTAAAAAAAAAACCTCATTGGAGTCCTTGTAAAACATGACTTTGTTTTATATAAACAGTATACGATGAAGCTTACTTGTAATACATGCGCGGTGCACCTTTAATATTTACTGACTGGAATACCTGAAAACAAAATATAAAAAATACATAACTATATCTAAGAAGCGTAAATAAAGCTAGAAAATGTCTAAAATCTTCTTTTCTTTACCTCTACAAAGCAAACTATTTACTTTATTTTCGTAATTTGGCAGTCAAGTCTAATCAACCTAACTTTGTTTCCGCGCTTTTTTATGCATTCAAATGTATTGATAATGTTAAATGTGTCTTCATTAATGAATTATCTATATGAATAGGATATTTACATCATTTGCTCGTTATTTTATCCCAAAAAAACAACAACTGCATTTTGACAATACACTTGACCTCTAGGTTCATTTCAACAAAATATTGACACTTTATGCCAAAACCTATTATAAACCTATAATTGATTACCTATATTTCCAAGAAGGATACTTCAATCTATATAGCTAATAAATTATTAAAGTTTAAAGGTCGAGTCTATATGCATTTTTAAAAAGAAACATCGTCGATAATATAATCTTTTTTTCATACAGATATCTACATTTAATATAAATCACAAACGGATGTAAATTTGGCGTCACATTAAAAATTCCGTCATCAAGTTTGATCCCATTTGCATTTTTTAAGAAGACAACTTAAAAACATTCGCGCTGTCTTTGTCAATCCTCATTTAAAACCAATGCATTTCATGTCAACATTTAAACATTTAATATAATTTTAACATGCCAAAAATATTCTACGCGCGTGAATGAAATATTTCATCTAATTAAGACATTAACCTACATATTAAAAAGTTATGAAAGTGATTACATTTATTAATAATTATTTATAATTATGTATATAGAAAGACAGTTACAGTTATTGAACAGTGAGTTTTATTATCCCCAGTTTCTTGTTTATATTCGATTCTGTTAATCGATCATACATGGACAAGACCAGTGGTGAATGAATAAAATAGCTATAAACAATATTCAATGTAATGACTGACAATCTGGACGGATAAACACGTCAACATTGTTAACATCATTGTAATTAGTATCGACATTCAACATAAGACCCATAGGCAAGTTATTCACCTGCCGTATTTTAGCCCGTGTTTAGTAAAGGTATCAACGATGGCCAGTAAATCAATTATTTGCGCAGTTACAATACCATCAAGGTATTGCATAAAAGACTCTTACTGGGTTAAATATGGTGGCTGATTTGGAATGCTTCTGTGTTTCGTGTTGTCGCAAGCGACAGAACGACAAAACGTCAAATGGCGCGTTGTCAGACTTTCGTCTTGTCGTCCTGTCGCTAACGATGCAAACCAAACGGCTCGTTGTCGTGCGGCATGGTGTCGCGATGTCACATTGTCGCTCGGCTCAATTCGAAGGATTGGCTTATGAGCCAAGCAACAGGGCGACATCGCGACAAAGCACCACACGACAACGCGCCGTTTGGCGTGCTTCGCTTGAGACAGGACGACAAGACAAAAAGGCGATAACGATATAGGTTGTGTTGTCGCTATCGACAACGCAACGCGCAAAGTGTACCAAATCAGCCACCATAGTTGAATGCTCGCTTTTTAAGTTCTTTAAAAGCACCTTAATCTTCAGAAATCCATATCTTTTATTTTTTAGAAACGTCAAACATGTGTTTAAGGTATTAGCACCCTAATGCATTACCTCCGCTTTGAAGAGTATTCAAATAGGCTAGAACTACTGTTAACTACATTGAAAATGAGGGCCATGGGTTCAATCCCCAGAAGGGTCAACTTTTTTTTTCTTTCTTTTTTTCTTTTAACATTATTTATGTATCTCTCATGTCCCATTTGGAAAGAAAAAAGTGTTTAATTTTGATTTTTTAATTTATATAGGTAATTTATTGGCTAATTTATGCTAAATCTAGTAATAAATATGGTACCTGATATTTTCAAAGTGTAATATAATCAAAACTAGACGGTAAAAGTATTTCATATTTTACAAGATCAACCAATATACTTTTTAAAAATTTAGGGAAACTTTGTAAACAGGCACTCATTTGGGTAAATTTTAAGAATTTTTTTAAATTAGGCTAAGTAGAAAAATGGTCAGACACGTGGTAAAAATGGGTGGGGTAGGGTAACATTTTTATACAGATTTCATAAATTTTAAATAGAAACCATAATTTTGCTTATTTGGATTGTTAGCTGAATGGTACTATTTGTTTCTTACCAAAAATTAATGGGAAAACATTTTTCATTAGAATGTTATTGCAGATTATTTAAAGGTTCCTACTTTCTAAAAAAGGGCCCTCATAACATCCTAGCTTGAGTTCAGAAAAGTGGCCATAACTTGATTTCCGTACGGTAAACTTTGTTTAAATTTTGCATACAGGTGTACTTTAAGGTATACATCTGACTTACGATGTCAATTTTTTAGTTCCTGATAGTGCCCATTAGGGTCCTAATACCTTAAAATGTTTTAATAATGGTTTAAGAGCATGTTAAATGTTTAACAGATAAAGAAAGTAGCATTGACACAGAGCAATGTGTCGAAAAATAGCTCAATGTAAACAAAGTAGTATTTTGACTTCCATACAGAAATGTAATTCACAATAATTATACCAGTTACAGGAACAGAAGCAAATGTTAGTTAATCCATATGACAAATGAGTAATGTTTTGGAAATTGTAACAAGATACCGAAATTTAAATATAAGTTAACATGAGTTACTTCATATAAATAAAGGTGGCAGAGTGACAGAGACTTTATCTATGTCATTTGTTTTTTATCGGTGTTTCATACATGTATAATTTATGTATCGATAGCAGGATAGGCTTGTACTGAAACAGAATTATGTATGAAATATTTCATTCACGATGAGGATATTTTGACATGTTTTTAATATTCATAAGGTTCAAATGTTGACACGGGTGATGTGATACTAAAAGACATGTGACAAGCACAACACAATTGTTTTGTGTTGTCCTTTTCAAAAAATAAATGTGATCAAATTAGTTTAAGGCACTAAATATGCTTCAGAAATCCACATTTTTTAATTCTTTAGAAATGTCAAACATGTGTTTAATAATGTTCTAATAATGGATTAAGAGCATGTTAGATGTGTAATTACTGAAGAATGTAACGCTAAATGTGAAGTAATTTGTCATAAAAGTAGCTAAATGTAAACAAATTTATTTCGTATTTAGACTTCCGTACAAAATACTAATTCACTATTATTATACTACATGTAATTGCAAACAGATAAAAAGAAGCTAAAGATAATTCGTGTGTATTTTTAAAACTGTAACAATAAACCAAAAATAAAAAGTTTTTGATAAATAAAAAGCATGAGGCTTACTGGGCCTTTAACGGAAATGTTAATGTAACGCCAACGTTAAATCTGTTTGTGAATCAGATATCTGCAAATGTCTGGATGAACATAAGGTATCTGCGTGTTGGTATAATTATGACAGTCTTTCAAAGACTCGCTAAGTAAATCGAAATGAATAAATACACATTTTCAAAAATTGTATAAAGATTCAAAACTATCTCCAAAAGTGTTTGTTAATCTAATCACATAAAACAAACAAAAGTTACATAGAATGCAGGAATGCGAAGAGGGAATGAGTAAATTTAAAAACATGACTACTTACAGGAATGACATAATCATTTGGCGTCTCGATCAAGATTTTCTTTCTTATGGGGAGTTTCGGAGGCTTATCCGCAATGTTGTCAACTGCGCTCTTTAAAGTTGCTCTTTCTGAATCATATGTCATTATCAATTTTATTCTCATTCAATGTAAACAATGCATGTCTTTTAACAGATATACAGGGAAATGTGAATTTATTCTTTGTAATTTTATTAACACTTATGTTACTGTCAGTATTTATATGTTTTACGTATAAAGATGTTTAAAGGAAGGGTTTGTTCATGTGTTTACCGAATACCATAACATTGTGTAACTGATTGATAAAACTGTAATGAAAATATGTTTCAAAATTCTTCAATCTATAATTATCTGTATATTGTTGATCAAAAACTCCAAAATTAGATTTTATAAGAAAATTGATAAAACACAATAAAGTGCATGTTAGAAAAAATACTCACCCTTTTCTGTAAGAAAATGAGGTATTTGAGAAAACGCAGCTGGAGTCGCGTTTACCTTTTCAGGAGACCCACCACGAATTGTAGAAAGTGCTGAAACCCTGCCTGTAACAGGCGCCGTCACTGGTCGGGCTAGCGTCCCTCCAGGTGTTTTTGTTGCAGACGATCCTTGTGCGTTTGGACAAGGTGTTGAATGATATCTTGCAAAACGCTCTCCAGGTCGTACCAAAGCAGACTGAGCACGTTTTCTTATATTTTCATAACGTTTCTGTTTCTCTAATTGTTCTGTATATTTAAAATATATAAAACATGTACATATAAAATTGAAATCGTATGCCTTTTATAAAAAAAATGCTGAATGCTGAACATAGTAAGTTTAATAAAGAGAAAACGAGTTTTAAGTATTTTGAAAATGAATTAAAGAAGAACAACTATGATAGAACTAGATTAATGAAGTTATTTTCCGTCAGAGCTCACGTTGCTTAAAATATCAAGCACATTTTCTAACCAGTACTTTATTTTGTAAGGAATACGTTCGAACAATTTTACCGAAAAAGTCATGAGCTGAACTTGGTCGGGAGACGAATTTTCTTATAGCATTTCCATAATCAGTTCGACGTTTTAAAGACATTCTGTTATTGGCTGCCATGTTTGTCGTTCCACAGCGGAAGATTTCAGAAGAATTTGATTGCTGGCTTGTTCGGGACGTACATGTTGTAGGTCGACTTCCATGGTCCGTCACTGTCGGCTCCTTATGGCTACTCTCTGAAAACAAAAAACGGTTTTATACCGATATTTTGTAAGTTTCATCAATTTAAACATTGGAAACAGACATGATGAGAATATGTTGAAAGATATAATCTGTTTTAATTAGATGGAAAGTACATAAGCTAGATGGGTAGCTTCTTCACGTTAAAGAATGAGGGATTAGAACCTACAGTGGTGAGGGACAACATGACAAGTGGTTTAAAGTCAACGGCTACAGACCCCCTGTGAAAATATAGCAACATATAAGTTGTTACTTACCCAACTGTTTCTTTGTCGGTTTATCTGGAGTGAGATGTATAGTAGTAACTGTGTGTGGAACACTTAGCGGAAATAAAAATCTGTAACGAAACAAAAACCAGTCGGTGTTGGCTAAATGTCAACATAAGATTCAAACTATCATTGTTAACAAAATGAAATAATGAAATGCGCCATCAGCTTATTTCCTCTACCTAAGGTTTAAAATCAAATTAAATCATAGAATGAAAATAAGCACTAATTTACACTTATACTAGTATAATTAGAGAAAGAAATGATAATGACTTACTTATCATAGAATTCTAGTATACATGGATGAACGAAACTATTACAAGTTAGATAAGTCTCCGCCTCCTGACATAAACGTACAGCCTGTAAAATATCATATATGTGCTAAAGTATTACATAAAGAAAGGGGCATATGAACTGGAAAATTGCTAAGTCGGAGAGATTTTAGCGGGGAAAAATAAGAAAAAGGACATACTATATATGAGTGTCCAATGTATTCTTCCTATAATTACGCCCTCTCTGTATTTTTCCTATTTTCTGTATCCTTTCTGTATTCCTTTCTACTCAAATAATTGCATTTATATTTGGTTTTATGTTTTGATCATTGAAATGCACATTTTATTTCATGTGAATTTGACTTGCATTCAAATGAACAATACTTCATAAATCATTTATTTTATCCTTGTTAATACGTATTTGTTATAATTACATATTTATTTTACATTCATTTCATGATAAATTCGTACCCTGACATAAACATCTACATTATGTAATATATGGTGTACCTAAACTAAAATTAAAAATTTGTCAGGAAAGGTAATGTTTTAAAGGATGCCCCTGGCAAACACCAAATTTAAAGGGAAACATTTAAGATTCGTGATACTTAACCAAGTGGCATCCAGATGAAGGTTTTTAAATTGTATGGTTCAGATGACTTTGTTCAAAACAAATACGATGATCTACTCCGCAATTCATGATTTTACAATAAACCTTTAAAATGTCTAAATATAACTGAAAGAAAAGTGATTCAAAAGCATGTAACGATGTCAGCAATGACTTTTACCGTTGAAGCAGAAATGATAGATAGCTGTAAATGCTTATAAAGTATTAGTAGGTGTACTACAATATAAAACGGTGTTAACATTTAATATGATGGATAGATATTTGAACCATTCAAAAATATAACAATAATTTGTTTATATTTTTTACAATCCTAACATGATACAAAACTTCCTATCTGTCAAATATTACACTAAATAACATCGTTAAAACTGATTTTAACATGATATACGGTCATCCGGGATCATTAACAATGTTCATTAACATTGCTATAAATATCTGTGTGCTTCTTTTCGGAGAAACAAGAATAAATGAATAAGAAAAATGAAGTTACATGGCGTTTGCAAAGCTATGTCAAGAAACGAAACTTTTATAATATTTATCTACTTAAAGTAAATCAATGCCTATTAAATATATCAATTAACTAACTCTTTACATACGTCGGTGGTTCTACTCAGGTGCCCGTTCGTGCCTGAAATAATGCACGGAAGGGCACCTGAGGTCTTCCTCCACCAATAAAGCTGGAACGTCGCGATATGACCTATACTGTTTCGATGTGACGTAAAACCCAAAACAAACAAACTCTTTACATGATTTCAAATACGGTCCATGATATCTTAAAGCTTAACTAGGAAACAAAATTAGATAAAATAACATAGATAAAACTATTCAATAAAATTAAACATTTAAGGTATTTTCCTATTTAAGTCTCACAAATACGCTATTTTTTCTTTGCTATACTTTTACACTGTCAGCGTGATTTTGCAATTTTGATTATCGCTGAAAGAAATATTCCTGTTATGATAGTTATATATAACAATTGGATTATCTCACAAACACACCACTCCATGTTCTGTAAACTATATATCTAAAGATTGTTTGATCTAATGATCTCAGAAAAATAAGAGACTTTGCCTAGATAATAAAGTGATATGGGTGAAAGGTTAGTATTTGGAATGAATTGACAATGTATGTAATATGAACAAACTATAAAATGGATTTGTGCAAATACTAGTATTAAAAATACACCATTTGCTTATTTCTTTAAAACTTTTTAAACTGTACCAGACAAATGGTTAAAGATATACTATGCTCAAATTTGATATTTGAAAATATTGATAATTGCTACACAGTCTTTTTGTAAATGTAAAATAAACATGTTTTAAGAAAGATCTCTTAGACTAAAATGGCTGACGACTGAAAATGCACAAAAAAGACAGAGAACGCATTCAAGTTAAACCCAAAGATTTATCTACGATACAAAGGTATTCTATCATAGATGTGAAATTTAAACCGAACTAGTAACATTTGGTTAAGTCTCTCTTTTTCAAAATATAGCTTACATACAAAAACAAGAACAGAACATGCTGTGGGAAGTAAAGAAACGACTGTCACGCAACAACCAAAATGCTGAGACCATGCAAATTCTTACATTATGTGTAACAAATCAACACATGTTATTACTACTACTGATCAATAGATAAACAGTTGTAATGATATGATATGATTGTTTTGAATAAATATTTTACAAATAATGCATAAAAAGCCTTTACCATAGATTAAAGAGAAGGAAAAAATATTTACAAAGAAAAAGAGTAGTGCATGCTGTTACAAGTAGAAAGAAAATAGTTCGACTGTAGTAATAATATTCTTTGATCCTTGAAAAAAAGTCAACCTACTCTACAAAGAAATTCCAATTCCCTTTTGCCATAGATGTGATAAATTATGCATGCATTTTAAAAAGAATACAAAAAAGTATCTAAAGGAAGAAACCATGCTGGTTGAATTAATTAGACAAAAGGTTAGTTATAGAACAGAAATAAGAAATCTAATTTGAACTACTTATTTATCTGTGTCCAATATTTAGGGTACTACATTATTACCTTTAGTCGCAATATCTCATACGCCTTTTGTCGCTTTGTTTCACCACGAAACTGTATTTTACAATTGAAAACCAAGTAAAATAATAACCGGGCCACATCATTAACTTAAATTAGTCTATTTAAAACGACATAAGCGTTCAATTTCTAGTTTGAACATGTAACTCAAATTTAATGATGGTGTAAAAAGACATGTTAAAAACAAAGCAAAGGACTGTGAGTCTGCTTTTTGTTATTTATTGATACTTTGTGTCACACAAAATGAAGGTTTTAAAAAATTGTGGGTTTCTTTTAAAAGTACATCAAATTAAAACGTGATCAATTAAATATGTTTTAGTGAAGACAAATTACCATAAAACCATAGTACTTAAGAGTCAGCACAAAATAAAAATATATATAATGTAATTGTGATACTAGGATTCGATATGATAAACAAAATTTTATTGCATGAAATGCATCTACAAATAGGAGCAATGGCCCTTTTATTGCATTCGTTTATAAGTTATTTCGGTGCATCCGTTCGAAGGGGGAACATTTTAAGGGCACTTATAGTTTGTTTTTTTTGTTTTTTTTTTTTTTTCAAAGCAATATGATGTTTTATTTTTTTACTTTTGTGACAGAGTGTAATTACTTTTGTTTTATTTCTAACAATGATGATTGTGACTAGAGTAAAGAGTGTGCATGATATTTCACTTTGAACTGAAATTTTTGCTAGCAATGTTTTCTTTTAATGAAACTGTCCTTTGTTTCATATACATGTATTGTATCTGTTTTTATTTGTCCTATCTGATATTTATCACCTAAAGAAGGCCATATTTTATTAGGTGAATAAAAGATATGTGTCTTATAAAGATATTATACTGTAAACGTGTAACGTAGGACACAAAACACAAAATTAACTAATATGTTGCAGGCTTCGTGTGATTTCTCATGTTCATGGACGGCAGTATGCAGTCCATGCCCCCTAGCACCGACCAGCAGAACTCACAATATTAACTTTAGTTATGTTTTTAGAAACATTTGTAGATGTTAAAATAGACATCTATACTGCGATAACAGTGCGTTTGGTTTGGAGGATAAGCATGTAAATGATTGCAGTGACCAGTGCTTTTTAAGCAAAGCAAGCAAACGGTTTATATTCTGCACTCGATTCTGGTTAGACAAATAAAAATGATGCTGGTTTTTGCTGCAGCTGAAATACCAGCGCAAGCAAACATAATCATGACTCCTAGAACAATTTCACTTTAAAAAAATAATCCGTTTATAGCTTTGTATAACACTTTAATTATGTTACTAGGTTTACTTCTGCATGTGAAGCTCTTTTTTATTGTAATGGCAAATGTTTCGTGTAGGGATATTTCGGGAGTTAATGTGTAATAAGTGAAATTCTCAGTAATCAAACATTTCTTTATACTGTAAACGTATCAGCATATGATTAAGGGAAGCTCTATGGACAATTTCGTGTCTTAGGATAAAGGTTATTTGGGATGGTTTGTGACAAATACCTTTCCGAAAAACCCATATTGCTCGTTCTCGTCAGTTACCTAGACATGAAATCTTGTAAAATCAGTTTTCATATTATATTAAATCTCGTTAAATGATACAATAATATCAAAGGGTATAAAGCTATATTGGACTGTCTGTAGTTGATATCAAATATTTGTTTGTATCTTGAAAATAACCTCTAAAGAAAGATAGTTTCCAAAGCATTTGATAAAGTGAGTGCTCCTTGCACGAAATCACCGCTTAATTTACCAAGGAAGCGAGTGAGTATTTAGCAAACGTTTCTTTCTGTATTATGTGATAATTATGTGTAATGAAACTAGAACTAAACTACGTCTATAAGAATATGAAAACAATTTTACAGTTTAGTTTTTGTTATATTATTTGATCTTTATTCCCTTTGAATGGTGATCGGTCACAATTACACATATTATGCTTTTTGTTGATGCAAAGATAAAAATATTTTTCTCAAATGAAATTTTTGGTAAACCATATACAACAAAAGCACCAATCAAAAGAACTTTGTTTCAATTTGAATTATGTTTGATTCCATGCATTTGTATATACATTTAAACTTACCAAAGGCTTTGTAAAAGATGCTTTTAGCATTGTCGCACAAACATGGTCTTTGTCCAACTTGACTGCTGTCTCCAAGTCTTTTAATCCCTGTCAATGAACACATTTATAAACATTTATGTTACATTACTACAGCATTAATTTATTAAAAATATATATATGAAAAAATCTAAAAATGAATTCAAAAGCGAATTGCATTCATTTTCTCTATGTGATTACTTGATTTTACAAACATTGTTTCATTCTGTTTCAGGGATAAGATTCAATCGTATCGTGATCCGTAAGTTTAATCAATGCTGCTGGAAACACTACAGTCATGAAGGGGAATACCATTTCCCTCCCTCTTAAGTTCCTTCCACGAAGCAAAATGAATTTATATAATAAACTATTCACCGTACATAAAAGAGGTTGATACTGCAAAGGTTACAGTTTACAAGCAAGATAGACAATACTCTGCCAAGTTTGAGTCTAAAGAGATGTTTAAAGCAACCCAGTAATTTTGTCCTATAACCAAACAGTTTGGTCCTGAAACCAATCATTTTGGTCCTGCAACCAATCCATTTGGTCCTATAACCAATCAATTTGGCATGAAACCAAGCAATTTTGTCCTGTAACCAAACAATTTGGTCCTGAAACCAATCAATAAGTTCTTAGTACAATCAATATGATCCTTTAACCAAACAATTTGGTCCTTTAAAAAGGCAATTTGGTCCTGTGACTAAAGAATTAGGTCATGTAGCTAAATAATTTTGTCCTATAACCAAAGAGTTTGGTCCTGAAACCAATCATTTTGGTCCTGCAACCAATCAATTTGATCCTGTAGCTGAACAATTTGGTCCTGAAACCAAGCAATTTGGTCCTGTAATCAAACAAGTTGGTCTTGAAACTATACAATTTTGTCCTGTTACCAAGCAGTTTGGTCTTGTCAAATTGTTCCATGACGGTGATGTAGTTTACGAGAATATTGATGTCTCGTTTCTGTAAAAATAAGTATCCCGTATCCATGATATGTGTTCGGGCTCTCAGCGAAAATTGTATATTATACATACGTATAATCATTATAAGTACAATTCATCAGAAATTTAAAAAGTTATAGTACACGTTTTTCACTTTAGGTACATCAAATCATTGTACGGATGTTTTCATAAATATATCAACTTATGACACTTTGAACTGCATTACGCTATTTTTTCTAAATAATAAATCAAAGACAATTTAATACGCATTACATTTGTTTTGAATATATACATAATTTATATCATTTATAAATAGATAAATTTATATAGTTTAGTATTCCTGTGCAGTTGGAATACACCTCATTCTTCTAATACTTCAGACAAAATGAAGCCAGTATATAGATCATTCATTAAACTGTTGAATAAATATCTTAACAAATGGTTACTCTCTTAACTTCTCACTGGGATAATGATAAATTGATACAGGAGACTTGAGATACAGCACTTGATTTAGAGAAAAATATAACGTCAGCAAAGTTGCTTTTCTTTATTTCCTAAAAATAAACACACTGAATTGTTAAATCTTTTAAAAAATGAAATACATTGTTGTGAACTTATTATTTTATTATATTTTTTATTATTTTAGTTTATTTCAATTATTTGATTTTTATCAAGATGCATAAGTGATGTAATATTTTACGTCACGGTGACGCCTTGTCTGTGTCTGCACATTTATCTATGACAGTGTTTCTATTTGTCATGCTAAAATAGTATTCATTACAATAATTTACCTCGTAAATCAATCATATTCTAAAGAATTAATCAATATGTATTTTCATCCTGTAACATTTATGATGGTCTGGTTGAAGTCGATCATATTGACAATTACGCATGCAAACAGACAGATATATTAAAAGGGAAGTCATTGGGCCAAAATCATAAGTATTTGGCGTCACATACCTATAACATATAAATGTTTCTTGTTGTCTTTCTT
Source organism: Ruditapes philippinarum (assembly GCF_026571515.1). NCBI lineage: Eukaryota > Metazoa > Mollusca > Bivalvia > Venerida > Veneridae > Ruditapes > Ruditapes philippinarum. The sequence continues at coordinate 230,475 of NW_026861682.1, read as the reverse complement.
TTAAACACATAAATGTCTATGATATTTAAATATAATTTGTATAAAGTTTTCATAAAGATTTGCAACTTTGAAAGTCGAATTTAACTTATTTGAGACTATCTGAAAATTTGTTTTGGTCACCTCATGATACCCCTCAATATATGTTTTTCACATTAAAAAAAAGCATTGTCATTTGAAGATTTAATTTTTTTATTTTATTTAGGAAATATTTTTGTAAGATAAATTAAATAAATGATGTTTTATTGTTTCTTTGAATATGGGACTATTGAATGGAAAACAATTAGACATGTTGTTTAGTAATGCATTAAATGTTAATGACGAAAATTAAAAAAAAAATGCTTTCTTCTCAATTTCCTTTAGAGAGCTTTTTTATAACTAATTAAAAATGTTTATCAATTATTCAGCTATGTAACTAGAAAATGTCACTGTTTTTTTAATAACTGTGTTATTTATAATGACAAATGGGAGCATATCACTTACAAAACTTTCACCTATACAAACGATGTTTTTTATCAAAATGTCAGTATAGTATACATGATTTGAGCCGTGTCACGACAAAACAAACATAATGGGTTTGCGACCAGCATGGATCCAGACCAGCCTGCGCATCCGCGCAGTCTGATCAGGATCCATCCTGTTCGCTTTCAGTTTCTCTACTTGTTATAGGGTTTGTAAGCGAACAGCATGGATCCTGATCAGACTGCGCGGATGCGCAGGCTGGTCTGGATCCATGCTGGTCGCAAACCCATTATGTTGGTTTTGTCATGGCGCGGCTCATTTATTCATTATGTTTAGACCAGGTTGATCCAATCAAATTGAAGTATTAAATTTAATTAGTTTTATAAGCGTGCTAGCTCTCCAATGGACAGATGCCAGCCAATCGTGATCAAAAGAACAGTTTTGTTAGGGCATTGACAATATCACTCAGTTTTAGCCAACCAAATGAAAGTTTTGCAAAATCACTCGAATTGAGGTCAGCTTTATGAAATGCAGCAAAGGAAAAAACAATTTGTACTTTCCTTGTGAATCATCTGCGCTTAAATTATTCAAATTTAAAGGAAGATAACGCGACAACTAAGTCGGTAACTCGATAGCTTTACTGTTATCATTATCTTAGATCATGCCATTTTTTTAATAAATTCCATTTTGTTGTTTTCATTCTGCAGTATGTAACCCTAGCATACGCCTTTAAAGAACAATAAAATATTGTTTTTTACCATCAACTCATCGTCAAATGTGCTTCTCACAAGCGCACGTATACAGTAAACATCCTGAAATATACAACATATCATAGGATAAGAAAAAAAAATTAAGAACATCAAATAGGAATCTCAAAATCATGTAGTATCAAATGCTCCCGATACGTTTTATAAGTGAAACAGTGAAAAAGATACGGTTCGTAAGTGTAACAGTGAAAAATATACGGTTCATAGGTGTAACAATGAAAAAGAAACGGTCGAAAGTGTAACAAAGAAAAATATACGGTTCGAAAGTGTTAGTGAAAAGATACGGTTCGTAAGTATAAAAGTGAATAAAATACGGTTCATAAGTGTAACAGTGAAAAAAGTACGGTTCGTAAGTGTAACACTGAAAAAGATACGATTCATGAGTGTAACAGTGAAAAAGGTACGGTTCATAAGTGTAACAGTGAAAAAGATACGGTGCGTAAGTGGAACAGTGAAAAACAGAAAAAGATACGGTTATTAAGTGTAACAGTGAAAATAATTCGTTTCATTAGTGTAACAGTTGAAAAAGATACGGTTCTTAAGTGTAACAGTGAAAAAGATACGGTTCGTAAGAGGAACAGTAAAAAAGATATGTTTCGTAAGTGTAACAGTGAAAAAGAAATGGTTCATATAGGTAACAATGGAAGGGGTCGATACGGATTATAAATGTAACAGTGAAAAAGATACGGTTCGTAAGTGTAACAGTAAAAAACATACTGTTCATAACTGTTCCATTAAAGGAAGTTACATATATCCCGCTTGTTTTTAATTTACGCGACACATATATCAGTCCCTGACATGTGGTACAAAGGACACATTCGTAACCTTTGCAAGAAAAAAAACTTAAACGATTGAAAAAAATATCTACATGTGATTTATTGGTAAACTTTTTCATTGATTGGTAAACATATGTTCCTACAATTTAATTCAATTATGTTTTATATATGTTTCTTATTTTCGTATTTTACTCACATAGAAACTGTTTCATTTGATGACGTCATCACAATGTCATTACCTAAGACCCGGGTCTTGCTTTTCGTTCATGATTGAAATATTGTTATGGTAAAAATCATTATCAGTTATAATTTACAGACGTTCATCAGTGATTATAGCCTAAATTGTTATCTTCTAAAGGTAGAAACTTAAGTGCGTTAAATCATTTATACTTGAAAGTCCTTTATTTCATTTTCAAACATATTTAAGAAATTTAAAAAAAATGAAATGATGTACTCTATGTACCATGAATATTGCAAAAGCATATCTAAGTACGCTGTAAATTTCTGAAATAGTTTTGCTTACATTTTACTCAATTCTATTTGGCTTAACACCATGTGAACCTTAGAATTTAAAATGATTGTACATATATATAGTTGTATCTCTTTCAAACTTGAATTTTTTTTTTCGAAACTAAAGAGCTATATTTTTATGACAGTTATTGAGATTTAAAGGTATATTTACCGGTGAGTCACTGTCTAAAACTACTGCCTTCTCGGCGTCCTTTAGTGCCAGTTTGTATGATCCTTAAGTATGAAAGAAAATGGTGAAATATAAAAAATATAGTGAAATAAAAAATATATATATTGAAAGATTGTGCCGAGAGATTTAAGCATATATATTCCACGATTGTAGAATGTTTCTGTTATTTGACACACATGACATGAATATTTCAAACAAACATAATAAAATGTTTCTGAAATGCTATTCTCAGTAGGTTTTTAACTGTTTAGCAATGTATTTATGCATGCATCATTAGGTCAAAAGGTCAAGAACCAACATATTTCTTTCATACAGGCATATTGGAATAATTATATTTTTTAATTCAAAAAACAATATTTGTAAACTGTAGGCAGCACGTACCCAAGTGTTAATCAGCAGCATCAGAAGAGCATTAGTCTAGTTTAGTTTAGTTTAGTTTAATTAAGTTTAGTTTAAACATATTTATTTAAGCTCGATTGCGAAACAAGTTCTTGCAACTTATATTAATCATTTCGAGTCCGCTTTCTGGAACCAACAAGTATACTGGTGTCATATAAAGAAACATGATCGTGACCCAAGTAGGACTCGAACCCATGATCCCTTGGTTGAGAGGCAGACATTTTAACCACAAGGCCATCACAACCCTTAATCCAGAAGAGCATTATGGGATAAATTATTCAAATGAAATAACATAAACTCCTGAATCACCATGATATTTAAATAATTGATTTATTAAGATATGCTTTAATAATAATCGGCTTGTTAAATAAACAAAGAGATTAAATCTCGTTCGGTCTGAATTACACAATAAACACATCAAGTTAATCCGATAATCTGCCTTGTTCTACGACCAGGTGCCATAAGACTGGGGTTAATTGATTTTCCGTATCTGTGGGTTATGTTGTTAACACTTTGTCAAGTGTTAACATCAGGTAAATCGTCCTCAGATGACCTATACAGAGTGCTTCACAACGAGATAAAATTTAGATATATTTTTTATTTGATTCTCAGCTTAATGACCTAAAGTGGGCAATGTACCAGGCTTAATGTGAATAAACGTCATTTATATTCCAACGTTCTTATGAACCGTTGCTTTATGGTATTAACGCCTTATATTAATTATGCTGGGAAACCTTATAATGTGTAAATTTAATAAGCAAAATCTAGCAATTCTAAATTATCTAGACACTTTGTTAAAGACTTCCTTACTTTTTTCTTTATAAAAACATAAAAGAATGCAAACAGGAGAAATGAATTTTAAGAAAACAAAAGTTATACAAATAAAAGCTTTCCGACTCTTTCTGTAAAAATACATGACGACGAAAGCGTATATGCTACAAACAAGAGTTATTTATCTTAAGCTACAAACAATAGTTATATACAAAAAGACCAATGCAAAAATGACTAACCGAGTTTGGCATGAGCGAAGGCACGGCGGGCATATATCGGCGTCATCAAACAGGAGTTGGTCAGACATCCGGCAAGACAGCCATTCTGAAAGTTAATAAAGATATGATATACTTATAATAGATGAAATTACAAGAAAGGAATTGCATGCATATTATCTAAACACAGTTTGAGAACCTTTAGTATATATTACTTCGTGATATCATTATATCATTTCAATGGTCATAGTGTAATGTAATGGATTCACGAAGGTGGCACCTTTTAGCTTTCGTAGATTCCATTATTTATTTGGACATGACACTTTGAAAATGCTTGTAAAACTGTTGGCCGCTATGAGGATATATGACATTGTTGATTTATACTAAGCCATCCTGGGCTGTGAATTGACATACATTTGTATATGTTATTGTGTTTATTTGACATATAGGCATATGCTTGCATGCTCGTGCAAGATAGATATTTACAGAATGTACATTTTCAATTGTGATTGTTCAGCTTTTAATAACACTTTTAATATATTCTTGTACACGACAATATTTCGTTCGGTTGTGCAGTTTAAAGTAAACTATATTATGAAGAAAGAAAAAGACTTCATTTCAAAAATATGTTAGTTTGTGCAATATAAAACTATTGTTAATTGATATGATTTAAATACATGTATTACAAATTTGACCTTTTCAGGCCTTGTAGTCCCGTTATATCTCGCGGAAAACCCGGGAACCACGGGAGACCTATGGTATGTGAATCAATATGATGGTCATTAAATATTCATGGACACATCTTTAATGACATGGCCCGTACTAAAAACTCTTCAATAATATCACTTACTTTAGCAATCGAGACGACTTCAATAGTTTTAGAAAACTGTGATACAGCAGCACGGTGGTTGTCTAGGTGTTGGAATGCGACTCCTAAATGAAAATGTAGCTCATAACGCTGAAAAGAAAATTAAAGACTAATCAGAACGCCACGACCTGTTTCCATCAATGTAAACATTGTGTAAACTTAATAACTGAACAACAATATATATTGTTGACGCGCAAATTTCAAATTATCGGAACACCTTGGCTTTTATTCATGATAAACTTATTCGAAGTTTGACGGAAAGGGCCGACAAGATACGGTTGATTTTGAATTCCTTCAATTAACTTTTTTAAGAGTAAATGTATATGGTAGGAACAAATTATCAGTTTTCAGCACACGTCGTTCGCATTATTAATATATAGTCATCAAGTCAAAGCAAATAATAGCAAGAGCATCGATGCACGAGGCTATATGATTTGTACAAGGGGTGGGGGCGTAGCGAAGTGTTTTGATGTTCTTTCTCTTTTGTATCATAGGCAAAAACTAGAAATGTGTCCATAGGACACGGGTGCCCCCACCGCGCCACTGTTCTGTCAATCTTTTTACTAAGTCAAGGGAAATAACTCTACAAATACTGGATAAATCCACAAGCGAAACCCCAGGTGCAAATCTAAATATGCTGAGCAACCTGCCCATAAGGTTTAATGACTATGTCAAATCCTTTTTTGAGTAACTTGCGAACAAGTTGAAAATTGCAAAAAATTTCTAAGTGAAAGGGCCAATAACTCTAAAATACTAAATAAAATCCAGACAAAAGATACCTGGTGCACAATTGCACATGCTGATCAATATTCCTGTAAAGTTACATGACTCTAGGGTCAAATACTTTTTTTGAGTTACATGCGACACATGTTGAAAATTGCAAAATTTTACTAAGTCAAGGGCAATAACTCTGAAAATACTAAAAATATTCAGACGAAAATACCCAGGTGCACAACTACACATGCTGATCAACATTCCTGTAAAGTTTCATGACTCTAGGTCAAATACTTTTTGAGTTACGTGCGACACAAAAGTGAACGGACGGACGGATGGAAGGACGGACGGACAAGGGTAAATCTAAATGCCCGCCACTAACGTGGGGGCACAATAAAAAACACTTGCCCTGTCGTCACAATAAGATTTTCTATCATTATCCCTTTCCCTGTCGTCATGTTAAGTGAACTCAAGAAAAAATGTAGCCAATCAACGACCATGCCCAACAGAATTGAGGTAAATGGAGAGCAACAAGTAACTATAATACCTGCCCTCCAGTTAACTCAATGCGCATTTATAGGTATACGCATTTATTTCTAAAAAAATCTCAACAGGAAGGTCTCCAGACTATTATACAAATATTACTAATTTTATCTTATTCAGTCGGGCAAACATGCGATAACAGAAGCTGTGAAGAGCTCTTTAAGACGACTTATACATGATAACAGCAGCCATGATGAGAAATGTGCGTGTGGGATAGATAATCTGAAAGGGTTGCCTCTTTAAACAAAATTTTATGTTAAGGTTTCGAAACATAAAGAAAAAGCAAAATTTCCTGTCTATACCAAAAGCACTGCATTTCACAGAATGGAAAATTGTTAATCTTTATGATTAAATATACAACGACGAGTATAGTATATTAAGCTAATCAAATTGTCACAGAAAAACGTTGCTTGATTTGGTTTAAAGTCATAACAGCTTTCTTAAGTTCCATAGTGCGACTTTCTCAGTTTTTAGTTTGCTGAAGGAAAAAAAACCCCCCCCTTCCTTGGGGGGCCACTTTTTTATTAAATCAAACCCACATCGGGGGTTGGCATTGTGAATTCCCTCGTGGTAAAGAATTGTCCTAGACCAGGTCTTTAATATAGAATAATTTATAATGATTGCACATTGCAAAGGATTGTTAATATTGTAAATGGGAGAAAAACACATCACAATTGTGACACATCTTACTGGGTAACATCAATCGCAACTTTTCGGCCCTTTCCGTCAGTCTTCGGATAAGGGCTATTGTTGATAATAGCCGAGATGTTCCGATTAAGGTAACTTACGAGCATGAAATAAATTGAAGGCGGTTCGTAGTCGTCTGGAAATCTTTTCAAATCAATCATCCATAACAATTCTTCGTACAAGTCTATAACCTGAAAAAAGATGACAGTGTTAGAAAATATATACTGTGTATTTCACTGCATGAAATGAAAATGGATGCAAGGGGAGCTAATAAATACTGTTACTTAATCAAATTCTTGTTTTATATTACCGCCCTTTACAATATACATGTCTGGGGCCAGTTTCATCCTCTAATTTCTTATTCTAATTTATGAAATTGAATAAATCGAACTATGTCACATGTAACACTGCATGTGTAATCTTACGTCACAACTGTTATGACTAGAGATCTACCGATACGTTAGACATGAATTGAAAAAATGGCTGTCACTCATTATCTTATATTAATACATACAAAATTTAATTAGACACTTAATTCAAGGAATAAGGGCCCTTTTTAAACCGGAATCACTACATCGTTTAATCACTGCAAACATATACAATTAAATTTGTATGGGTTATTGTTACTTCCGATCACTGTATCATATATTGCAAGCTTTAAATAATTCAACTTGTATCATCTGCGATTACAGGAAGTAAATTTTGTTCTTCATAGTGAAGGGGAGATTCCGAAATTTCACCTTTTCGAAAAAGGTCAATTCCGATCAAATAGACCAGTTCTTCTAAATCATAATCTCCATTATTAACTAGACGACTAAGTCACTTAATGAAGGGTTCTAAACGAAAGTGTTCGTCTATATAGTTTTCAATCTTTAGCTGCCGATAAGAAATTTTAATAACCATACATTTACTAAATTTTTTGACAACCAAATTCCATTTGATATTTGAACACACCGTCTCTTGATAGAATGTCAACATTAATTCACGCTTTTCTTTAATCGTGGCAAATTTACAGATGTACATTTATAAATCCCCTTATCAATTTCGAACGATATAAAAACTTGAATAAAAATGTGTATTTGTTTTTCTATTCGATTAGGATAACATTTTAAATGTAATGAGATATAAATAATTGAAAACATAAATAAAGCAGACTTACAGCTATTATAATCAAGCGATCTTTAAGATAACAGGGTAGAAAGTCAATAGGGTGCTGCACTTGATTTTTATCTTTAAAAGTAATTTATTTAAACAGAAAGTCATGCACTAAAACTTTAATATCACGTGTTATTGAAAATGCATGTTACTTAATGCCTTAACGTCAAAAAAGTGATGATGATGATGATGATGATGATAGTGGTGATGGTGGTGGTGGTGATGATGAATGATCGATGATGGATGATGAATGATTGATGAGATGGGTGGAAGTAAAAGTATTGATAAATAATGTTTAACGTTTAAATAAATGATTATGCGATGATGGATATTAATGGTGGTAGTATGGCAATGAAAATGAGAACGGTGATGAGGAAAATGATGATGATTTTGATGGTGGTGTTGATACGAGGATGAAGATGATAATGAAGGTGAGGATAACGACGATGATGATGAATGTGATGATGATGATGGTGATAATATAATGATGATGATTATGATAATGATGATGATGGTGGTGATGATGATGATGATGATGGTGATGTTGGTGGTGGTAATGTTGGTTGTGGTAGCAGTGATTATGATGAGTGTAGTGGAGGATGATAATGATAATAATGACGACGATGATATTAGTGGTGATGGTATGAGGAATAAAGATAAGAATGATGATGATGATGATGATTGATGATGATGATGATGATGATGATGATGATGATGATGGAGGGAAGGGAGAGGAAAGGACAAGGGAAAAAAGAAAACATGAAATCTTAAAAGAAAATTTTGGGCCTTTAAAGGATCCAAGTCACAAAGACAACCCAATCGTGGGGATTTCAAAAATTTTAAAAGTTAGAACAATATATAAAACAAAACCGAGTTTTGTTAAAAAAGGAATAAAGTAAAACCCTGGAAAAAAAAGGTAAGACACATAAGCATTTTCCCGGGTTTAAGGGAAATTTTCCTTTTTAAAATTTTAGGGGTTAAGTTAAGTTATAAAAAACCAAATAAATTTCCTAAAATTTGGGAAAAAATTTAAAATTAAAGTTTTACCATGAAGATTTTTCCGACGGGAAACGGAAAAAATTCAATTGAAACAAAATTAAATCAATGACCATTTTGGGAATTCAATTAAAACGAAAATTTTGGATTATGGTACTTTTTATTGCCTTATTTACCAAACCCAATGGGAAACAGCGAAAAGAAAAAATGGGCAAAAATAGACCGATATTGGACAAAACCCTTTTGAAAACCCCTGTAAAAAAGGGTAAAAAAAATTGTATCGGTTAATTTTTACTCCCCGTTAAAAAAATACTGTGCAGATTTCTAATGGAAAAAATTTTAAATTTAAATTCAATTCTTTTTTGTATATTTCCCACAGTTGTAGGGCGAAAAAATTAAAAACATTGGGCTAATGATTAGGAGGCAGACTGAGGAAAAAAAATTTTGGGGGCCCTTTAAATAGGGCAAAAAAGAAAAAAATTAATAAAAAATGTTGATTTCCCAAAAAAAATAATTAATCATTAAAAATTAAAACCAAAATTCCCAACGAACTAAAGTTGAAAAAAGATGTTCATGTATTTTTAGCAAATGAGTATGCCTTTTTGAAAAATTGAAACAAAAAAAAAAAGTTAAAAAATTTTTTTGTGATTAAAAAAAAAAAGGCTTTTTTAAAGGGCTAAGGGGCCCTTTAATAAAAATTTTATCTTTTATTTCTTTTGACTATGTGATATGTTTTTTTATCGGCATTTTTTAGGCTTACAAAATATAACTCAAAACCTTTTAAAATTGCCCTTGTTTTCCTTGTTGTTTAAAAATTTAAACCCTTTTTTTTTCTTCGTTTTCCCCCGTGCACAAATTTTAAAAGACCTTTTAAAAACTTTCTGGGTATTGGGGTTTTTTGGGTTTAAAATATACTTCTCCCCGAGTTATTTTCTTTAAAGAAAAAGGTCCCCCTAAATTTTTTTATTTGAAAAAAAGGGCAACTTGCGGGAAAAAATTGAAATTTTTAACTAATAGTAAAAAATAAAGAAAAGAATTCAGGGTGGCGAAAAATTTTATGACAAAAAAATGTTTAAAATTTCAGAAAAACAAAAAGGCAAAAAAAAAAAATTCAAATTATGAAAAAAAATTATGAAAAAATATAAAAAAATTAAATAAAAACCCTTTTTAAAACGTTTGTAACGCTCTTTTTCAGCATCCCCTTGACGTAAACGGGGGGTTGGGCTGGCCAAAACCTGGAAGCTCGTGAAAAAAGTTAAAAAAATTCCAAAATTTGCTTTTATTTCCAAAGCTTTAAATCATTTTCCGAAAAAGGATCCTTTTGGGTGCATTTAATTTTTTGGGGCCGGGGCAAAAAAAAAAGTTTTGGCTAACTTTATTTATAGTAAAAATCCAAAAATTTAAAAAAATTTTTGTATTTTTTTTTAAAATCCGGTTTTCACTTTCATATTTTAGAATTAACTAAAGTAAAAATTAAATAAAATAAAATCAAAGACAAAAGGCCTTTTGTGCCCCCAAAAACCCCGGGGCCACGTTCCCATAAAAATATAAAAACCAATTTGGGTCTTTTTTAAATGGGGAAAATGAACAAATGAAACAAAAATAAATATAAATTTTTCCGTTAAAAAAAACCATTTTAAAAGGTTTAAAAAAATTTTTATCCATAAAAATTTTAATTTAAAATAAAATTTTGGGTCTTAGCATTTTTATCTTCTTTAAACCCCCATTTAAGTAAATTTTGATTTTAAAAAGGGCGGTGGGGCGTTTGTATATAGGGGAAATAACTTACCCACAATGTATAAAAAAAAACTTAAGAACATTTAAAAAGGGGGAAAAATTTATTTTTTTTAAGCTTTTGATAACCCACTAGCGTTTATAAAAATTACGATAAATTTAAGATTTGTTTTTTATACCCCAATCCATTAAAAATTTCCGATTTTTGTAAAGGTTTTTAAGTTAAAATTTCATTTTTAAACTTTTGGGAACCTTTTTATGCATAAAAAAAACCCCGGGGTAATTTAAAATTAATTTTTGGGAAATTTTTATTTAATTTCTAAATATTTTCCCTTTTCTCTTTTCTTTTTAAATTTTGTTTCAAAAAGATAAAGGGTTTTAAAATTTTCAAAAAAGGTAAATTTTGGCAAAGGAGGCGGAATTTTTAATAAATCCGCATTTGTATTTTTTAAATGCTTTTTTTTACAAAGTAGGGTAAATTTTAAAATTTCTGAAATTTAAATTTATTAAATATTTTTTTTATACCCATGCGTGAATTTCTTTTTCCTTTAAACTTGGGAAAAAACAATTTTTTGGATAAGGGTTTTAATCTCTCCCGAAATTTCGGGTTTTTTATTTTTTAAATTTTTATTTTGTACTTTTTAAAAAAATTTTGTTAAAAAAAACCCACCCCCTTTTGGGTGGAAACCTTTGATGTATAAAAAATAGGGCAGCTTTTTGAGTTCATTTTGGGGTAAAAAATTTTGGCAGATTGAAAAAAATGGGTTTTACGTAAGATTTGATAAAAAAAAATCAATCTTAACGTATAGCTTTTACGACTTGATGAAAATAACTTTTTAGAAAAATAGCGGGTTATTATTCGTCTGCACATTGGCTCGTTAAATGATCTCGAGACAAATCCAAAAATATTTCATAATAGCATGGTTCCAGACATACTAGCAGACGGTCCAAACCATGGGGTAGTACAGAAAAAAGTATTTGCACCAAAACCCTTTTTTTTTGTTTTTTTTTTTGTTTTTTTTTTTTCGATCAAAAATATCAGGTACTTGCCAAGAAGATATAATGTTTTCCATCTCACTTCAGTTCCAATTACGATAGGGCGAGTTTAAGCAGGAAGTATATCTTAAAGTAAATTTTTATACGTTTTAGGCTACTGTCAAATGGGACACAACACACGTAATTTGCCAACCCGTCATAGAAGAAACGAAGTTGATCTGTATACAGTTGAGAATAAAAAAAAAACAGTTTGAGATGTCCCCTAGGATCGGTGAGTGTCGTGCTAAGTGTTTACCATGAGAAAAATGTCGGATAAAATGAAAATAGATATTTCGGGCGGATGTGAAAACATTCCTATACATTTAGAAGATGACATGCATTGGGAGTGTTTAAACACTGTATGTATGATTTATTTGATATCAAATATTATGCTGATTTCATTACAATATATGAAGTATGAACGAGCGGCGAGTTTATTTACAGGTTTCAAATCGCTAAATTATTTTAGGTCATATACTGCTATATAAATGAAGGGTTATATGCTGCTATACTTTTTCGGTACATATATATTGATAGGTCGTGAACATACTGCTGTGTGCGCAAAAAGATGCTCTATTGGAGTGATTTTACACTGAGGAACTAAAGGTTTATCCAGTTACTACGTGGGGAAAGATTTGCAAAACATTGCATGACGGATGTTTTTTTTCTTTCCTTTTCCATAAGCAAGTTTTAAACTTTGCTGAAAATACATGCTATTTTAAAGAACATATTATATATTTACAGTTTAATTATGTCTGCTGTAACATACCAGGACCCGGAACTGAAACAACTGACTTTGAGGAACAGATGCCTGGCTGTTCATGTACAGAAACGTCATGTGACACAAAATGTCCGTGCATGAAATATGGACCGTCGTATACTTGTGACGGAAAACTTCGGAAAACAATATCTACTGGAATTGAATTAAGTGTTCTTAATGAATGTAACTTATTATGCACGTGTCCTGACTCTTGCAGTAATAGACTGGTACAGCGTGGAATAAAACACCGCTTAGAAGTCTTCAAATCGGATGGTAAAGGTTTTTGTCTGCGGACACTTGAGGCAATAGACTATGGAGAATTTGTGTGCGAGTATGCTGGTGAAATACTTACACGAGAAGAAGCCAAAACGAGGTTTGACAAACAGGAAAAGTGTGACATGAATTATATCTTTATGCTTAATGAACATTTCACTTCCGGTGTTCATACAACATTCATTGATCCTGGTAAGATTGGAAATGTTGGGAGGTTTATTAGTCATTTCTGTGAACCGAATTTGTCTGTATATCCGGTGCGCGTGCATAATCTCGTGCCAAAAGTGTGTTTATTTGCTGCACGTGACATTTATGCAAATGAAGAATTGACTTACAGTTATGGTCAAAGTTATCCGGGTACTACAGATGAGGACAAAAAGATTTGTAAATGTAACTCAGAAAAATGCAGAGGATTTCTCCCAGTTGATCTTTCTGTTTTGAAATAAAATATATGATGCAAATTTTATATCAAGTGATGGATTATAAAGAAACGTATTTGAATAAGCAGGGACGTCCATGGTCAAATGGTTAAGGTCATTTACTTCAAACCACTTGCCTTTCACCTCTGTGGACTCGAATCTCGCCACTAACGAACTTTGGATTATTTCATGTGAGGGAGCTATCAAGCTATAGCTTACGGAATGTCTGTGGCTGAACTCGGTGCCTGTTCGTTCCTGAAGTAATGCACGGGTGGAGTAAAGTGTCACTTGGGTCAATGTCACTTATGCTAAGGATAGATTTGTACACATCTGCTCTTGTTGTCTTTATTTATTGACCTATATACATTGAAAACTATGACAAATGTGCAGCTTTGGTGAGAATCCATCGACATAAGCGATATTTCTTTTTATTATAGAGGGGTTGAAGGATAATAAAATCTGTCATTTACAAATTTAAATCTGATTTCGCTACTGATAACAATAGGTAATTTCAAATGAGTTGTTTCTTTTGTCTTACATGTTATTCTCCTCCATATCCCATGTAGAATTTAACTACATGTAGTGGACTTGTTTTGTTTGAATTAAGAACTATCCCTTTTTCGTGTATAAAATGCATGTAGTAAAGTATTTAAGCACCACTGCTCGTTTTATTCAATCGTATTCAAATTGCCAAGATATGCTAGTCGGCTTGGCTCTACGGCAGATAAGTAATTATTAGTGCTGGCTATTTAACCCTTACCACGTTGAATATTTTAAATTGACTTGTCCAGCGTTCAATTTGAACAAAACCATTAATCTTTTTAAAGAAATACTCAATATATTTACTTACTGAATAGCAACCAGTGTAGCTGTCTCTCGGGCTTTAAAACGTGAAAAAAACGTTTAAGTCATATTTCGAATTTCCAGTTTTTTTCTAGTGAAGGAAGGCCTTACTAAGAAACTCCCTCCAAATATATTTTACACAAAAAGATTTGCAATTTGATATACAATATCTACTTATTTTAATATTATGATAAGAAATCCATACTTATAATCATGAAATATAATTATGAAAGTTGGTTTTTCATTTCAGAATAATGAATTATAAGAGGAAATATATGTACATTTATAAGCGACATTGGCAAAATATAAGCTAAAAATCACAAATTCAGTTGTTGTTTTTTTAAATTATTTAATCATAGTTTATAAATATTAATTCAGCATAATTTTAATGATAAATTCAACAACAACAAAATCAGTGATCAGTGATCAATTCAGTCAGTCATAACAACATAGCTTATAAACATGTTCTGATTGTTTATTAAATATTTTACGGACTTGTTTTATCCTTGACATCCCAGTTAATGTTACAGGATACAGGTAATCCATGTTGACAATCTCACATTTGTGCAGTCGAAGTTTGAAGCTTCCACGATTGTTTCTGGTACTTCACATTTATTGTTTAACATGTGACAGTTTTTTCCATATATATAAAGTGTTTTTTCTGTTTTTTTTTTTAATATACAGAGTCCTTTTCTGTATATAACACTAGTCTCGTTCCTAATGTATGTTTTGGCCATGCCCGAGTTGTATTGTCTTCCTCACTTGTTTATCATATGCGTGTTTGTTTTCCGCATTATACCGGGTTTTTCTCTCATTTATGTTAACATATCCGAGTTTGTTGTCCATATTTTTAAACACGAAATATTTGTGTTTCTCATTTGTGTTGTTCCTCATATCCGAGTTTGTTGTCAATATATTTAAACCCGTAATATTTGTGTTTCTCATTTGTGTTGTTCCTCATATCCGAGTTTGTTGTCCATATATTTAAACCCGTAATATTTGTGTTTCTCATTTGTGTTGTTCCTCATATTCGAGTTTGTTGTCCATATATTTAAACCCGTAATATTTGCGTTTCTCATTTGTGTTGTTCCTCATATCCGAGTTTGTTGTCCATATATTTAAACCCGTAATATTTGTGTTTCTATTTTGTGTTGTTCCTCATATTCGAGTTTGTTGTCCATATATTTAAACCCGTAATATTTGTGTTTCTCATTTGTGTCGTTCCTCATACCCGAGTTTGTTGTCCATATATTTAAACCGTAATATTTGTGTTTCTCATTTGTGGTTGTTCCTCATACCCGAGTTTGTTGTCCATATATTTAAACCCGTAATATTTGTGTTTCTCATTTGTGTTGTTCCTCATATTCGAGTTTGTTGTCCATATATTTAAACCCGTAATATTTGTGTTTCTCGTTTGTGTTGTTCCTTATATTCCAGTTTGTTGTCCATATCTTTAAACCCGTAATATTTGTGTTTCTCATTTGTGTTGTTCCTCATATTCGAGTTTGTTTTCCACACATCACATTTTCTCTCATTTGTGTTGCGAGGTCTGTGTTTGTTTCAACTCATAATATTTTCCCAATGGCGTTTTCCGTCATATTCAAGTTTATTTTCCACATACAATGTTTTCTCACATTTGTGTATATGTTACTGTGTGTCAAGTGTACCAACATGTCCTCACATTTGTGTTGAATGTCGTGTTTTTATTTGCCTACCAACATGTCCTCACATTTGTGTTGAATGTCGTGTTTTTATTTGTCTACTAACATGTCCTCACATGTGTGTTGTCCGACATATCCATGTACCGCATTTCTCTTTAAATTTGAGTTGTTTGTTAGTTTTTAATTTGTTACCCATTCGCAGGTGACATTTTTTTCATTGGTATTGTTCTTCAATTTGAGAACATGTCCAGAACATATTGTTTTCACGGCAGCTGTTAATATACAATAGTCTGATAAAAACAATATAGTCTCTATACATCTGTTTATCACATAAAATGTTTATGATACTTCCTGTTTATCACAGAAAGCATTTATATACTTCCTCTTTTATCACAGAAAGCAATTAGACTTGGTGATTAACACGAAAAGCACTAACACTTGCTGTTTATAACAGAATGCAAATACACTTGCTGTTTTACACGGAAAGCACTTACACTTGCTGTTTATCACATATGAATGTATATGGCATGCCTGTATCTTTTCAATACTGTTTATACACATATTTAATTTATACCCATTAGTCTCTGGTAGATTTCGTTTCCAAATCAACCGATGATATGGTACCTTGTGCAGGTGACCTCTCACTGAAGTTTATCACATGTGCGCCTAGATGAAGTTTATCAAATGTTACACCCTGTTTATCCCTAATTAGCATATCACATACTACCTCGAAAGCAGTTCCATACTGTGCTATAAATAGGCTGACCTGTCATCTGAAGTACAGACAACTGCATAATGACTACAGCAACTTTGTGTCTTTTTCCAACACAATAATTAATCAACGTTGAACCATGATTTCCAATTACCAAGCGACGTCTTGTTGCGTTTGTGAAGTAAACGGCTTTCATGAAGCCACCAATAAACATGATTGTGTAAATGATTTAGCGTTCATAACATAAATGCATAAAAACAAAATATCAAAACAAATGAGCAAAAGAAAGGAAAAGAACATAAAATAAAAGGGGGGAAAAAGAGAGAAAAAAAACTTAAGGGGATTTTGGTTGAGGTGGTGGGGTGTTTCCTCTCCAGCACCTGACCTTGGCTTGTGCGTTGTTTTGTCGTTTAGCCAGTGGGTGGAGAACATTTTCAATGTCTACTGTGCCTTCATTCCTGCAAAAGAAACAATGATATTAATTTTCTATTTTTTTTTATATTTGAATTCTCTCTTAAGTAATGAGGTTGATTATGAAACATGACACAGGCTATACAAACAAATATTTAATTGCTTGGAAAAAAACACAAAGAAATAGCAATGATTAAATAGTGAGTTGATGTAAAGCTGTTCAGTTTAAATTCAACAATTATATACATTCATCTAAATGCTGAAAAGTGATTAGCGCGTCTGACTGGTCATCGAAGGATTGCTGGCAACGTAGGTTCAAACCCTGTCAGGGACAAACCGTTGTTTCCTTGCGCAAGAAACTTTACACTCATTGCTTTATTAGTATTGCTTGGTTCCGGAAATGGATTCGAGTGTGTTAATCTTACAGCTTTCTGCACAATCGAACAAAAATATGTTCTTTAGAAACTTAGGCTATTCAACGTTTGATTTTTTATTATTACTATTACAAGTATTTGATTATTTATCTATTGTGACAACGTGTTCTGATTTTGTTGTGATAATATGCTCTGACTGTTTAATTAAAGTTACATTAATTTTGTTTGTAACTAACGTTGTGCCAAAATGGCTCAAACACAGCAAGCGACATCGAGTAATTGAATAAGATTTGCAATGATAATCTCTTTATGTGAATTTAAAATTTAAAGCTCCTTATTAATTACACAATTTGTGAGAAATCATTCCGACTTACTCTAACACCCACAGTTGGAATGGTGACAGCCCATTCATCCAGGTCGTGCTTTTCTGGTACTTCCTGAGGCACCTTTGTCTGAACACCTCACTTCTGAGAAACTGCTCAACATAATAAGCTTTATCTACGTCACTTAAGTTGTTCATTGTTTTTGGATAAACAATTCCCTTATCTGGTCGAGGAAGTGCCTGGAAAAAAAGAATAAGGTTATTAATTTTGAATGTTTTATGCATATTTATAAGGTAAAGAAGCTGTACGGTTAAACGACATTTGTTTAACAAAAAGCAATAAATTTCCAAAAACAAATTTATTTCATTAGGAGGAGTGGGTTTGATAGCATGTCCCGAATTGTTCAATCAATCCAAAACTACATTTTTATTTTTTTAAACAGAATATGGGTTTGTAATCAACTGTATGTTACTTTTTAAATGTGTAAGTTCTTTCTTGTGTGACAATCTCAACTAATCAGGCAGCAATATAAAAATTAAAATTCTAAAATCAAAATGACCTGAAATATGACAGAATATCATTGCAGTAAGAAGTCTCGTGTAAATCCGATAACAAATGATAGAAAAATAAGCCTTTATACTAACTGGGTCTCTCTTTTGCAGCTTGGCAATTTTTTCGGCTATTTTTGTCTCATCTTCGACTGTGACTTCTTCCTTAGGTTTCAATGGCTTTTTAGCTAAGAAATAACAAATAGTGTTATTACATAAGTGCATTATGTACTTTTAACAGTTCAAATGCTATTTATATTTTGTTAAAAATACTAACAAAATCTACGTAGAATACAGTTTTTAATCACATATATATGTCACATATTGATATCTATGTTTCAACATCACCATGGAGTATATTATATAATTATTTTTTCATTATAAAATATAGCAGTCATTGAACTCACCTATTAATTAAGATTTGTATAGCTCTAAATATTATAAAGCATATATACATTATATATCAGTACCTTTGGTCCTTGTGTGGTTCACATCACTTCTTGTCCTAAGACCTTCAGTTATCATGCCCTTGACCTTGTTTCTGCGACCTTCATTATTTGCTTTCTTGTCGTCTGCAGCGGTCATCCTTCCGTCTGTAGCGATCTTACTGACGTCTGCAGCGGTCTTTTTGACGTCTGCAGCGGTCATTCTGTCGTCTGCAACGATCTTACTGACGTCTGCAGCGGTATTGTTGACGTCTGCAGCGGTCATTCTGTCCTCTGCAACGATCATCTTGACGTCTGAAGCGGTCTTACTGTCGTCGGCGGCAGTTGAGATATTCACTGCGGGCTTATCTGATCTATCTGTAACATCACCCTGTGCATGTAAGGAGGTATTTCTTTGAGACCTATGACTAACGATCTCTATATCTGTTGGACCAGCTGTTTCACATCTTAATTCATCATTCGTTGCCTTCGACTCATCAACTTGTGGGCTTGGAAAAGAGTGGCTGCTGTATATACCATCTTGTTCTCTGTCAAAGACTTCCGTTTGTCGTTTGTCAAATTTACCTCTGTGTAGATTAGCAAGCTGTAAGAAATCAATGAGTTGATAAGTTTTCAAAGCAGAGGACGTCTGTGCTAAAACAACTTCTGCAAGCTATGTGTTTCAGTAATTTTCTATTGTATACATTTTCTTAAATAAGCTTGATGACAAGTATGATGGTAAATTTGTCAAGGAAAAATCTTGGAAAATGCATTTATTATTTATTTATTGTTGTTGTTATAATAATATTAATTATTTAAGTTATTTAATGAATAGAAAACTGCTCATAGTTTGCGCAATAGACTTGTACCTGAATAGCTTTCTAACTGATAAGTATGGATATATTCTCAATAATTTGCATGAAGACAATGTAGATATTTTAACAGAATTCATACCTCACTCTGCACTTGTTTTAATTGTTCCTGGAGAACCCGGATGTAGTCGTTATCCTCTTTGTACTGACTAACTTCCTGTCTGGAAGGTGGGTCGTGAATAATCTGCTGAGATTAAAGTTACGTAGTTAATAACAAAACAATTGGCATCCGAGCGTTTAATGCAATGTGGTGTAAGATTATTATTATGAAATGCTCAAGCCTTAAAGTGAATTGGTCTACAATGGGCACGATTTTTCATAAGTATTTCAAATACTATTGATTAAAAAACAATAGAAATGTATCATTTGGATATTCTGATAAAATATTGCTCAAAAAACATGTTGATAATGTTCTAAGTGATTTAGAATGGATATTTTATATGATGATAATAATATTTTGTTCAAGAACATTTTATTATCTGCTATATGAATATATGTTATATCGGGCCTTGTGTCTAATACTTGCAAACATGATTTGTTGTTTTGTCTAAAACTAAATACGAAATCAGTCATTGTATAACAGACCTTCCATTATTTAGACCATTTCACTTTAATACGTGCGAATTTTGTGCAAGATTTGTCAATATCAGCAAAGTTTGGCAATGAAAATTAGAATAAAAGAAAACATTATTTTATTATTTTTTTGGTGTAATTGACTTCCCACTGCCAAAATTGACTTATCTGAAATTAAACGGTGTATCTATTTCAACAAAAATGACAAAATATGTAACAAAACAAGACTTACAACTTCATTTTTCTTTTCAAGTTTGTCTTCATCTATGGGTTTCCCCGCTGATGCGTTGTCAGGATTTCTCTCGGAAGCAGAATATTCAGAGTCGTCGGAATCAGTCTCGTAGTCCTCAATGTCTTCCAGATTCAGATGTAACTCATTTTGTCCACCAGCAACTTTACCTGTAGAAAACAAACCATATCATTCTATTTTTGTCTTTTTGAAAATGCAATGATTTAATTTCAGCTCGACTTAAAAAAGGGTATTGTTACAGTAACATTAGTTGTCGTTGCCATCCGCAAACTTATACATTGATCATAACTTTTAAGTTTTTGGTATATTGTCTTCATACTTGGCCACAACAACCCTTTGAAAAAGACCTTTAAGTAGACCAGACTACCCTTGATCTTCATTCATAAATGACCTTGACCTTCAAGGACATTGCTATCATTAATCCTATTGATATAATTATGCTCTCCAATTATTATCGACCGTTGTTTATGAGGTTTGGACAAAGTCAAGTGCCTGGCAAATAACATATTTCCTTGGGAACTGTGTAATATCACAATATTGAGCTTAATCTAACTTCCACATAAAATTCAGGATTGTTGGACCTATGTGCCTATTGCGTTTTTATGTCGCACCAACACATTACATTTGTATAAGTCATATGGCGGTTTTTCAGCTTCACTGGTGGAAGATTACCTGAGATGCCCCTCCGTGCATTATTTCAGACATTAGCGGGAATTTGAGGTAGAACCACCGTCCTTTCGTAATCTAGCTGGATAACATCCTCACATGAAAGAATTCAAAGTCAGTGGAAGTATTCGAACCCACAGAGGTGAGAGGCGAGTGCTTTGTAGTAAAAGACATTAAGCACTTGATCACGGACGCTCCTGCTAATTCAAATTTATACGTTACTATTAATTTTAATCCATCACTTGAAATATTCAAAAGTCTGTACATGTATACAGTTTGGCCACAGAATAGGTATGTCATCAAAAAATCACCCGAGCTTTAAGCTCCCAATATCAAATGTAAAAAGAGACCCGGAAAATTAAAATATACAATGTAAATGTATTGTAAAGTTTTGCTACAAAATGCCGACATTTTATTTATGCATATTATAGCATAAAATCGGCTATTTTTCCCTCTTTTGCCCATGTTATAACGGGACCAAAACCATGTGTTAACAAAGTCACGCGCTCTTGTTATAGCCCGGTTTCACCTATGCGCAATACATACAGGGCCCAGTAAACAAACAAACAAAAAATGACGATTTGGCCTGTTTGCCAAAGAGTCATGCGCTCTTGTTATATTAAAATTATTGATTCGAGGGCCTCAGTCGCATATTCAAGTAATTATGCCGGAAAAAACGGCGTATAGACATCGGTGCTAATCTTGGTTGTCGCCCTTTCTAAGAAACGGACAGTTGTCAATGTAAACAAATACAGTAGAATCTACCTGTCATTCAGTTTAACACTCCGATTAACTTACAAAACTAGATAACACAAAATTAATATGAGAACATGTTTTTTATTTATGTTAATGTTGATAAATGCTCTTTATATTTCTTTGAGAGAATAATGCTTAGTGCCTGATTTTTTTATAAACTTGTTTGCTTGGGAAAAAAAACCGATTCTGATGTTACTGATCTTTTTTCTACCGTAAATCTGAAATCATTCTAAGAATTTCTGAGGGTCATGTTTTGTCTTGGGTAGAGGGTAGAGTAATGTAACGTTTTTTTTCTTGAGATAATAAATCTCCAAAGGCCAAGCTTTGTTAAATCAATTTTAAAATTCAAAATTTCGTTCGGTTCCGAGAATTTTCCAAGTTGTTGGCCCCGGAAAAATGAAACGCATACGTAAAACATAGAATTGGATAAATACCGTCCAAGCAAAAGAATTTAATGTTATTGTGTTTTGTATAAACTTTACATCACGAATCTGTTTGAAAATTTTATGCTATAATAGCGTCAACGCACGTTTATTTCGTGTTATAAAGTCTGCAGAGTCCCTCGGAACTGTTGGAGCCCTCGCCCTACCGGGCTCGGGCACCAACCGTTCCTCGGGACTCTGCAGACGTTATAACACGGAAAAACGTGCGTTAACCCTATAAAAACAACTTTCTGAATTTTAAATTAAACTGTGGACAACTATTCAACTATAGAATAAAATATCAGATCTATGTATTAAATAGAAAGATATCTTTAGAAAAGAAAAACAAACTTTACCTTTGATTTTTTTTTTCTAGAAAATTAGTAAATTTTGAAGCCTAGATGAAGTTTATGAAGTAAAAATATATAAGATGCATGTATATTAAGCATATCCAATGTGGATTTCAAAGAAAAGAATAATTTCTAAAAAATTAATAATCTTACTTTCTGCTCTTTCGTTTTCAATTGCAATCGTTACAAGATCGTCTATCTTGCGTTTTCCTGCAATGGCACGGAATTTACGTGAAAGATACTCTCGCAAATTCTCTCCTCCTTCTCGCGGTCTACAATGGCTGTTTCCCATAAATTATATTGTGATAATTTCTTTAAAAAAACGTTGTATGCTCTATTCGCATAAGCTGTTGCTCTGTTGCAGCGCGCAAACTAATTTGCAACATAGAAACGGCGTCGGCATGACGTCATAGATACGAAGACGTCATGACGGATATTTATAACGTCAGTGTGAAGCAGGAGCGAACTTATGGACAAGGGGTCAATTTTTTGTGCGGGGCAATCTTGAAGAAAAAAAATCAGTCAGCATCATTTCCGATGCAAATGGGATACTTAACGTATTTTCCGATGCAAAAGTCAGTTACTAATGTATTATTTTGTATATTTGTGGTGATATAGTATAGTCTGACCCACTTCTATGAAAGATAAAGTTTGAAATAGTCCCTTTTGAATTCATACGGCGTGGCATTCTTATGACAGCCGTTTTAAAATTGTTTTGGATTTTCAGAGCTTTCTGATCCGAAAATAAAAACGAAAGAAGTCAAAATTTATCCATTGACAGGTACAGTATCAAGTAAATCTTGTTTTTATAATAATCATCGAACCGATCTGCAACTGTGAGTTTGGGATTGCATTGTTATCTTGCTTTCTTATCAATTATAAGCAATCAATGAAAAAGTAAACAGGTAGCCAGGTAAATACATGTGTGTAATTATTTGAAATACCGTAGAAACCACAGACACTGGGAGTCAGACTTTGTGCCACGACTTGAACATCCCTTTTACAACCACTCCGTCTTAAACTGTCAATTACAAAAGCTAAAACTAGCATATATTTTCATCTCATTTTCTTTGTTTTTGTTTAATAAACGTGACCCCTCTAAGAAGACCACTGATAATCCAATCAACGTTTGCTTTGAATACTGGTCAAGCACCCTGAGGAATTACGCTTATGTTATGACAACAAATTCTAAATCAGTTAATTTGTTGGAGCACAATGCTGAAACTTGCGACTTAAATGTTCTTTATTTAAGAAATTATATCCCAAACAGTGATATTATGGCTAAATCAAATCACTGGAGTTCTGATGCGAGGAATTATAATGATGCACATCAGAATGACAAACAGTGATTTTATCAGGTGATAAAATCACTGATTCCGATACATTATTTCCATTCAGTTTCTAACATGATATCAATAAATAAATGTTGCCGTATCTAATATTACACTAAATTGCGCCTGGTTTGTTTCCGTACTTATTTTCAGAATGTCACAGTTTTAGTGGTGGTAGTGGCTAGCTGTACGAGCCCGTACGGCTAGCCAAAAGTTCTAGCCGTACGTGAGTCACGTACGACTAGCCAGGACTCACTGTACTGTCTAGCCGTACGGCACTTTTCAGAATTACCTATATGGAAGTCAAACATGATTATGATTTCATTTTGTTGTTTTATTTGTATGAAAGTCGAATTTTTGTGAATTAAGCACATGGATCGAATAAATAATGATCGGAGTCACGGATTTATATTTTATTATAATATAAATCCGTGTCTGAGTGGAATAAATAAAAAGAATTAGTGATGGACAAACTTCTTTACCGTCGGTAATTGACGCAATTATCAGAGCCCAACAACAATAATTTTCGTGTTGGTTTTTTTTGTTTTATTTTAAAGGTGTCGAAAATTGAACTTAATGAAACAAAAAAGGATTATCATCAAAATTTTGTAAACTATTTCAATTGATGTTATTTAACTGCGACCAAACGCTATTTTTTTCTCAACGTGTTGAGATGACAAGGAAACATATATTCGTACTTTTTTTTTACTGTACATAGCCAACAAGGCGATTAATCTCTAAAAAGTAA
Source organism: Ruditapes philippinarum (assembly GCF_026571515.1). Taxonomy (NCBI): domain Eukaryota; kingdom Metazoa; phylum Mollusca; class Bivalvia; order Venerida; family Veneridae; genus Ruditapes; species Ruditapes philippinarum. The sequence continues at coordinate 205,939 of NW_026861682.1, read as the reverse complement.
ACATACATGTACGAAGACAATTGCTGTTTCTTGGTTAAAATCCTCGTTTAAAGTCATAAAATAACATATAATGCATTTTCGACTTCCATATCATTGTGAAAAGGCCGTATGGCTAGCCAATACAGCGTGTCCTTGCTAGTCGTACGTGACTCACATACAGCTAGAACTTTTGGCTAGCCGTATGGGCCCGTACGGCTAGCCACTTCCTTTAGTGGTTACGTCACATGTATAATGGTTACGTTACATGTATAAATATAGAACGTAAACAGTGACTTTATTGCATTATAATACAAACTTTCTGTTCTTCTATGTTCAATAGGGAAAAATGCGGGTTGTGTTAGAATTATAGATATCTTTACCATGTAGATCCGCTACAAACTCTCTCAAGTACTTTGTGCATGTGACGTCACTCTCTCAAGTACTTTGTGCATGTTCAATGATAATTTAAACATATACATGTATACAGAAGTGCTGATTTAAAACAACTGATTTAAGATGGGTTAATTGTTGCTTCAAGAACACATTTATTTCAAGGAAGTATATTCTTATTTAATAGATGAATAATAATATCACAGAATGAGAAAATATTGCTTCATGACTGGCACTCGAACCCAGGACCATCAGATACCAATCTGCTGCTCTTCAGGCTCAGCTGCCTGGTAGTCAAAATATTTTGACGTGCTAAAAATAGACTCTGATATATTATTGTACTGGGTCAGAATCTTACTGAAGAGGTGAGATATGTTGCCCATACACATCGACAAATAGCATAATATCTCAATGTGTACGTTGTACAATATTAGTCTAGTCACTTACACATTTTCCTCCCTTATAAGTGAACATGATATTGTTACAGTGAATACTCCGCAATAATTTAGGAGGCATATCCCTATTATCCCATCTCTTGAGGTGGGTATTGCTGTGGTAAATGTATTGTGATATTAATATTACAATGTGTAATAAATGTAGTATACAATATAGTATTATGAAACAGACAATGAAATTACAATTAAGCTACATTTAGGCTGATAGCTAAAATGAATGCAGTTTGTAATGATGAACTTCTAAGTTAAAATCCACTACGAATACCTAAGTTAAAGGAACTCCACTGAGGTTCAAAGGTTTAAAAACATAAACTTTGAATTTCTTACATAAATAAGCTGGGGCACTTAAAACAGAAAAACATGCAAAAGATGATTTTAAAAAATATACTCAGAAATAAATTTAAAATTGTATTTTATGCTATTCTTAGCTTGATTTGGGTGAAAACCATTGCAATGCTTTTCCATTTTTGAGTTATTTTTCACAATTAAAATAATTATTCAGGGGAAACAGAGTGAGGGAATGATCTGAAATTTTGCACACAAGTTATAAGTCGAACCATTCATCAAATAGAACACTAATCTTGAAAAATTATTTCCAGTACCATCATGTCAAATAAACCTCAGTGGAGTCCCTTTAAAATCCACTGTTAAAATCCATTATATCATAGTTCTTTTTTACATCTGTTTAATTATTCTGTTATACAATTGAAGCAACTTGATAATTTTTTACTTGTCTAAAGCAGGAGCAAACGACCCTTATAAACAATATTGTATTGATATTTGCATTTTTGCAAAAAAAAATTAACATTTTTTAACATTTTGAGTATTGTTGTTGACAGGCAAAATTACCCATTATTCTTCAAAACATTGTAAAATTCCCCTAAGTGAAAGTCCCTGGCCCCAGTTCCCTGAAAGATAATCATTGTATGTGATATTTTCTTGCATATCAGACAGGATTATCTTCTGTTTACACTGATGCTGGAAAAACCTGTCTTTCACCCTTCTTGTAAGACAAGTTGCATGCTATAAATAATGTTATTGTCCCATGCCATTTATGAATGAATTGTTTGTAAGTTCATACGCTACTATTAAAAAAAGTGCGTAATGAGAATATCATGGTAAATTCTGTTATTTTCTCCGAAAATAATTGACATGTAATATGCAAGAAAAAGAATCAAACAGCGGCTGTGGGTACATACCGGAATATCTAGCTGTCAGGTAACTGTTAAGAGGAAACTCGGCAATGCCTTGTTACCGCCATAAACAGCTACCCTTGAGCCAAAATTTCCTCTCTGTACCGGCAGCCAGTGTAAGATTCTTATAGTATTTGTGAGGGCATTAATCATGATTTATTGACGCGTTGTTGATATTGGTTAATCCCTGTAACCGTTAAGGACACAATCATTTTCTCCCCTAAATAGTAAACTAATCTATATATTCACTATTATTATTTCAATGAAATGAATTTATTGTAATAATTACAATGATTAAAGATTTCTTCAGAATCATATTTAGTTTTGATTAGATTAAAACATCTTTTTTCATTTTAAGTTTATTAAAGTTTTGAAAGGTTGGAGCATATTAATATTAATGAACTGTACCAGTTTCACATTTTATATTCATTCTATTGTTAAAGTCGTAAAAAATTTGCAACATTTGGCAACACGCACCAATGTAAACCCAATGACCTTCTTCTGCTTTGACGAGTATTGACCAATTCAAAAATATATCACAGGTGAGCGATACAGGACAATTTTGGCCTTCTTCCTTTCTCCTGTTGTTGTTTTTTTCTCTGTTGCAAGCTATTATTAAATATAACTTTTTTTATCTATTTCAGAAAACAGAGGCTGATACATGTAGAAAACAAGTAATCAAAGATCTCAACAATTTTTCTTGTTGACAGAATGGTCAAATTAGTATTAGTTCTATATTGAAAGGTTGATGATGAATAATATACATAGGGAAACATTGAGACTGAACTGGGTGTATTTGTCAGAAAACCTTTCAATGAATGAACTCCTGGATCACATGTTAGGACAGTCTGTCATTACTGATGATATGTATGATCAAATTAGTGTTCAAAGTACAAAAAAAGAGCAGATAACTGAGTTTTTACTGATTCTTCCCAGGAGAGGTCCTCAAGCATTTGATAAATTTTTAGAGGCTCTGAATGAAACATCTCAAGATTTCATAGCTGAGAGATTGATTCAAACTTATAATCAAGAGCTGGCACGGAGTCAGCAACGACCGATGCAGGGAGACGACTAAAGCTAATCGGATGATTGCTTTACTGGATATAAAACTGAAAAAAGCATTACCGAGAACACTGGGGAATCTGGATGGTATAATTATATGAATTTGAAACAGTTTACTTCTGTAAAGTGGTAGTTGTTACAGTGCTCGTTAATTAGTGATATTGCTATAATATTATATATCAGATAATGTTCTACTCAAATATAGGATATACAAAGTGTTGAAGGGCAGGGGAAAAACAATAAAAATTCCAAAGATTGGAAGAGCAGTGAAAACATTTTTATCGTTTTTGTTGGGTTTTTTTGCAAGAGGAAAAAGTTACAAAGTTGAAAAAAAAACATGGATGAAGTTCAGAAAGAAATATTGTTATCAAATTGGGTGTTTCTATTGGACAATTTAGAACTGATTGATTTGCTGGATCATATGATAGCTGAAAATGTTATAACGGTTGATATGTATGAACGAATTAATATTCACCGTACGAAAAAAGATAAGATAACTGAATTTTTATACATTCTAATGAACAGAGGTTCTGATGCATTTGACAGATTTTTAGCAGGACTAAATAAAACTTCACAAGAATTTATATGTGACAAGTTGACAGAAGCTTATGTACAGAAAACAGGCAAGAGGACATAGCAGAAAACTATGTGGTCTTGATAAATTTTATATACAATGTAGGCATTGTAACCTTTTTACATATCATTATGAATTTAAGGAAAATGGACTTTTATACAGTAATTTAAAAAAAAAAGAATGCTTGCATACTTTCTTTTTGAAACTTTTAAATTATATTGAGTGCATGCTTTTAGTTTTAACTTTAAATACATTTTAGTTGATAATCATTAAATTATATATGTGGGAAATTAATTGACAGCAAAAGAATGTATGTCAGATTGACAGTGAAGAAAAATAATTGACAGTAAAGGAATATAATTCAACAGCAAAGGAACAGAATTTACAGAAAAGGAAACTAATTTACAACAAAGAAAGATAAGTAAGCAAAGTAAAGTTTCTCTTGAAATTGGGAAAAATGGAAAGGCAGCAAGATATTTTTTCTCTCTACAGGGAAATTAAGGTTGAAATATTGTGTCCAATTTTTAGATCTCATCACATTGTACGATACTCATGATATTTATCTAAGTATTACATCTTTTCTCATATAAATGTATGGAAATTTAAAAAAAATCATATGTCACATTGTGTTGGAATACATAAATTTTAACAGTTCATTTACAAAGATAGAGATAATGTGGTTGTATTGATACAGAGAGTTTTAAACCCTTAACCTGCTGGAATGGAAAGTTATTAGCCCTTGAGCTAGGCCAACCTGCATTTCTGAAGTGCAGTCTATCAAGACTCTATTCTTTAATGGGAGCTCAATTTTTGTATTTTGAACCTGAAATCCCTTAAACTTTAGATGGAAAGTTTCCAATACAAAGCAGGGCATATCCATCCAATTCAAAGCAGTGCAAATCCATCCAATTTAAAGCAGGGCATATCCATCCAATTCAAAGCAGAGCAGATTCATCCAATTCAAAGCAGGGCAAATTCATTCAATTAAAAGGGCCAATTCATCCTATTGAAAGAAGGGCAAATTTAAAGCAGGGAAAATCCATCCAATTCAAGGCAGTGCAAATCCATTTAATTCAAAGGGCAAATCCATTCAATTCAAAGCAGGGCAAATTCATCCAATTCACAGGGCAAATTCAAATCGGCACAAATCCATCCAATTCAAAGCAGGGCAAATCCATCCAGTTCAAAGCAGGGCAAATCCATTCAAGTCAAAGCAGGGCAAATTCATCCAATACAAAGCTGGGCAAATCCATTCAATTCAAAGCAGGACAAATTCATCCAATTCAAAAAGGGAATTGAATGAAAAGTATTTCTTTTACACGATTTTTATTGGAATTATATTTAGGTTTACATGTATATATTTGCATTTTGTATAAGAATGATTTATTTTTATCATCTAATTTTACATATTATACGAGTAATGACACATAATATGATTACAAATTTCTTGACAATCATGAATTGATAAATTTCATGTTACACTAGTCTTTTTAAGAGCTACTTTTTGAAGAAAAAAGGTGGAGCTAACGTCATGACCCAATTGTTGGCGTCTGCATTGGTTAACCTTTTTGTAAAGGTCTATATTCTCAAAAAACTATAAAATCGTTTGACTTCAAATTTGCTATCAAAGTAATTCACCTCAAACTTGATTTGCATGTTCACTATCAAAATATACAATTACAGAAGGGCAGATAATTCTGAAATTCATTTTAGCAAAGTAATGCCACATTTTTGACATCAATATCTCAAAACATTCATGTTAATAAACACTTCTTACTGTCAAAGAATGTTTCTTGAGTTTTTGAATTGGAATGCTTTTTCAAATGTCGGGTAACTGTATATTCTTTTTTTCTCAGTTATGCCCCCTTTTTGACTTTTTATTTCTTGGATTACTTTTTTGGGATGGCACATTTCTCAAGATGCGTCAAAGATATTCACTTTAATAAAACTTGGAATTCTTATTCACCATCAAATTTGAAATACATGTCTAAGGGGCAGATAATTCTGAAAGCCAATTTTTCTTCATTATTTCCCTTTTTTGACTCATAATATTTGCTTTTTGGTCAAAAACTGTCCAAAGGTATTCACTTCAAACTTAAAATATTTGTTGACTATAAAGGGTGGGTAATTCTGCTGAACATGTTAGCAGAATTATTCCCCTTTTTCTATGTTTCTAGCACTTGGAAAAATGGAGGGCTCTGTTCGGGGACAAGTCTTGTTTTATTTCAGTTATGATTGAATTTATTGTATTTAGAAGCAGTCCAATACTTTATTCAAGGAAACAAGTATTCTCTTCAGGTGTATATATTATATATACACAGATGTGTTTTTTGTACAACAGAAGTTTTTCTATGTCTCAAACATGTTTATATTTTTGCATGTTCATAAACATACTTGTGTGTAGAGACATATTTTTTACCTTGTCTGTAGGCATTTATGTGTAGGAAACATATCAATTTTGAGTGCATTGTTGTACAATAATGCAAGGCCTGAATTCAAATGCATAGGAATATAATCACCAAGGCCATTAGGCCTGAGGCATTTGAATGATAAACTGTGCATTATCATACTACTATGCAAGAAAAAATAATATCTGTTTCCATTCTAACATGTTAATAAAGAAGAGAATTGATAAAAATATGTTGAACTAAATTGTGTAGACTTTAAAGCTACATTTGATAAATTTCATAAAAACAGAAATTGCGACATTTCATTAATAAATTGGGTTTCATATCAACTCCAGATCTTATTTTGGTGTCCAGACAACTAAAATGAGTTTTATAAGCAAAAAAAATGGGCAACCTCATTGTGGCAAAATCGGAAGTACAATTTCTGTGTGCATGAGAAACTCCGCCTTCAGATTATCCATACATCAATATTAAATTAACAAACATGACTATAAGTAGAAGTCCTAATTTAACAGTATATTTCTGCATTGTAACGGACGTTTTTATACAAATTTAATCATTTTTATAAGATGATTACTTTTTTTTCTGAACCTCGGGCCTAGTGCACAGTGAAGCTAAAGCGGTTTAAGTGTTTTTGCACAAGAAGTTCTCATATTTGCTGTGTTTTGGATAGCAACTTTAACACTGTGACGTAGCGCAAACACAAGCTGATTATAGTTTTCATTTGCATGTTAAATTTCGTATACAAACTTTAGTGTTACCGTGGGGTTCGGTTTAAAATCCATATTTATGAACAATATTTGATGAGATTTACAACAATACTGTTAAAAAGGTTAATGAAACTGTAGAATGCTTGGTTTTTAGGCTGACTGCAAAATATTTTTACATATGTATTTAATGTAGCTTTAAGTTTATTTTGTTTATTGACGTCCTATCTGATGTCATATGACGTGTAAGCATTCCTTTTTTATGCTGTGCATATTTTCATGTAATAATGCATTTGATTGCCCTATCTGTTTGAAAGGGAATATTGTGTATATGAGCCGCGTCACGACAAAACCAACATAATGGGTTTGCGACCAGCATGGATCCAGACCAGCCTGCGCATTCGCGCAGTCTGATCAGGATCCATGCTGTTCGCTTACAAACCCTATAACAAGTAGAGAAACTGATAGCAAACAGTATGGATCCTGATCAGACTGCGCCGATGTGCAGGTTTTGTCATGATGCGGCTCAATTGTCTTTATATTTCTGGGCACAGATGTGTCTGTTAAAAAAACATAAGATCTTGAGATAACCACCAAATACTTAACCATTCATATAATATTGTTTGTATACACATATATTTGTATGATGTGGATTTATAATGAGAGTAAATTTAAAGTGTATAAAGCAATATATATTTGCTGTCTGTTGTTAGTAAAATAATTGTTTCTATGATTACTGAATAAGAAATTTGTCAGTATATTTTATTTAAAGCAAGTGGGGCATGTATGAAATCCTCGTCAAACCTTCTGAAAATAGTTGCAGAATATTTTGCTCGGGAGCATTGTACTGTATTTACATACAACATGTACAATATTCATGTGTTTTAAATGATAGAGGCATTCTATGTTACATATCTTACGCCCAAAACCAACCTAATTTTACTGATTTTAAATATAATTCATAAATATTTCATCAGATATAGCTTTATACACTTTAAAGACACATTATGCCTAAGAAAACCATATATTTTTTTAATTCTTTTGAAAAGGTCAAATGTTAAACAACTAAAGATAGTAATATTGGATGTGAAATAATGTGCCATAAATGTAGCAAAATGTAAAAAAGTAGTATTTTGACTTACATTCAAAATACTTATTCTTTGTAATAATACCAATTGCCAACTGAGCAAAAGAAGCAAAGGGTAGTTTATTAAAATGCATAAAATGAGTAGTTTATTTGGAAAATGTAACACAATTTTGAAAATAAAAAGTTTTTGGAAATAACATTGAGATAGCATTTCTGAGGCATAATGGGCCTTTAATCTTTGATATTTAGTACAGATTTTAAAAGATTTATTTGTAATCTACTCAAATCCATATTTCTGTAACATGTGAATTTCATGCTCATTCTTGTCAATCATGATTATTTCCCTTGATTTTTGTTAATAATAGAAAATAACTTGCCTGTGACAATTTGAGTACATCATTGTGTCAATTGATGTTAAAGCTGCATGCCTCCAGATGAGCAAAAATAAATTTTAAGAAAATCAAACTTCAGGAAAATGTACTAAGATTTTAAGAAAAGTATTCAAGTAATAACTTACATGTTATGTGAGTAATTGCCTGATTTTAGAGTCTTAATCACTATATTTCCACTATGTGACTGACTAAGGGCAGTGCAATTTTGCATACTTTGGCCTCTTTTTGGAAATTCATGTTTATTTTAAGCGCCATTTTGCACTGTGTAAATTTAATTCTTTTTAGTTAACTTCACAAAATTAAATTTTTGAATAAGTATCTTCAAAATTTCCATGAAAATTTGCATGAATCTGGAGGCATGCTGCTTTAAGAGTTAGTTGGTGACCATATCACTTGTATATCTGTGTTGTATTTTTGCTTGTTTTTATGTTGTGTATTTGCTAATTTTATTTTTTTTCTGTTAGTGTGACTCATCTTCTGTTTTAAAATACTTGTCAGTCAGTCTGCATAGGGAGAGCACGGCTTTTGTAATCCAGCCAGAGGGTTGCTGGTTTAATCTTTGGGCAAAGTAAATTTTCCATGACTATTGTTCTCGAACATTGATTCTAATGGTGATTTGTCTCACACTGCTGATTTTGAAGTCATGTAGGATTAGTAGTCGATCACTTGAGGAGAAATTGGTAATTACTGGTCAGTTATTCAGGAAAGCCGACTAGATGGATTGACTGCAAAAAAATGAGTTTAAATTTGGGATAAATTCAAATACCCGTGGCCGAGTGGTTAATGTCGTTGACTTCAAACCACTTGCCCCTCACCGCTGTGGGTTCGAATCCCAACAGGGACTTTGGATTCTTTCATGTGAGGAAGCTATCCAGCTAGCTTACGGAAAGTCGGTGGTTCTACTCAGGTGCCCGTTTGTGCCTGAAATAATGCACGGAGGGGCACCTGAGGTCTTCCTCCACCAGTAAAGCTGGAACGTTGCCAAATGACCTATACTGTGTCGGTGTGACGTAAAACCCAAATCAAACAAACAAAATTAAAAAGAAACAACAAAAAACAAATACTCATGCTAGATGCCATATCACTTTAATGTCTATGTTCTATTTTTTGGGGGTTTTTTATGTTGTACATTGCAAATCAAAAATTGTTTTTATTTCTGCCAGTACAAAAATTTAGCAGATTCATTTTCTGTTATAATGAAATTTTTTGGAATGTTTAAAGCGGCATGCCTCCAAAATGATTCAAGAAAATCAAACTTGAGTAAAAATTACCTAAAATTTGAAAAAAAGTTAAAAGATTCAAGATTCAAATAATAATTTTCATGTTAATTGTGATTAAAGACTGATTTTGCAGTATTAATCACTGTATTTCTTCTACATGACTAATTCAGTATGGGCTAATTTTGCATATTCTGAGGTCTTTCCTGTAATTTGCGTGGATTTTTTTAATGCTGACTGCAATGTGTAGTTTACTTTCTTTGTTCATTTCACAATATTTACTTTTAAAAACATTTTCAAAATTTTCATGAAATTTAGCATGAATGTGGAGGCGTGCTGCTTTAGAACGTTAAACTGCCAGTCAGTAATATTGAAGCGTTACATTCTATAAAATATCATTTAAAATATGATAGTTTTATTCAATTTGAATCATTTCGAATGATTTGAACTGATGTCCGATTAATGATTGCCATAAATTGTTACAAAATTATGATAATTATCTACTTGTAATTGGTCCAATTTACAGCATTATTTCTTTTAGTTATGTTTTGCTTTTTATGTGCACATTATTTTATGGAGGATTGCACAATAAATGTGATTTTTGTTTAAAACAGTTTATCTTCCTCTTTTTATCCTGTATGAGATCTGTTTTGAACATTAGTTTACCTTTTTTTTAATTTAAGCCCTCTTTAGCTCACCAGAACCAAATGTTCAGGGTGAGCTATAAATTTCAAAGGGGGATACTCCGACGTCCGTCGTCCGTCGTCATGCGTCAACAATCGTCTTCTCCTCTGAAACTGCTGGGCAGATTTACTTCAAATTTGGTCCGTAGCATTCTTGTGACAATCACACTGGAATTTGCTCTTATCATTTCAATTGGCCCCTTTTAGGGGTCAACAGAGCTAAAAAGAGAAAAACCTTTAAACATCTTCTTCTACAGAACTAATGGATGGATGATCACTAAACTTTGTCTGTAGCATTTTTGGTAGTCTGTTATCGAGTTTGCTCATATTAATTTGATTGACCCCTTTTAGGGGTCTCTAGGGCTAAAAATAGAAAAACCCTTAAGACATTTTCTACAAAACTAATTGATGGATGATCACCAAACTTTGTCTGTAGCATTCTTGGGTAGTCTTTTATCAAGTTTGCTCATATTAATTTGATTGGCCACTTTTAGGGGCCGCTAAAGCTTAAAATAGAAAAAAAAAACTTTTAAACGTCTATTTCTACAGAACTTATAGATGGATGATCACAAAACTTTGTCTGTAGCATTCTTAGGTAGTCTTTTATCAAGTTTGCTCATATTATTTTGATTGGCCCCTTTCAGGGGCCACTAAACTTTGAACATCATTTCCTACTGAAATAATTGATAGATGATCACCAAACTTAGTAGCATTCTTAGGTAGTCTTTTATCAAGTTTGCTCATATTTATTTGATTGGCCCCATTTAAGCTAAAGCTTAAATGCCCCAGGTCATGGCATATCTCTTTAAATAATTGTTTAAACATATTCTTTGCTCAAATTTAATATTAGAAAATATTGACAATGGATAATTTCCAACACTGAAAAGCAGTTGTTTCTGCCTTCTGGTGAGCGACTGAGGGCCATCATGGCCCTCTTGTCTTAAATTGCATCTGGGTCTTCCAAATAGACTTATTTGAAAGACCCTGATGGCATAAAGGGCCACTGCAAACTATTTGTAATTAATCTTTGGCAGAGGTTAATATTACCCATGCCATGATGTCTAATCATCATCTGCAATATTTGCTATTAATATAAGCCCCCTAAAAATCATGAATGGTTTTGTCCAAAATGAAAGATGGACAATTCCATTTAAGATATTTAACTGTTAAGGATTTAAATGGAAATCCCTTTTAAAGGGCAAATTATTTCCTAATTCGCTACGCTCAAACGTAAATAAATTATTTATCACATAATAAAGGCAATCGAAGGAAGAAAGAACAACAAATACATAAATTCACATTTAGGATTTGTTATCTGCATTGCCGTATATCGAATTCAAAAACAAAGAACGGGTGCATTGAAACTCTTTATAATATCAAAAAATTGTTCAATGTTGTATATTTAATATTAATCAATATCAATATAATATGTATTTCATATTTGATTTCTAATACGCCCAGATTCTTTGTAACTGATAATCGTTTGTTTAAATTATATTTAACATAATGTCACTACGCCACCGGTCCGCGATCTTAAACTATGTAATCCACAATGAGATTTATGTAATCCAACTGAGGAAAACATATCCAGAATTATCTCCCTTGATCTCGTAGTCTGTGTATATTAATTTATAATACTGTCTATCTTTACAGTAAGTGAGAGAACGAAATATGAACTCATTTGAATAATCGTTAATTTGAGCACATTAAAGATATAAATTAAGCAATGATACTAAAAATGTTTTTATGATCGCCATGCAAAGTAATATCGGAACGTCTCAAAACAAGTTAATTCAGAATATCTCAAGAAGCCTGTATATTCAAGCAAACACATTGTAATACATGTACTTCTTAATCTAAACATATTATTTGCACCGCTGCTATACATAGAAACTAATTTATTTAACATTTCCGGTGAAACAGGAAGAATCCTGTGAGCTGCCTCCCAAACTGACTTTGTTAAAGTTGAATGACAAGGGTTAATAGAACATTCCGCTAAATCATGAGCCCATTTAATTCCATAATAGGCATCGTCAACAGAAGAATTACATTTTTGAATGATTGAAATCAAATGCAACGAAAAGTCGGTGTTGAAAGCTGGTAAAGAATTAAGTTTGACACAAAGTATTGAATGGTCGTTGGTACTTTTTGCTAGTATTGACAACATGAGACTTTAAAACAACCCTCGGAACACTGACATACAGGGACAACTCCATATTCATGTAAATTACCAAATGACTATACAACTCTGAAGCTATCAAATCTATATAAAATGTATTCCAATAAATTTTCAAAATTTCAAAAAATATGAGCAGTCAAAATACAACTAAATATAAACGAAAAACATAAAAATAATTGAAAACAGTGTCCGTATGAAATAAAACCGTTCATCACGCTTATTTCAAGTCGATTCGTTATTCGTAATAAAACATATTACAATCTGCCTTCACAGCGGAAATTCAACCACAGTCAAACCGTTTTTATGACCACTTAAATTCAGCAAGTGAAATAGAAAATAAAACCTATAAAACAATAAAAGCGTAAATCTTAAAATAAAGAAAATCTCGCACAACAGCGCTTGCAACTGCCTATCGACTGACGTACCACATAATTTCTAATTTAATAACTCTCGCCAATCGGCGCTTGCCACTGCCAATCGGCTGGCGCACCACACAAAATTATAAATATATAACTCTCGCCAATCGGCGCTTGCCACTGCCAATCGGCTGGCGTACCACACAAAATTATAAATAAATAACTCTCGCCAATCGGCGCTTGCCACTGCCAATCGGCTGGCGTACCACACAAAATTATAAATAAATAACTCTCGCCAAACTGCGCTTGCCACTGCCAATCGACTGGCGCACCACACAAAATTATAAATAAATAACTCTCGCCAATCGGCTGGCGTACCAAACAAAATTATAAATAAATAACTCTCGCCAAACTGCGCTTGCTATTGCCAATCGGCTGGCGTACCACATAAATTATAAATAAATAACTCTTGCCAAACTGCGCTTGCCACCGCCCATCGGCTGGCGTACCACATAAATTAATAATTAAATAACTCTCGCCAATCGGCGCTTGCCACTGCCCATCGGCTGGCGTACCACACAAAATTATAAATAAATAACTCTCGCCAATCGGCGCTTGCCACTGCCAATCGGCTGGCGTACCACACAAAATTATAAATAAATAACTCTCGCCAATCGGCGCTTGCAACTGCCCATCGGCTGGCGTACCACATATTTTCTAAATAAATAAATCTCGCCAATCGGCGCTTGCCACTGCCAATCGGCTGGCGTACCACACACAATTATAATTTAATAAATCTCGTCATCGTTTTTTAAAAATAAACGAACTTACTCCATGTATAATCCATTATTATATGATAATGTAAGGGTGGAAATTGTGCACGTTTTTGGCTGTAATATGATTTCACATAAATGATTCAACAACTTATATTATAAACAGGCACTTAAACATAACTGTCAATAATAAAAGAGAACAATATAATCGGTTAGCTGAATTTGTCAGATCCAAAAAAAAAAAAAATTATCTACTCAAATATTGTACCAAAATATCTTGTCTTGTGGTAAACTCAAAATATCAAGAATGTATATTTTTGGTATACTGCTATTACTAATCAACATTTGCGAGAACGGTGCTGATAGCAAATGAAGTACAATTAGAAACTCCGTAACCATCCAGTTATTTTACCCTGACCAATTAACTAAAATGGCATCGACTGTTCCCGGGACCCAGAACAAAGAATTAAATATTTTAACTTTACAATTGTAATGATTACAAATCGGTAAACCGAGAAAAGTCCAGTCATATCATCCAAAACATTGAAAAAATTATGTTCGTCATAAAAAGTTACTTATTTGATCTGCAAACTGATTTTGGACAAATTGAACCCTCTCTATATGTGAACGTATACCTTTTAAAGTACAAAAAAAATTAAAAAAATGTTAACAACAAGGGAATGTAACTTTGGCTTCAAGCTTCCTCCATCAATAATTTAACACTGTTTTGATTGTCGATACACCATCGGACTCATTTACTAGAAATAAACAATACGATACTTTGTAGAGCAAATTTTATAGCAGACAGCTCTCGCCATGTTGAACTCTTAGTTTTTTCATACTCGACCATTTTTTATTATTATTATTATTAAACTCCCCTTGACATAAGAATTGTGTAATTGGAACATGTGGTTATGAATAATACTTTTCTGATACTCGAAATATAGAAATTCATATCTATGATCTGATGATAACGAAATATTTTGTACAGTTGAATAAATCTATAAAATCATACTCATCTTTAACATAGCGTTCATTTTGAATTTCTGACAGTGTCCGAGTATTGGGTCTTGAACCAGTTTTTCTGGAACGGCAGACTGTGTATCTGGCTGAAAACCGCTGAAGCCGGAGAAAAACCGCTGATAGGGCAATTAACTTCCGTTGTATTTGGACTTCAGCATGGAAGTGTCCCTATCCTCCACATGCAAAACCCATCCTTCTTGTTAACGCATGACCTCGATTTGAGTAACAACCGAAGAACTAGGAGTATAGTACAGGTTACTCGGCGTAGACACTGTAAACGGTCTTTCCTCGCCCTTTGTTTACAGCTCGTACGACTGCCACTTTATGAAGGTCGTCGTTGAAGTTGCTTGCACTTCCTGCCTAAAATCTCCCTAAAACGATTTGAATTGATTGTCAAAATAGTGGCGATACAATCAAACAATTCTGTGTTCGAATCTCGTCTGCCGCTGAAAGTGGCTGAATTACTCTCTCGTTAATTCTTCGTTGGTAGCCATTAATATTCAGTGCACGATAGAGTAAAATAAACGTGTGTAGCAATGCAGAAAACCTCGAATGATATACACATCTATCCGACTTTATTATATATTACTGACGCACGAGAAAATCGTGCGTATCATATTCAATGATTTTCAATACAGTAAAACTTCGATTACCTTAACCTAGGATAAATATATTTGTGTTCTTCAACATTATTGTCAAAGCTATTGCCTTTTTCATGTCATTCTTGCGAAATATAATTAATTACCCTCATTGATAACAGATAATAGCCAAGGGGAGGTAAGTTTAACAATTACAATATCAAACTTCGTGCACGGGTTACGCTACGGTCAGTAATCCTGTAAGGGGAGATCACTGCAGGCCAACACCCTATAGGAGACAAATATTTTGGTTGTTCCAGAGGTGTTGCTTAAGAGAGGTTAAATTTATCGTGAATGTTTACTTTGGGAAGAAAAAGCACTGTTGCAAACAGGTAATGTTCTACAGAGGTCCGCCATGTCGAGGTTATACTGTATCAAATCTAAATTTTCTCCCTAATTGTCCACTTCTTTGCACTGCATCTTGGACAGCAATTGCTATAAGGCATAAGGTGCTACAATGAACTGGACCCATGAAAACCAAGGTCATTGCTTATTCTAGCATATGATGAAGAAGATACTTTACAGTGCAATATCGACAGACTGGCCCTCTGTAGACCAACTACCTCTACACTTACAGTATCAAATGTTTTTTTCATAAGTAGCAATTCACAATATTTCTTACCTCTGGAGTAACACGTCTATCTATATCAAAAGGTGTTGCCCTGCAGTGTTTCACTGTATTTTTTACGCGCCACTAGTTTAGATGTTGTATAATCTACTTTATCATGAAGAAATATGAAACATGATTTGAATAGTGTCTGAACAAAGCAGCATTTGTGTCATACATGTATGAGGACCGATAGAGGTCTAGCTATTCACTTTAGTGTTGTTGTATTTTTTTCTGGTTCTTCGTTATTATCGATTGTTTTTTTAAAGTCGGTGCTAAGGATGCGTGAGAGATGTGGTCTTTTTAAATATGTCTCATTAACAAACTCAATCAAACTGAGTCTGCTATTTTCATATACTATTGTTTTAATTTATTCCGAGGGATCACAACTTTACCCAGGTTTTTATAGTTTATGCAAATGAAAAAAGTATGATATTTCCAGACAAATGGTAAACCGACTTCGCATATGAGCCGCGTCACGACAAAACCAACATAATGGGTTTGCGACCAGCATGGATCCAGACCAGCCTGCGCATCCGCGCAGTCTGATCAGGATCCATGCTGTTCGCTTACAAACCCCATAACAAGTAGAGAAACTGATAGCGAACAGCATGGATCCTGATCAGACTGCGCGGATGCGCAGGCTGGTCTGGATCCATGCTGGTCGCAAACCCATTATGTTGGTTTTGTCGTGACGTGGGGCATATAGATTTCGTGCTCTTGATGGTAGCCAGTAGAAAATTTTCGTTCATTCATGTATTATTCTGATGAATTATACAATCCTGGGCATAAATATTCCTGAATCAGGATAAGCATGTATTCAAAAGAATAATCCAGAATGATAAACTGTGATTAATGTAAAAAAATCTTTATCACACATACGTGCAGATTTTACGTCTCAGTAAAAATGAGGACACGGCCGTGCATATATTTTGACGTGCCGTCATTTGCATTATGCAAACATTGCTTAAAAGCTGACTTAAGGTAGTACACCCCTAATGGGCACTATAAGGAATTGTAAATTTGACAACATAGGACAGTTATATGCCTTAAATGTCACCTGTATGCAAAATTTAAACAAAATTTACCGTGTGGTTTATGAGTTATGGACATTTTTATGAACTATAACTTTGCCATTAGAAGAGATTTTTTCAGAAATGAGGAAACTTTAAATAATCTATAATATCATCATTATGAAAAATGTTTTCCTTTTGCTCATTGTTAAGAAATAAATAATGACATTTAGACAACAAATTAAACAAGCAAAATGATTGTTTTTAAACGAAATGTTTTTAATATGTATAAAAATGTAACCCTACCCCACCCACTTTTAACACTAATTTGACCATTTCCCTATGTAAAAAGCCTTATTTAAAATATCCCTAAAATTTTCCAAAATGAGGGGCTATTTTCAAAGTTTGCCTAAATTTTCTTTAATGTATATTGGTTGGTCTTGCAAAATATAAAATACTTTTACCGTTTAGTTTTTATTTTATTAAACTTTGAAAATATCTGGTATCATATTTGCTATTAAATTTGGCATTATTTAGTAAATAAATACCTACAATAATTATATAATTAAAATAAAACACTTTTTTCTTCCATAGGGGGTCTGAGAGATTAATAAAAAATGTTAAAAAGAAAAAAAAGAAAGAAAAAAAATTGCCCCTTCTGGGGTTTGAACCCACGCCCCCTCAGTTTCAATACACTTTACAGTGATTTTAGCCTATTTGAATACTCTTCAAAGTGGAGACAGTGCATTAGGGGTGTACTACCTTAAGGTGAGCCACTTTAGGAATAATAAAAAATGATTATTTTTACTGTCAGCAGGTTATTAAACGAGTGTAGGGTTCAATACGGAATTTATTGAACGGGTTGGATAATATAGAGTATATTAAAATGATTGAATACACAATACTGAATTTATTAAACAAGTTGAGTATTAATTAAGCAAGTTGAATGAAATTATATTATGCGCGTATCTGGCGATCATAAAATTATTTTATCACATACCCGTGCACCGTAAAAATTGTATTGCACAGCCGTGCATATATATCTTGACTTGGCGTCATTTGCGTTATACAAACATAGTGTAAAGACGCGCTAAACAATATAGGCCCGTTGACAAATGAAAAATGATTAATTTGCGACTCCGTAAAAATGGTATTGTACGTGGCGTATATATTTTGACGTGACGTCATTTGCATGTACAAACGACGCGCTAAATGGAATGTCAATGAAAAGTGGTTCTTTTTCACTTCAAATGATCTTCATTTGTTGGTATGTGATCAATAGAATATTAAATTCGTGTAAGTTCAATAAATTTAAATAATATTATGCTCGCTAGAGACTTGCATAATATAATTTTATTCAACTTGCTCAATAAATTCAGCATTGAACTTACACTCATTCAATATCTTATATTTATTGAACTCGTTGAATAAATGAATATTACGCTCGCCAGATGCCAGTTTGTCCAAAGATAAGCTCAAGTTATTCACCGACAAACATTTGGAATAAGAATAACATATTAAAACGGCTGTAAAAGAGAATCGATCAAAATTAAAATAATAACATATATCAAAAAGTGAAAATATTATCCATAAATAGGTAATGATCGAAAAAACTTTTGCCATTATTAGTTAAAAAAAAGCACACACAGTTGTTGTAATGTTCGTTTATTAATGAACAATAATTAATAGAAATTAAATCAAGTGCGTTGATACAATGAAGTAAAATAAAACACAAGTAGTGTTCAGCAAAAGATAGATCTATGAATTTATACTGCCAAACTTTAACATGTGATCTTTAGATATTTACTAGAAATACGGAGCATGCGCAAACAAGCATTATACAAAGGGTCAGTTCAAGTTCATCATGTATGATAAATACGACGACAGTCAAGTTGTTTTGTTTACCTGACTATGGTCGGAAAAGTAGATCATATTCCATTCAAGATTTGTAGACTCTTATTTCAGACTATTTTCCGCCAAATATAATCATTAAAAAATTATGACGTCATTTGACGTCAAAACAAAATAAGCAAATCATGGCTGCTTTAGATGATGGTCCGCTTTGGTCCGAAAAGTTCGAAGAAGACTCAGGATGTATAAGTGTTTCTTCAGATTTTTCAAAGGAGCAGATCACAGGTTTCTCAATAGAATACGATGATGAAGCTATTTTGGCATTCAATCCTGCTCTACGTGACGGAGTTGAAACGCTCCCGCATGCAAATTACACTTCAGAATATGAATCTGAAAGCAACGATCGACTATTTACAAACGAAGAAACAAACAGCTGTTCAGAAGTTAATCCATATTTCAGCTTTTCTGAAAATCTTATATCCGACATAGAGCTAGACGATGAAGAAGTCTATGAGTGTAAACGTAAAATTAAAAACAGTGCGTCTTGTGGCGCAGCTCAGTCTGATAATCCCGATAGTGACATTCAGACAGAACGGACAATTGATATGGCTTCCGGAGATATGACGTTTGGTTATAAGGGAGCGGTTGATAGATTGACAAGAAAAATCGTGTCTCAGATTAAAAGTAAAATACCGCAACTTCCCAAGATTAGACAACAACTAGCGCAGATGCAGGCAGACGTGAAAATATTGAAAGAAGAATTTTCGGAACTTGACAACACGTGTAGAAAAACCTCCATAACGCAAAATAGAATCGTCAAAGCGGCAAAGTCCTATATACATAGCCTTGACCTTGTGATATATCAAAATAGAGTCATTAATCACCTCGACAACGCCGAAAAACAAATGAAATTGTTCGAATGTAAAGTGACTGCAGATAAGAGAATTGTTCTTGTTGTTCCGGATAGCGTTGGAACGGATATTGATAAACCCGTTCACCATTCGACGAGTCAGATTTTGAGCCTTATTGAAAGCGAGTTCAAGCGCTCATGATTTGCAAAGAGCAAAGCAGACGACAAAAAGTTTGAAAATGATCAGACTCTCAAATCAGGTATTATCTGAACATTAAACTTATGATGACTTTCATAGCTAATGAAATTTACATATTGTTGTAACATATATTTTTAACTAACTAGATCTACATAATGGAAGGAAATTAAAAGCACAAGTCATGTGACATGTCTTAATATTTGAAGTTATTTATAGCTCCCGTCCAAAATTAATCATGTGCGAACAGGGTCACAATTGAATAGATCAGAGAATATGTTGTTGTTGTTGTTGTTTTTTTCTTGTTTTTTTTTCGAATTAGCGGAAGCCTTAGTCTTAGTTAATCTGTTGATCTCCGGATAAAATAGTATCAGTTTATAGATCATGTAAATAATTTATTATTATAATAATTTATTATATTGCTAAATATCTCTGACTAGATCTGTCTGCTGACTTTAAATTTAATACACATATATCTCGAATAACTTCCAATGCAAACAGATCCATTGGCTTTATTAAAAGGAATGTTATTACTAAAAATGAGAAAGTGAAAGAACTAGCATACAAGTCCCTGGTCAGGCCACAGGTTGAATATGCTTCAACTATTTGGTCTCCTTACACTAAAACCAATATTGTCAAAGTTGAGATGATCCAGAGACATGCAATAAGATGGGTTAAAAGGGATTACTCCCCTCTCTCTAGTGTCACAGCCATGCAGAAAGAATTGTGCTGGCGATCCCTTGAACATCACAAATTGGACTGTAGACTGATAATGTTTTATAAGATATACCATAACCTAGTTGCAATTAATCTCCCACCATATGTTCAAGCCCCACATAGATTAACAAGATATATGCACCCGTTATCCCTACGCCAAATACAGGTATTTTCCGACTACCATAAGTACTCTTTCTTCCCTCATAGCATTATACTATGGAATAAACTCCCTAGTAACATTGCCACCCTGCCCAACTTGAGTCAGTTCAAACAGGCAGTGGTTGGTTTGCAGTACTAGTCTTACTCCCAGTGTTTTTAAACTATTTTATCTCTTATCATCTTGTTACACTATTAACATTTTAACCATGACTAGAATACATTTTCAGTCTCACCTTCCAAGCATGTTAATGCTTGGACTTTTCTTTTTTAGATTTTCTTTTCACCTTTTAATCACTTAATTTCTGCCTAAGATTTGTATGTTCAGGCTTGAATGACTAGAATTCATAAATGAGTAAAAATTATTCAACCAACTAAAGTACGTGTCCACATAGGATGCTTTGTAATGGAAACAGCGATTAGAAACATTATTATCATTGAGCCAATTTTGAGATTAGAAATCAACCACCCCCTGTTTCAACAAATTAAACATTTAGTAATCGATCATATTCGCCTATATATAGTCCTATGGTTTTATCTATAATTGTTCTATTAACAAAAATATACATTTTACAGAAATCATTGCAAATTCATAGCAATAACCCCATACTTGTGAGGCATAACATAATTTACTGGTTTTACCGAAAAGAAATACAACTGAATTGATATCCTAGTCTATATCAGGTACGTAAAAGTACCTGTCTGAATACAGATTATTATTGGTTGATGGCCAAGATAAATATAGAATATTTCAGTTTTTTCTGACTGACATTTCATCATATTTCGTGGGTAAAATTAAATTAGATATTATATTAATCACATACCTAAAATAAGACCTGTTTACAGTAGAAATAATCATGTTTTCAATATACGCACGGTCGTGTCATAACATTTTTACGGAGTCGCGAAGCGGCACGGGTATGTGATAAAGTACTTTTATTCTCTTTCTTAATTAAATTCTGACAAAACTGTTCATTTATGTAGTAGATATAAGCCGAAAACTGTCCAATATGTAAAATATTGAATTTCATGAGGCGCGTAGCGCCGAAGGGAATTCAATATTTTACTTATTGGTCAGTTTGAGGCTTATATCTTACTTAAATTACTACTTTTACTATCAAATATCATGTTATTTATCGAAAAATTAGAAATAATGTATTTTTGAGCTAGAAATGTACAATATTAATGTTTTAGCAATTATCTTTTTTTCATTTGCAAAATCCTATAGGTAGCCTCTTGAATAACAAAATGTCCGTAGCATGAAATTTTCGTGTTTTGAAATATGACCAATTATGTACATGAACACAATGATATACACAAAATATACCAGTTACACAAAATGTTGGACTTACACACATACAGTATACATGAATTTACATTTGGTATTTTTACAAGGAATAATAAAAATGAAATGCTTTCAAATTTGTGTTGAATCTCGGATATTTTAAATGATTGACTGAAACAATCTATGACTTTTAAGAAGGATTTTTACTGACCATTTAGTGTTAAAATGATATTTTTACTTTACTACAAATATCACGGATGTAAAATTTTGGATATTAATGCAACAAAATGATATTTTCTTCTTTTTGAATTGATATTTGTCATACCACAGGAGTCTGGAATCGTTTCTTTATATAAGCAGTCAAACATAACCTCTTATGTTTTAAAAGTGTTAAATAGATGAATTTATTTTCTCTATTGTATTTAAAAGCTGACCATTACCCTTATTTAAAAAATTGACCTAATTGTAACATATCGTACATACAATAAAGCAAATCATTTTTGATTGTCAACTTAACGTATACATGTATTTAAAACAGAAAAAACAACGGACAATAGACAAGAAATTAATCCCATAAAAATCATATCCTAACTGACGCTCCGCTATCTTTCACTTGGAAAGCGTAAACAGTGATATGAGTAATAGAAAGAGCACCGAAACACGAGGTCATCTGATTTGTACGAGGGGGCGTAGCCCCCGAGTATTAATCAGATTACCGAGTGTTTGGTGTTCTTTCTCTTTTGTATCATAGTCAAACATAAAAACACGTTCCCTGTTGTCACAATATGAAACCCCGGCAAAAATGAACCAATGAACGAACATCTGAATATGATATTTCTGTCGCTTTCCCTTTCTCTGCCGTTACAATATGTAAACCCCAGCAAAAATGAGCCAATCAATGGGCGTGCTCAGGAGTGCGGGTAACTAATACCCGCACTCCAGTTAACGCACTGTGCATGTATATGTATACGATTTAACCCTGACACATTTTCAACAGAAAGGTCCCCAAACTATGATACAATGTTAAGTTATAGAATCGAAAATCAGTAGGTTTGGAATAATAATTTGTTAAATGAGCCAGAGAACAAGGCTAGTATTGTTCTTTTCCTAAAATTATGTAATTGCGTAATGGGCGAAGGAAAGACATTGTATCTTTCCTCGTGTTAACTTCTGAGATTAGAGGCTACATATTTTACTTAATCGTTTTATTTTTTGTTGTTGTTTTTTTTTTTTTTTTTTTTTTTTTTCGTTTTTTTTTTTTTTTTGTTTCTTTTTTTTTTTTTTGGAGAATTTTCCACAAAATCCTGTGGTCATACAAGCTTTTTTCAAGACACAGCAGGCTGTCTAATATTAATGTGGTCCACAATTAATATTGGACTTACACATTAATATTGGACACCTACCTGTACTGTATTAAAAATACAGTACAGTCAGAACAAAGGAATGACGTCATAGTAGTAATTTATGTTGTTATAGATGCTGCTGTTGAATAATATCTACCGTATTATGTTCCGATCTGACTTTACGTTTTTTCATATTCCAAACATTAATATATAACCATTCATATTTACGATCCAATGTCAACACATTTGCTATATCATTTACCGGGGGTTGAATGGATTTCATTTCGCCAACGAAATAGGCATATGGTTTAGATGTGATAATTAATATCGTTTTCATTCATTTACGTGTGACATATGTTACAAAAATATAAATTGAACTATTTGACATTGCTATTTTCCTATGTTATATACATATTTTTAACATTAATCGTATCTGGCCTCTACGAAACGGACTTTCCGCCAACGAAATGGGCATTTTGTTTCACTAATTATGGCTTAACTGTGAAATAAAATCATTTGTATGACTTAACTCGTAAAAAAAGCCATGAAACTACAAATAAAACAATTTGATTGCTGCGAAAATGAAACTTACGACATACTTTCATGCCAAAGATAAACAAAATAACTGAACTCCTTCAAAAGTTATGCTGCTGACGGACAGACAGACGGATGGACGTACAACGCCATACCATACTACGCTCCGAAGGTCTTCGGATGTATAAAATTATTCAATAAAATAGACCTACTACTTACTGAACACAAAGTCACGGCTCAAAAGAATAATGCAAACTGAAAATATACAACCAGTGAATGTAATGATAATGACAAACGAAAATAATGTGTAATCTTTCAAATTTACAAATGACATTGAAAAACTGAAATTTTAATATATTTATTTGCCTTTATTAGATGACTGCAAAATTCTTTGCTATTTCTGTTTGTACTGACATAGTAAATAAAACAATTTTCAATACTTACAGTTAACAATAACTTTACATGCATACACTATAAGAGAGGGCTGTATGATAAGTTTGTAGATTATGGTTATATAATTCTTATATCTTTGAAAAGATCTTTCTGATAATTCACCGTTACGAAGCTGCATACGTAACTTAAAAAAATATTGCAACACGTTGTCATAGTAACGTCACCCGGAGGCCGGAGCACTCACCTCTAACATAATATTTGATATTGCTTACATTTAATGTATTAATTTTACTTCGTTACCAGCAAAATGATAGTAATTTGATACAAAAGATAGTTTATTGTAAAAACAATGTATTGTTGAACGGCAGAAGTATAGTATGTGTCTTAAGAAATAATCGGAAATATGTACTGAAATTATTGAAAGAATTAGATAAAATTATCTTATGCGAGTTTCTGGTGATCATGATTCATTGTATTTTTTTTTTTGTTGTACGAGTTCAATAAATTTAGTAATGAAGTTACATGAATCATCACATATACAAAATAAAAACTGTCTAAAAACAAATGAACAACTTTCGTTAAAAAGTAGTCGAATTTATAAGAAATATGACATATCATCTAATATATAATGTATAACATCAAAATTACAAATTTGAAAGAACACAATTTCTATTGTAAATTTCATTATGAGAAATAAATTGCACATTTTTGAGTCAAGAAATATGTAGTGAATCAAAGATCATGTACTGATTAAAATAATCATATAAAACTAATAAATAGAGGATATTTGTTTAGTTCAGTGTATGATCGGAATATATTTCACCGAGTGAGCACCAAAAGGTATATTTCACGAGTGGCGCAGCCACGAGTGAAATATGAACTTTTGGTGTTCACAAGGTGAAATATATTTCGATCTTACACTAAACTGAACAAATTTTCTTTTTATTATATGCAAATAAACGTTTTAAAAATACATTAAATCTAATACTGAATGAAAAGCGCGCCAAATAATTATACAACGTGACGTCATTTACGACGTCACGTCATTAAGTTGGTACTCAGTACTGTGCACGCTGGTATTTCACTGAAACAACGTAAGGGGCTTAAATTCAAAACAGTGAAATTATCAAAGTGGTAATTTCACTGTTTCAAATAGTGAAATTACCAGTTTTCTATCACTGATATATTTCTATAAACCACCGAAAAGCATGTAATAATACCGATTAAAATAAAATATGCTGTTCCAATTAAAATGTGAATAATCATAAACAAGTGTCATAGAATTGCACTTATATTAAGCATCTTTGCGCACGACTTTTCAATTAGCATGTTAGAATATCAAAAGCACAAAAGCCGGGCTGGCCACAGGAAATCTAAACTAAAAAGAAAAATAACCCATTCTATCGTATGTATACATAGTTTCTAGTTATGCAACCTTTACGCTTGAAATACAAAAAATCACTGCCTGACTTACTTATATATATTGACAGGGTTCAGGCGCTAACTATTGTTACTGTAGTTCGACTAACTGAGGTGAACCCTCACCATATGCGCTGTCTCTCCGGTTTTCCAAATGGAACTGGACATGCGCAGTGCATTGAATACAGGCAGACAATAGTTTGCGTCTGAACCCTGCTATGAAAGTACAGAGGTTATTTTATTTGTAATATAGATGCTATTTATTTTATTACGACAAGACCGTTGACGCGAACAGTAAATGGAAAATAATCGGACATACATGTTTGGATATAGATATATCACAAAGAAAAGGTAATGTTTTGAAAATCTTATTTTGAAGTTTTATAGAAAACTATTTTTTCTAATCACTTTGATTTTTATTCACAATAAATTAATAAATACTGACAACTGATTGTATTTGTAAAACTATTAATAGATTCAAATGTTATGCATGCAAGTTATAGGAACTTAACATCAACGATGACATTTTTTATTATTTATTTATTTTTTAATATATTATTAATTTTATTTCTTCTTTTTTTTTAATTTGATGTAAACATTTAATTATTGTACGTTAATATTTATTTATAATGAAGTTCAACATTTATGTTGATTTTATAGCAAAATTATCATATCTTTCACGGTAAAAAAAATCAATCCACTCAAAGTACTTGTATATTTATTTTTATAAATTAAGAAAAAAAGTATAATGCACAATAAAAATAACAGTTTGATTTTCATGATTGTGACGGCGTCTCGACCAGTCGCCAAACGGGAACAATTTTGGGTCATGTGATAAATAGAGGATATCTTTTGAGTGCAGATTTAATACAAAATTAGTCGAACAAGTTGGATAAATTTATATCATGCGAGCCTTTAGCTAGCATAATGTTGTTTTATTCAACTAGTTCAATGAATTAAGTATTAAATACACATAAATATAATATTCTATTTATCTCATGTCCGTAATAAGAAACTTTTGCCTTTAATCAAAGCGCTGAAAGCACTGGATGTGACGATTGTGTCAATGCTGTCACAAGGGGGCAAAACCAGTCAAAGTCCATATCATATTTAAGAACTTGGAAAATGACCTCTAAATATGGTCACTAAGACATGTTTCTTGAAAATTTATGTTGCACAAAGACTTTTCTCAGAGTAAATCGAGCCGGAGAGGGCCACTTTCAAATTCTAAAGTTTTATTTGCTTTGGAAAGTAATCTCCAATTATGATCCCAATACATATATCAAGTGAATACCTTCAGTTCTTTTTGTACAAACCTGATGTTGCATAATAAAGTTTCAAATGAATACTACAAGTACATACATGTTGTTCTCGAGACTGATGATGCTTCCAAGAATTTTCTAACTTCACAAAAAGTCATTTAATTCAGTCTAAAAAGAGTACAAAAGATCCATATCAAATCCATATTGTACTCGAAGTATCATATCTTTTATATGATGCACACTCTGTTGATTCTGAGTGTTTTCTTTAATTTAAACGTGTTGTTTTCTAATTCTTTTAGAAATTGTGAAATGAGGAAAGAGTTCAGTGTCGAGTATCATATTGATTCTATTGAACTCGTACACAGCTGTGAAACCTTTATTGGACGCGGCTAGCACCTCGACATATTTAGAAATTACAGCTGTGTACTGGTACAATAGAATGCAGTATGGTACTCAACAACGTATAATAACCTAATGATAATGCAAAATGAATATAACAGCCTCCAAAACTGGATGCATGACGTCTAAATGCATCATCGTACACGTACATTTGAATAAAATGTTTTGTTAGACGAAAGGCTCTTTTATTAAAAAAGGTACATTCAAAAGTATCCATGAAATAAAATACGGGTATTAAAGTATGTATAACTAGCCGTGTTAATTTTCACGACTTTTCAAAATGACAGCTTTTAAAGTGCAAAATAGTATCCTTAAGTTGCTGAAATGCGAAAACATAACTCTATTCTAGCGGTTCGATACTGATCATACAAGGAGACATGCCATGAATGCTTTCCAGAACATGTGACGTCATTAAATATGGAGGGAATGGGAAAACAGTGCCCAGGAAGACAAAACGTCCGGTTTCTGGTCATATTTGTCGCTGCATTTTCTGTCGTCTTCATCTGTAAGTATTGAATCTATATCACAATTTTACATGAATTTTTTTTAGATATAGCGCTTATCAATGAATCCGATATTAATTAAGAAATAACATCGGCCTGAGAGGTGTATATCGGGGTATTTAACACCCCTTTTGGGGTTTTGAGGGATAATTGACCCCGAAGGCCGTAGGCCTGATGGTTTAAATTTTGTGCACAAAAGACAAAAACCCGGGGTTAATAGCCCATAACACCCCTCAAGGCCGATGTTTTTTCCCATTCTAACACGATGAAAAAAGGAAAATCACTAATGTTATTTTTCAAGCGGAAATAACTTCCGGTGCCGATTTTCGTATAACGCTGTTCGATTTCCGCACCCTACTGTTGCGAAGTTATAGAAATTATTAAACAAAAGAAATAATAAGAAAAAAAAACGTAATTTATCAAGTTTTCAACAATAAAAACTTACGTCGTATTGTGTTTACATCAGTGCCCCATTTATCATGCTTGTATGTATGAAATAACGTCAGCTTGTTTATAAATGAGTTGTTTACTTAGGATGACGTCATTATGCTGCTTACGGTTGGCGCCGTTTTGTCAAAATATTTATTAACTGATATGGATCTAATAGGTGGCGTTAGTGTATGTGAGATATTATTTCGGTATGGTTTGAAAAGAAAACATTTTAAGAACTGAAAATTTAAATAAAAATGCTTTTTATTGTTGCTTTAAAATGCTTTGTAAACTATACAATCGAGGGTGAAAACATAACAGCGCATATTCAAGTAGTCCCTAACCGGTGTTTATTGTCCGTTTAACACCAGTTTTTGTCCTTCTTTGTCTATAGTGACAAAATCACGTGAGTGTTAGAATAAGATTTATTACATGCTTTTCGGTGGTTTAAAGAAATATATCAGTGATATAAAAACTGGTAATTTCAGTGTTTGAAACAGTGAAATTACCACTTTGATAATTTCACTGTTTTTGAATTTAAGCCTCTTACGTTGTTTCAGTGAAATACCAGC
Organism: Ruditapes philippinarum; assembly: GCF_026571515.1. NCBI lineage: Eukaryota > Metazoa > Mollusca > Bivalvia > Venerida > Veneridae > Ruditapes > Ruditapes philippinarum. Next base: position 177,294 of record NW_026861682.1, on the reverse strand, counting down.
GTGCACAGAACTGGGTACCAACTTTTATCCTGTCACTTGTATCAATTTCGGCCCGATAACAAGGTGCCGTATATTTTTACTGATCTACGGCACTTGATCACGTGGTATGCATGTTTGCCGGACTACTTTTCAAGAAAAAATATAAAAACTGTCGTTAAATCTTCTGTGTGTAGAATAACGAATTTTGGAAAGGTTGATACAACTTTGTTTGTTTATCTTATTTCACTCTATATTTTTTCAAGCGAAATAAAAATTATTAAAAGTGAAATAAATGTAAAACTTAACTCGTTTGCGACATTAAAATAGCGTACTTGATTTGATTGTTTTGCACGTGCTGTTTGGCGCTACATTGTGACGTCACGTAAACAATACTTTAAACGTCTGTACAGCGTTAACGACTGAATAAAAGATTTTGGTGTTCGAATTCATTTTCTTAGTTAGACCATTTTCTTTCATTCTAGATAGTTTTCACAACAAAATTCGACAAAAAATTGTTTTTATTTATCACATTTTTTCAAACAAAATGGCGCCCTCAATGTGAACATACACAGGGCGATAATAAGAACGGCGAGTGCATTGTTGTAGAATAATGCACGCTTCAGGCCTTCTTTGTTTATATAGAAACATTTCCGATAGTGTGATTAAAGGTAGATCTAGTTTGCCTAATAAAAATCGTTAAAAAAACGGTGACAGGATAAATAGAATAATAGATTGGTGCCGTGGATGGAGAAAGTTTATCTGGCTCTGCTCCGGAATTTATTGGCGAACCGGGTTCGCCTTCGGCTCACCCAATAAATTCCTCCGCCTCGCCAGATAAACTTTCTCCATCCAGGGCACCAACCTATTATTCTCTATAATGACGTGACGTCGTAAATGACGTCACGTTGTATTATTATTTGGCGCGCTTTTCATTCAGTATTAGGTTTAATATCTTTTTAAAACATTTCTTTGCATATAATAAAAAGAAAATTTGTTTAGTTTAGTGTAAGATCGAAATTTATTACATGCTTTTCGGTGGTTTATAGAAATATATCAGTGATATAAAACTGGTAATTTCACTGTTTGAAACAGTGAAATTACCACTTTAATAATTTCACTGTTTTGAATTTAAGCCCCTTACGTTGTTTCAGTGAAATACCAGCGTGCACAGTACTGGGTACCAGCTTAATGACGTGACGTCGTAAATGACGTCACGTTATATTATTATTTGGCGCGCTTTTCATTCCGTATGAGGTTAAATGTCTTTTTAAAACGTTTCTTTGCATGTAATAAAAAGAAAATTTGTTTAGTTTAGTGTAAGATTAAGAGGATATTTTTTCGTTTCGTGAAATATGGAATATATTTTCACGAAACATGATAAAATGCCACATATTTTCACGAGCCGGTACGGCGAGTGAAAATATGTCGCATTTTATCATGTTGAATGAAAATATATACCATATTTCACGAAAAACGAAAAAATAACCTTTTTATTTAATTTCATTATCAAAGAAAATGGTAACGAATCCCCTTGCTTGCTACCAACAGCAATTGTACAGCGCGCAGTAATTTATGCGTAAGCACGCGCTGTTTGGCGCTACATTGTGACGTCACGTAAACAACTTTTTAAACGTCTGTACAGCGTTAATGTCTGAATTAAAGATATTGGTGATCGGATTAATTTTCTTAAATAGACCATTTTATATCAATCTAGATAGCTTTCAAAACAAAATTAAACAACAAGTTGTTTTGCATTTATCAGAATTTTCAAACAAAATGGCGAAAGAAGTCCCTTAAAATAAACATGAGTTTTGACTCCGCCCACTTTCATATTTATATTTCATATTTATTTTTAAAAAATATGAAATATATTTGACTGATATAGCACCATATTTTATGGGTAAAATTAAATAATGAAATATATTTCACCTTGTGAACACCAAAAGTTCATATTTCACTCGTGGCTGCGCCACTCGTGAAATATTCCTTTTGGTGCTCACTCGGTGAAATATATTCCGATCTTACACTGAACTAAACAAATATCCTCTATATATTTCACCTTGTGAACACCAAAAGTTCATATTTCACTCGTGGCTGCGCCACTCGTGAAATATACCTTTTGGTGCTCACTCGGTGAAATATATTCCAATCTTACACTGAACTAAACAAATATTCTCTATATCATTTCTGGCGGTTATACATGTACGAGCGTGTGTAGCGGTTTTAAACAATCGTCCGGTTCCCGAAATACTCTATGACATTCGGAACTCCTCACTAATCATCAATTATCACCACTAGAAATAATCAATTTATTTACAGAATTTCTTTTTTCTTCAAAAGTTATATTTAATATTATACATGTATAATTTGGCTTTATCGTAAGAAAAAAGAACTTTTAAGATTCAGTAACACAAAAATACATAAAATGTGTAAGCTATGATAAGAATATCCACAATTAAGACCACTATGGTCCAGTCCCGATAGTGATCTTAATTGAGGGTTTTTACTGTATATACGTAATATCAAAATTTCGAAATACTATTTAGAAATAGGGTGGTGCACGTAAAAATAAATCAATCAATAAGTCAATAAATCGTTTTATAACATGCTTTTCGGTGGTTTATAGAAATATATCAGTGATATAAAACTGGTAATTTCACTGTTTGAAACAGTGAAATTACCACTTTAATAATTTCACTGTTTTGAATTTAAGCCCCTTACGTTGTTTCAGTGAAATACCAGCGTGCACAGTACTGGGTACCAACTTAATGACGTGACGTCGTCAATGACGTCACGTTGTATTATTATTTGGCGCGCTTTTCATTCAGTATTAGGTTTAATGTCTTTTTAAAACGTTTTTTGCATATAATATATAGTGCTCACTCGGTGAAATATATTCTGATCTTACACTGAACTAAACAAATATCCTCTATATATTTTGACCGAATAATAACAACCCATTAATATAACAACATACTGTTTCTTAAACATTTGAAATCTGTATGAAATATCAATATTCTAGATGATTTCCAAATAAATTAAGTTAATGCAATCTAAATTATACTGTATAGCTTTAAATTATACTGTATAGCTTTGACATTAAATACTTAAATATATTCCATTGTCAACCGACTTCATGTCAGTTTACGTTTGGTTGTTGATGTAAATAGTTATGTTTGTAGGCCTATTATTGAATAACAAATAACGAACAAAGTGATCATTAGAACAGAGCAGAATAGAACAGAAATTTTATTAACGTATAGTATACATGTTGCAACAATATCAAATAAAATTAAATACATCTGTATAAAGTTAAACACGCACTACCAATGTCCAATTTATAACCGAAATAAAAAATCCATTTCTTTACGATCATATGAAATTGAGTTGCATAGAACAACCGATAAATCAGAATGTAACTTTTTTAACAATAAAGGCACAGTATGCTTATAGACTAATTTCCCTACAGAGAGGGAAACATGTGTTTAATAATGTTGTAATAATTGATTTTGAACATTTGAGATGTTTATTACCTGATAAAAATTGTATTGAATGTAAAAAAAAATTGTAACAGAGGTCGTCTTTTATACCTGTTCATAAATGACAAGAATATTTATTTCTATTAAATGATAATTTACGCTTATTTTTTATTAGATACTCTGACTGGTAACGAAAAATTCAACGAAAGTTTACTGGACAACTTGAAACGTTTTCAACTGAATGCTGTGTTTAGAAAAGACAGTACCTTTACATCAACTTCCGGTGACAAAACCGGAAGTGCGATAAAAGAATCTGCATTTTTAGCGGCTTCACTAAACAACAAAAGTATGTAAGTTTAGGTTTGAGACTAATATGGCAAATGCTCGTAATCAATGTAAGAATAGTTATATTTAAAGATGTTTAACACAGAATTTTTTAACGCAAATTGTATACTTCCAGAATTTATAGCGTGGTAAATATTTTCTCTTGTTGACCCTGTTGGTATTAAAATTTCAAAAGCCCATTCGTCTAAATGATAATGGCTAGAATTTAGATCAAATAATTACACATTCATATCTTCATAAAAGCAATTTGATTAATGAAACCATATTTGATTAATTTCAGAACGAGGCAACTTTACTGCCGTCATTTTGTTGACGTACATGCGCAGCGGGTCCTCATTAACCGGGGAAATCCTGCAACAGCCAAACGACACGTTCTACCTGTTTGAACCTTTAAAAAGTATCGAACACATCAAGATGAAAAATTGGTCAATTTCTTACTTAAACGGAACTGTGATGTACGTAATAAACTATTCAAGACGGGTTAACATTTTCCCCGATCTTTTCTTAAATTCTTCAGTTAAAAGTTGCTCACCTACAGGTTTTATTTATATAGGACTGATCTTTGGAAAGTAATATGTCAAACATGACTGTATTAATGTTTAAAACTCACAACACAAGTGTCCATTTGCGAAATTTATGCAAATAATAATATTTACTTCATGTGATTTCGTCAAATTTTCTGAAGTGCTTTATTTACATGCAATATTGGCTTCAGTTAATAACAGTTTTCTTCTTTTTCTTCTCTACATATTGTTTATATATCTAATTAAAAAATTTATTTATCATTTAAGGGCAAACGGAAGCTTTAACTTGCAAGCTGTGTATTTGGAGAATTTGATTGGTTGGCTGACATGTAATTTCTCCAGAGTGTGTATTGAATCGTTATTGGATACGGAATTTCTTCAATATAGTAAAAAACTGATACCATATTTGAAATGCATCGACGGGGGTGGCCTCGGTAAACCAAGTTCTCAAAGGGTGTCATTCCTACAAAGTGCAAATGAAGTTGAAACCGAACAGTTTAAAAAGTGCTTACAGGAAATGCGAAATGTTTGCTTACAGTCGAAGTACAGAATTGTGAAAACGATCCGAACAAAAATGTCGTCTGCTGTGGAAGTTTTACAACAAGTTGCTGCAAGTAAGGTTATTCATTTAATAAGGGATCCTAGGGCAACAATCGAGTCCAAAAGTCACAGAAATGTGTGTAGTTCGGGTTTGAACATGTGTATAAGAGAGCATTGCCGAAGAGTTTGGGAAGATACTGAGTTTAAAGAGCGTCTGGAATCAAGTAGGCGCTTTCATACAGTTAAATACGAAGACATTGCAAGCCGACCCATTATGTCGGCGAAATCTATGTACGATTTTATTGGAATGTTTTTAACACCAAAAATAACAGAGTATGTCTATGATATAACTTTAGGAAAAAATAAATCTAGTTGTAAAGTTTGTAAAACACGATGGCAAATTGGAGGTACCAATTTGAGCTCCAAATCTCACGTAGACGCTTGGAAAAGCAAGCTGCCAGGAAAGTTTATTACGAGTACACAACGACTGTGCAGTGACGTTTTAAGATATTATGGATACCAAAATTATGCTGTTCCCTACACAAAGGAAAGAAAAACTGACAAAATGCTTAGAAAGTTTCCTACAAATAATGCAATTATATAAAATATAACAACTGGCAATATGGTTTAAAGGCACATTATGCCTCAGTAACGAATATATTTTTACTTTCATATAAAGTGCAGACATTAATTTTATCACATTTAAATATTGTTAATTATTATCACATTAAATATGGTATTAAAGTATGTTAGATGCTTGTAACATGCTCTAAAAAAAAAAGCACTAATTGTGAAATAATTTTCACAATAGTAACAAAATATAAACAAAGTACTAGTAGTTAAAAATGCTTATTCCACTAATTTCAAAAAAGCAACAAAAGAAAAGAATGGTTAAATCAGGGTCTTTTATATTTAAAACACCCTTGTTCAGGTTATTGGTCAATGATTATCTTTTTGGAAACTATAGAAGTACACTTAATAAAAAGCTTGGTAGAAATATTCAAAACAAGAAGTATTTTTTAAAAAGATACTCGACCGAAGTAAAACTTGTTAGCATGCAAAATTATGCTATTTCTAAGTGTTTAAAATGAAAAGGAATGTTAGCAACACTTGCATAACAATGACATAATAGTTATTTCTTGTAATTAAAGGAAATACCCATTTTGTAAGCATTGCAATTATATTATAGCATATTTATATTGATGATTTTTCAAAGTAGGACAACTTCTGATTTAGGTGTCCCTTTAACTTGTTTTACACTAGACTTTATAAATTTTGAAATCATTGACAAATTAACCAAAAAGTTAAGAACTATCCTCAATCCTGTACATTTTGTTTTAGAACTATCCTTTACATTTTATTTTATAGTGGCAAAACTATTTCTTACATTTTATTTTAGAGCTATCCTTAAAATTGTATTTTAGAATGGTTAAAACTATCCTTTACGTTTTACTTTAGGATGGTTAGAACTACCATTTACATTTTATTTAAGAATGACCAATGAGATTTTCCAATTTCATTTTGTAATTCTAAAATGACCAATGAAAATTCTTTTCATATTCAGTCCTGGAAGTCAAACTGATAACAGACGGACTTCGTCCGAAAAAAAAAACTGCCAGTTTTTTAATGACACTATATATTAATATTGTACGGAATGCCGTTAGGGCCATCGCCTATGAATGTGTTGATCTGAAACGCGATAGTCGATAGTACGATGGTGAAAACGCGAAATCACGAAACTACGATGGTGAAAACGCGAAATTACGATGATGAAAACGCGATAGTACGATGATGAAAACGCGACAGTACGATACTACGATGATGAAAACTTTTCGTGATTTCGCGTTTTCATCATCGTACTGTCGTGTTTTCACCATCGTACTATCGCGTTTTCATCATCGTACTGTCGTGTTTTCATCATCGTACTATCGCGTTTTCACCATCGTATTGTCGTGTTTTCATCATCGTACTATCGCGTTTTCATCATCGTACTTTTGCGTTTTCATTATCGTATTATCGCGTTTTCACCATCGTAGTTTCGTGATTTCGCGTTTTCACCATCGTACTATCGACTGTCGCGTTTCAGATCAACACATTCATAGGCGATGGCCCTAACGGCATTCCGGAATGCCATTCGGGCCATCGCCTATGAATGGTTTGATATGAAACGCGATACTCGACAGTACGATGATGAAAACGCGAAATCACGAAACTGCGATGGTGAAAACGCGACAGTACGATGATGAAAACACGATAGTTTATCGCATTTTCATCATCGTAGTATGGTACTGTCGCGTTTTCATCATCGTAATTTCGCATTTTCATCATCGTTATTTCGCGTTTTCACCATCGTAGTTTCGTGATTTCGCGTTTTCACCATCGTACTATCGACTATCGCGTTTCAGATTAACACATTCATAGGCGATGGCCCTAACGGCATTCCGTAATATTGTGACCACTAACTTTAAACATGACATATCTACTTTGTATCAAGTCAAAACGTGTTTATTTCATATATACAAAGAGACTTTGTAGGAATTATAAAAAAAATTAATATAAAATTTGAGCATAGTATATGTTTAAATTGATAGTAAAAGAACTTATGAATGTAGATATTTCGTTTCCAGGCTCCTTAAGATCAATCAAAAATTAGACGCGTTTATCTTTATTTTACAAAAAAAAGTCAGTTAGAGTAACCTCTCCTGATAACAATGCAAATGGCGTAAGGGTTCCACAGAAAGGTGACTGTTGCAATCGTAACAGCTCGACAATGGACCTTTCCGGTGTTTACAGATTTATGTATGGCTAATTTTTTATCCAGTTGCTACACTGAGATAGTACATAGTCACTGGTTGACCTGGTTTGCACAAAAGAACACATGGTTATGTTTGCGATATTGTTTGTGAGCAGTTGATCTAGCAATGAATGGAAAAGGTGTGGCTAAATGTTCCGCTACGAAAAACCGGAAAGGTCCATCTCCATCAAGTTCGGAGATCGAATTCTTGAAGTCGCCCGAGGTGTTCCGATTGACACAGGTAAATCAACCATTTTTAAAATAGTCAGTCAAAATTGCGCATCCCGTATAACTTCCCAAACTCCTCACAGTGATTACCTCCCTTGGCAGAATTGTAATCACTGCCTTCGCAGACGTCACATGGCGTAAGGGTTCAAAGAGAGGTAACCGTTACGCTAAAAAAAGAGTCAGAATGACCTCCCCTGAAAACATTACAAATGGCGTAAGGGTTCAAAGGGAGATAACTATTACTAAAAAGATTTTGATTAGAGTGACCGCCCCTGATTACATTGCAAATGGCGTAAGGTTTGAAAGGGAGGTAACTGTTGCGCTTTAAAGCAAGTTGATTAGAGTGACCTCCCCTGACAACATTGCAAATGGCGTATGGGTTCTAAAGGGAGGTGACTTTTGCGCTATAAAAGATTGGGTAAGAGTGACCTCCCCTGATTACATTGCAAATGGCGTATGGGTTTGAAAGGGAGGTAACTGTTGCGCTTAAAAGTAAGTTGAGTAGAGTGACCTCCCCTGATAACATTGCAAATGGCGTAAAGGTTCTAAAGGGAGGTGACTGTTGCGCTATAAAAGATTTGGTTAGAGTGACCTCCCCTGATAACATTGCAAATGGCGTAAGGACTCAAAGGGAGGGAACTTTTGCGCTCCATAAAAGACTCGATTAGATTAACCTCCCCTGAAAAAAATGCAAATGGCGTAAAGAATATTTTTTTATTTCTCCTAATTATGATTTTAAAATCTGAACCCAAAACGCCTTTGTTATTAGAGATTTTCGACCATGCGACCACATACATGCATCGAGGACATGTTTGAAGGAAAGTGACCGTGCGACCACATACACGCATCACAAGATTCCACTTCTCTTACGAGAAAGGGACAAAGAGTTGTCCGCCCTTTTATTAAAGGTTAGACTTTAAAAAACCTTTGCCTTATGCTATTGATAAGGAGGCTAATTTACACAGATGTGGCTTGAATTGGTTTATATACAACATGAGTAATGCCAACCATGCGGGTTATCAGTTTACGTCTTTTTAAGTCCGCTATAAAATTTTAAAAAGATCATATATAACCTCTTTGAAAATTTTATGTTTAAAGTTTTTTCTACTTCTCATTTTATGCATATAACAGAATTATTATAATTTTGCAAAACAGGAACGTTTGAAAAACGTTTTATATGCGTTAAATATTGGAGATATATTTCACACGTTGTTTTCACATATTAACCTGGGGGCATTTTTGCCGAAGTACTGTCCAAGGACGATAACTTGAGCCTATGTTTACATAAAAATTAATAACAATGCGAAAAAATAGGTAAAGCAGACTGAAGCCTAATAAATGAAACACAAAGTAAAACGTCATATTTTCATGTGCCTTGATAGCGCAGTAGGCAGAGCGTCCGTGTCAGTGTTGTTTCATGCATTTAGATGCTCGTATCATAGTTAGGTACCATTACATTTGAGTGTTTTATGTATCTTTTCTTATTTGACCAGTTTTGTTTCAAAGAGTTACAAATGGCATTATGAGAAATGTTACTAGAAATATAATGAAATGAAGTGTGTTATATATTGATCCATATATATTCAAATTAATATTAATATTTCGTAATCGTAGTGTGTCTAAAATTGATTGAAATAAAATTTTAAAAAAATGACTTGAAATATAGTTAGTTTCTTAAGAGTGGAACAAAAATTAAATAAAAAAAGAAACATAAAATGGAAATAGAAATTTATTAGAACCAAATACATGCGCATATTCAAATGATTATACAAAAGACAGACAAAGTGTAAAAGGGAGAAAAACAACACCACCAACAATAACAACAACATCATAGTAACATGACATAACGAATGATTCAAACATATAAGTGCAAATCATTAAAAGTTACTTTGACGTTGATTTACCAAGTGAGCTTCTATACGACGGTACACATCTTTTAGAATTAAACTATATATAATAATATGCAGACTTACCCTTTATTGGAATTTTCCAACAATTAATATGGACAATACACATTTAATTTCTATATTCGACTTATTCTACTTGAAAAAGAAAAGGTAATGTGATGGGCTGCAAGAAAAAAAATAGATTAAACTTGAGCAGCACGCAAATATGACACTGGTAAGACTACATACATGTATTTGCAAGTCTTATCATACCTGCTGAATTTGATCGTTACAAAAGTATGAAGTAGGCAGAAAAGTTGCGATAATGCAGTCACGCAGACCTTCATCCGTGTGACGTCAATTAACGACCTCCTCGAGAAAATTCCTTATCAAAAGAGATACCTTATTTTCAGCTACATCTACCCTTCATACCTTAAATATACAATGCATACGTAGATACTTTATTTTATTTTTTCCTTTCTTTTTTTAATTCTTTTTTTTTCTTCAGAAAATAGCTGAATATATGGAAGATATCCTGTTGATAAGATTTCAATTCAGTGATACAAGACTATCTAGATCTAGTTCAACGACAGAGACCCAGGCCTTAATACCTAAATTGACATTACGTCGCCTGCTGGTCAAGCTAGTAGGGGTCTTACAAATCAGCAAATCATCGATAGAGGAGTTTCACATTGAGGTCATTTTTAAAATGTGCAGTTATTTTATTATTAATTAATAAATTAACAAATATCCATTAGAAATCTTAAACTTATGGTAATATTGTTTCATTACCTAGTATGTAAATCGTAAGCATTATTGAATAAAGTATGTTTTAACCAAATACGAAAAGAGTTTATGACAGAGCTTTATCTATATGAGCCGCGTCACGACAAAACCAACATAGTGCGTTTGCGACCAGCATGGATCCAGACCAACCAGCGCATCCGCGCAGACTGATCAGGATCAGAATCCATGCTGTTCGCTATCAGTTTCTCTACTTGTAATAGGGTTGGTAAGCGAACAACATGGATCACGCAGTTGTATACTGCGACTATGGCTGTGACTCTCTTTGCACTAATTGTTTGAAGAGACATTCAGAGAATAGGCATATGAGGCATCACGTGCTAGTACGAAGAGATACATGATGTTATAGCAACTTCCATTCCTAAAATTAATAACAATAAAGGAACGGCATGTGGTATTCAGAGGAACTAAGGGTATATTTATACCGGAAATATCAATGTGCAGGCAGATTGCGATGAAAAAGATTGTTACATTACAAAAATAGAATAGATTGTATAGCAACGCTCCCTTACACTTCATTTGTATATATTATTCTAATATATGAACAATAACCTATACTCGGAGCTGTGTGCATCTTAAGGACCTTGAAGATTGTAGAAGATACACTAATAACTATATCAACAAGTAACAAACATAATGCATTACGTGAACATATCACGAGAAAACGGAAATGCTCAAAAAGTCAAAAACAGATTTTAACTTTTGTCAAATACTAGAATTTCCATTCTGTATTTTCAAATTTGAGAACATTTTTCTACTTTTATGTAGTTCCTTTTGGGAAAAATTTTATATCACCTTCTTTTGATATAATAATGAGATGTAAACATCTGAATTACTGGAATAGAAGGGGAAATTGCCTCGTTTATTTCAAATAGATAAACAGATGATGGATCTCAAGATTTGCAGCTGCGTAACGTCACTGTTTTAATTTCAACAGAACAGAACAGTACAGAACAGAAACTTTCATCTTTGTAATGCAGTAACATTTACAAACATTACGACAATATAATTAAGTTTTAATCATTATATTTTTTAACGATTCATAATTTGAGTTTCTTCTTATCGTCCTGTCGCTAACGAAGCAAGCCAAACGGCGCATTGTCGTGTGGCGTGTTGTTGCGATGTCACATTGTCGCTCGGCTCAAATCAAAGTGTTGGAGACATCACGTCAACGCGCAAACGGGTCTTTTGGCGTGCTTCGCTAGCGACAGGACGACAAAACGACAGTGCGACAACACGCCGTTTGGCTTGCTACGTTAGCGACAGAACGACAAGACGAAAGTCCGACAACGCGCCGTTTGGCGCTTTGTCGTGTTGTCGCTTGCGACAACACGACGCACAAAAGTGTTCCAAATTAGCCTACATAAAAGACGGTAGGTATATCTTTGCACAAATGTCTTTTTTTTAACTCAATAATGAGTATCAATGAAAACTAACATTCAGGAAATGGGCTTGGATCCTATTTTGTCACCAAACAAAAACATTTTCACTTTTAAAACTATATTACTTATATGATTTTGAGATACTAGTAGGTCAGTGCTCCACATAATCCACACAAATTTTGCAATTATAATAAATATATGACTAGAAATTTTAAAAGTATACTATTGTTTGATTTGTTTGATTGGGGTTAACGTCGCACCGACACAATATAGGTCATATGGCGACGTTCCAGCTGTTCCAGGTGGTGGAGGAAGACCTCAGGGCCCGTCCGTGCATTATGACCGATGGCGTAAGCTTGCTGGATAGCTTCCTGACATGAAAGCTTCCTCACATGAAAGAATCAAACCCACAGCGGTGCGAGGCAAGTGTTATAAAGTCAACGACCTTAACCTCTCGGCCACGGACGCCCCCTATAAATTATTCTATATATGAGGTATGTTTACATTTAAAGCAGCACGCCTCTATATTCATGCTAATTTTCATGAAAATTTTAAATAATGTATTTGAATGTGTAATATTGTGAAATAATAAAAAAAGCAATAAACACATTATCAATTGCACTTACAACCCAAAAAAGTGGTTAAAATATGCATAGATAGCCCTTTAGTAAGGCAGTATAAAATATAGTTGTAAATAATGAAATAATCAGTCATTAATCGCACATAACATGTAAAATATTACTGGAATCTTGAATCATTTTACTTTTCCTCAAATCTTAGTACATAGTTCTCAAGTTTGATGTTATTGAAATAGTTTGACTCATCTGGAGGCATGCAGCTTTAAAAATCAACCATTATTCCGCATCATACAATGTCAACCTTTTATCTCTCGTTTTTAGAGCGATTTCGTATGTTTCTACCTGTTCGTATAAAATTTGTGAACCGTTTTTTCCTACTGCATACATTTTTATATGTATATGATACAATATACATGTACATGTATAATTTTAAACGTCCATTTCGGTGTTCGGTTTCCTTTATGTACGTGATAATTACCATTGTAACTTAGCAACTATCACGTTTTAAAGAATAATAAAGTTTCCTTTTAAAAGGAAAGGCTTGCTCAGTTCTGCCATCATCCCATCCCTTTAAAATTGTTTTTTTTTTTTTTTTTTCAATTTTTTATCACATTTTTTTTTAATTACGGTATTTGTATATCATAAAGGGTTTATTTAGTTTTTTTTCCTTTTTTTTGTTTTTGTTTTTTCGAAAAAAAGTTTCACTTTTAAAGGGATAGGTAGGGTAAGCCCAAGACTGGACGAGCACCTGTGCCCATTTGTTTGAGCACCAGTGTTATGTATGCAAATTCGGATAAGAGAAGGACAAGAAGTCCACTGATTATAACTGAACAGGAACATGCTGAGGATAACAGTAACAACTTTTTTTTGGAAAAACGAATATTTTTTTTGTCAAAAACGATTTGAAATCTATTCTCTATTGTATAAAACTAATAAAGAAAATAATCAATCGTAAAAATACTAACATTGGCTCTCCCACGTGGAGATTTATCTATCATATTGAAGGGAAACAAGTGTGCACATTTCATTTCCACTTTTTTCGCAGAGAGAGTCATTCGTTTTGGCAGTTGCTAATTTCATTTATATACATGTAGCAGCTTTATAGACAAGGTAAAGCACTAAAAGACTTCGTTACGTGGTACCAATTAATAAACATGTATCAACTATGTTACACCTAAAATATCTATGATCACAGATATACCGACAATATATAAATAACACATGGGTTTGTGGGTAACAGTAAAAATATCATCCCGAGGAAAATACTGTTACCCGAGGCGTAGCCGAGGGTAACAGTATTTTGACGAGGGATGATATTTTTACTGTTACTCACAAACCCATGTGTTATTTATTTTATTACCCCGAACAAAAATACTGTGATGATCTGAAATTGTTAAATAAATCTAACTGTACAAAAATAAACCAAAAGTAACAAACTGTAAAACTGTGTAACTAAACTGTCCTTACCTATTAAGTTTTAAGTGTACTTTAAGCCACTTGAGAAGTTTTCTTTTATTCTTTAAGCAAGTGATGATATCTACAAATCATAAACATACAATAAGCTAGGCTTTATTTAGGAAACAAAACACTAACCCATTTACATGGTTATGACCTGTGAAATCTCATCTGATCCTTCTGTTTCCAGAATATTCTCAGCATGGTTTTTGACAAAATAACGATGATATCCTATGTGCACCATATCTGTAACGTTTCACTGATTAGATTTGTTAAATAATCCTTTGTTGCATACTTAAATCGTCTGCATGTTCCAGTTTGACACATAATTATTTACATTGCAATTACTTCCGTTGAAAACGGATGTTCACTTTTTGAAAATTCAGCAAAAAGATATTTTATACGCGAAAAGCACACGAGGGTGCAAGCAACTGAATTTTATGAGTGTCATAGGGACTCCAGAGGAGAAATTGATGTCCTATCGGGGTTTAACGTTGAAAATAAGAATGAATCGAGAGAAAAATGGCGGCCATTTTATTTCATTTTATTTAGGAAATAGACCACGTGACCTCTTAAAAAATACTGTTACCTATGTAACAGTACAAAATTCTTAGTCACGTGGTACACTTGCATTAACAGTAAAAATAACTCCCAGAGGCCTATGGGAAATTAGCATTACGAAAAAAGTGAGGGGTAATAACATAGGATGTTCTGTAGATCAGCACGAGGTAAGGTTATTGATATGCATGGGCTATTTTTAGATTACCTCAACTCTACTCAGTAGATATAAATATAACTCGATCATGCACTAATATTCTGTGTGATTCGGTCACGATCTTTTGGTAAGCAGGACCGCCCTTTGGAGACGGAATACTACTACAGTAACCATTCTCTATAGACCTTTTTACAATACGATTTTCCATAGCAACGAATGTTGCATTTCGCGCATGCGCATTCTGCGTAGGGCAAAACGCAATAACGATGTCTACAGTTTATCATACTTTAAGGCTTTAATAGATGCGATTTCATGTTATGTCACCCAAAAAATATTAATTTTGGGATGACTTAAGGCGGTAAGTACTGAAAACGTGAATTTATTTTTTAACAGATCTACGAAAATGTGCGGGACTAATAATTCAATGGTCAAAAAGGGCACACACATGTCGTTTGTTTAAGGTATCATTAGACGACTTTTCCATCAGTAATTTAAATTGAAACAGCAGGGTGTTAAAGATAAAATTTTATTACCCCTGTATTACATAATATTACACAATTTGTATTGTACACTTCCTTTGAATAACTGGATTGGTCAGGCGGCAAGTGTCAAACAGATTGGCACGCGAACGGTTGTTCATTCAACCGGGACGTTTAATACCATGATGTACATCAGTTACGCTTATTAAAATGGTTAATTATGTAACTTTTAAATATACCGATCAATGTTTATGGATTTTGAGAAGAGAAAAATTGGGACATGCATTATTAAAAATAACATGTATTACGAAGAAGCGGATAAAATGTGTGTTATAACTTATATCTCTTCCAAACGTTAACTTCTCAAGATTTTGAAAAATATAATTAATTATTTTAAATCTATTTATGTGACTTAATTTTTTCTGTTTGCATCACAGGCAAATCGAAATAAGGATATAATCAGGTATTTTGAACACTAAAAATACATTATCACCTGTTCTGATATTTTTTCAGAATGATAATTAATCTCGATTTCATGTTTTAAAATTTCTTTTGTTTTTATATGAACTATTTCAACAGCAAATAAGTTGACTTTCCATTTGCTTATATATATTTTTCCACATCTTCTTTTAAAAAAATAATCTCAGTGTCAGGTCCGTGATCGTAAATTCTTAAACAAGTATCTTTTCCATGCCCTTTTATAGCATTCTTCGCCACAAAGCTATAAAGTAATCTTTTCTATATTTGTTAAAAGCTATTTTATATAATTTTCTACCGTTTACCTATAACTAACTCGGAATTGTCTATGAGCTTCTACTATATTTCTATGTAGGGCGATGCAGTTTTTTGCCCTACGTAAATTGCGCATGCGCGAGAAAATTCTAATTCCGGTCGATTTTTCGTAGCAACGGACCGCGTCGTAAAAATTGTATAAAACTAATAAAGACAAAAACCAATTATAAAAGAAACTAACTTTTGCGTCTTGAAAAAGAATTGAAACGGAACAATTTCGTTTATAATTTATTTCTTCCTTCTACTTACGCTTTAAACCGATAAATCAAGTAAAAATAGGAATCCTATTTATATAAACAAACTGGGATTACCAAAGTAACTTAAAAAGCTTAGATTTTACTTCGTCTGATTCCGCAGTATGACGGAATCGCCCGAATTGTCACGATTGCAATCGGAACTGCCTCGGCTATTATCAATAATCCGAAGAGTCACGGAAAGGGCCGAAAAGTTGCGATTGAAACGACTGCAGCGGAAACATAGACTGGTTTCCCGTTCAATCATGCACTTACAAATGTAAGCAGGAAACCACCTAACCGGAACAACTTTTCAAAACAAATGGCTTGCGACCGTGGCCTCAAGCCAAAAAAATATCAAATTTCTTTTGAACCAGATTTGCTATGTGATTAATGTCACAAGACATTTCACTCATTATATAGTGAAGTAAGACGTAGTTCTTTTAAATGAAGTGATAAGACACCAATATTGGCTTTATAATGGGTCAGAATATTAGCAAGAAAAAGAATGAACAGGAGGAAATTGCACAGCAGACATCACAAGAGAACGAATTAATAAGATCCGATGCTACAGTATATGTACGCTCTGCGGCGGACACCACAGTAAGGGGGAAGAAAACGGAAGCGACATCAGTTTATCTAAGTTCTGATGATGGGACAGTTAACAGCACGAAGAAGTCAAGACTTATTCCAATTTATTTCAGCTCTGATGACGGATCAATAAAAAGCAAAATTTCAGCAGGATTGCCATTTCATGCGGGTACTGATTACAGGGCAGTAGAAAACAAAAAATCTGGACCAGTGTCTGTATATTTAAGTTCCGACAACAGCACTGTAAAAAGTAAAACATCAGGAGTGTTACCATTTAATATAAGTTCTGATGACGCCTCAGTTAAAAGCAAAACATCTGGAACATTATTATTTCATGTAGGCTCTGATAACAGTACAGTTAAGAACAAAAAATCGGGTGTTTCGCCAATAAATGTAAGTTCTGATGAAGGCTCTATGCAAATTCAGTGTTCAAAACTGGCATCAGTTTCCAAGAGCTCTGAGCAATATTACGATTTTTACTGTGATCCTTGCAAAGCCGTCAGAGATCATGTCGAGGCTGAGGGATTCTGCACTAATTGCGAGGAAAACCTTTGCATCACGTGCTTTCGAAGTCATTCAAGAAACAAGGTATCAAAGCATCACACTTTATTGGGCAAAGACGGCATCCTGGAAAAACTTTCACCATTCTGTAATCCATGTATGAGATCGGGAGAAAAATCACACGCAGTTGTATACTGCGACGATGGCTGCGACTATCTTTGCACTAATTGTTTGAAGAGTCATTCAGAGAATAGGCTCATGAGGCATCACGTGCTAATACAACATGACGAGATACATGATGTTGTAGCAACTTCCATTCCTAAAATAAATAACAATAAAGGAACGGCATGTGGTATTCAGAGGAACCAAGGGTATATTTATACCGGGAATATCAACGTACAGGCAGATTCCGATGAAAAAGATTGTTACATTACAAAAATGACGTTAGTTTCCAACAACGAACTACTTCTTTGTGATTATAACAATCGATGCTTGAAACTAGTTGATACTGAAATAAACATAATTAAAGATGTTATAGCCTTACAATATTTGCCAGGTGGTATAACAGCGGTATCATATACCGAGATAGCTGTTGTGTTCGAAAACCGTTACCAGATACAGATAGTTAATATACGCGGGAAAATGACCGTAAACCGTACAATAAAAACAAGTGGTAATTGTGTGGACATCAATATGATGAACAAACATCTATATGCGTCATTTTGGAAACCTGTAAAGTTTCAGATCCTCCAGGCGACCGGGAAAGTAGTCAAGACGATCAAACCTGATGCTAGTGTACTAGAGCATTGTACTCTGCCTAGCAACATCGCTGTGACTCCTGACGAGAAAGTGATCTACGTGTCTGACTGGAAAACTAACAAAGTTATGTCCCTGGACATGAATGGAAACATGTTAGCCTTCTATCGAGGTCACCGTAGAGTTCCTTCAGGAATTAGTATATCCATGTTTGGATCAGTTTATGTCTGTAGTACAGAGCAGGATATAATTTACATGTTGAAGTTAGACCTCAGCGAAGCCATGGTGATCCTAGGACCAGGAAATGGACTAGTATTTCCTCATGCAATGTGCTTGAATTCAAGCAACCGGTGTCTTTATATCAGCAGTGCGAGTCTTGACGCCAGATATCGCAATGGTTTGAAAGTTTACAAATGTTAAAGAAATGACTCGTATGTATAAAGACAGTGGCACTAGATTGTATAGCAACGCTCCCTTACACTTAATTTGTATATTATTCTAATATATGAACTATAACCTATACTTCTCGGAGTTGTGAGCATCTTAAGGACCTTGAAGATTGTGGAAGATACACTGATAACTATGTCAACAAGTAACAAGTAGAATGCATTATGTGTGAAAATATTATGAGAAAACGGAAATGCTCAAAAAGTCAAAAACAGATTTTAACTTTTGTCAAATAGTAGAATTTCCATTCTGGATTTTCAAATTATGACAACATTTTTTACTACATGTCTACATTTCTAAATGTTGTTCATTTTAGGAAAAAGTATTATATCACTTTCTTTTGATATGATAATGAGATGTTAACATCTGAATAACTGGAATAGAAGGGATAATTGCCTGGTTTGTTTCCAACATGGATCTCAAGATTTGCAGCTGTAGTCAAAGACTCACTGCCTTCAATGAAACAGAAAGGAACAGAAGTGAACAGAAACTTTATAGAGATAGTTTCATGTTACATCATTTATATAATACAATATCATTTACAAACATTACGACACTATAATTAAATTTCAATCATAATATTTTCTAACCATTCATAATTTAAATTTTTAATCAATTCATAATATTAATTTACATCTAGTAATAAGAAGTTCATTAATGCATGTATATGATACGAAAAAAAAATTATATATAAAAATTACGTACATGCGAAAAGAAGAATAAGCAAGTATAATATTTAACGTTTAACATTTTCAAAGTAAGGGCTTCTATAACAAATTTAGATAACTGAATTATTTCATAAGTACTATTCATAATTACTATTTGTGTTAACGTTAAAAAGTTGAAATGTATAAGGTGGCGGGTTTCTGACATTTGTCAATATATATTTTTCTTTTTTCGTGAAAGAGCTCCATTGAGGTCAAACAGCCTGATAACATAAATATTGATTAAAATGGTAAAATGTACAAAAGATGTTAAGAGGAATATACTAAAGAATGAATTTGAAATCTCTATCTCTCTCTCTCTCTCTCTTTAAGCGAAAAGTGTTGCAACGCAATCTTTTCTCTTTTTTTTTGGGGGGGGGGGGTCTTTTTGCAAAATAAAAATGATTGTTCTGGGAAAACGGAGTGAGGAAATTATCTAAAAATTTGCACAAGAGTCGTTGATCCAGATCTTCATAAAATATTACATGTATCTTAATCTCGGAAAAAAATGATGTTGACTCTGTATGGTAGTATATGTTTCCAATATAAAAAAATAGATGGCGGATCTCAAGGTGTGCAGCCGTAAAATACTTGTAACGTTATGTCACTGTCTTCTCAACAGATTTGAACAAAAAATTTATTTAGATTTGTTCGTTCTACATCATCTTTTCAAAGCAAAATAATAAACTTTTACAAACATTACGTCAATGTAGCTAGTCGAATAGCAATCTTTTTTTTTTCACAATTTTTTATTTTTGATTACAATGTCAGAATTTATATACAATTCATTGTATAAATTTACATCATAATAGACATACAATTCATAGTACGTGTATAAATTTTCATCTAGTATCAAGAAGTTAACACATGTACATTATACGAAATATTAAAAATAAGTGCAGACATTAGATAAGCAGAATAAGCAATTACAATATTTAACGTTTACCATTCTCAAAGCAAGAAATTCTTTAACAAAATTGGTAACTGAATTATTTCATAATTTCTATTTGCGACCACAGCTGTAAAATATAAACCGACAGGTTTCTGACATTTAATTTTCAAATATTTTCCAAAGTTCTGCATAACAGCAGCATATATACAAATAGAATGAAATTCATCTTCAATGTCTTAAGTAAAACAGCAAAAACAATACCTTTCTCCATCAACAGTTCTACGTATAGACATCCAAACTACTCGTTTTAAATCTACATCTTGAACTAATTAAACATAATTATCTATTGCATATATTACATATAATTAGACTACAATATACACAAATTTTAAAAACCATTCTATTATAATACATGCAATGGAATTTGATAGAAGCACTATGTGCTTCTTAAAGTCAATCTCCATAAAAATTATAAATCTACATCTTGACAGGATATCCAAATAATGTTCATAATCTTGTAAAAACTTTTTTTAACGTTTACATAATTTACATTTACTCTATATTCTAAAGTAGCAGACAATACTGATTTTAAAATCAATAAGTCAATAAGAGTCAATAACACAACACCTGAATTCATATAAAAATAACTTTTATCAATTGCATTAACATATTATCAAATACATTCAAAAATCCATAATCATTCAAGCTTTTTTTACATATAAAACCCATTGTTGCTATCTTCTAAAGCTTGATTAAATACTAGTACTGTCTTTAGGATTACGCTATCAGTATCTGTAATTTTTAACCTGTACTTCATTATTCTTACAAATCTATTTATATATAAGGGATGTCTACATAGTTCGCCAAAAACACTAGCATTAGAAGTGTTAGGTTGATTTTTTAATTGCCTTTAACAAATTTTAAATGTATTCTTTAACTAGAATAAGACACATAAATGGAAATGAGCACTTTTTTTATATTGAACAGAGAGGCACGCGAGGTCTTCGTCCACCAGTAAAGCTGGAAAGTATTCACATGGCATTTACAGTGTTGGTGCGACGTAAAATCCAACCAAAAATCTAAAACAAATGTATAAATGTGTTCCTCTACATACCAAACAAACTCAATTCCATAGATATGGTTTCAAACAATTATTCGTCAGTAAAACATGCAAAATTGTCTTTCAAATACTTCACGGGTTTAGATTCTGCACCAGCTAGGGTAAATATCGTATGAATATTTTTATTTGCTCCAAAAGGCTTTTTGGGTTCCTCCTTTTTCTTTGCTTTTGGTGTTCTGTCATCAGACTCTGTTGATTGACCTTGCGCGGCATTACCTTCAATATCACGTTCTTTAGTATTTCCCACGTTGTTTCTTTTTGCTGTGACATCTCTTGCATTTGGACCCTTGGAATATTTTTCAACCAATGCCTGTTTAAGTTTTTCTTGATCACTCCAGATAGTAAATAAAGATTCACTTTTCGCTGTTTTTTCAGACTCTGTGTTCTTATATTTTCCTTTTGATTTATCAAATCGGTCATTTACCAGACTCGCCAGATATTTGTTATAATACTCATCATTTTTTAAATCAGTAGAAATCATTTTATTAGATGCAGATGAATATTTCCCTGACGTACGTAATAGCTCGGTTTGAACGTCTTTCTCTTGTGATGTGTCTGTAGAACTTAGTCCAGACGTTCTGTGGTGCATTCCGAAGTGTCTTGGAGATTTTCCATGTTTTCGCTTTGGCAACTGTGTATATAATTCATGTTCCTGTTCATTACCCGTTTGAATGTCTAAAATATCATCGGAATTTATTTGAGTTTTCAAATCTTCAGCTTGTCTGTCTGTCCCCTTGAAACATGTTTTAGTATCCGCTTGCTCAGCTGTTTGCTCGTCTCCATGCATTTCATTGGTGATATTTCTTCGATGTTTTGGGCAAAGCGCTGTTTCAAAACTTTTGAGACAGTGTTGATCTTCTTTTTCGGCTTCTTCAATTTCTGCAGATACCGTGTCACCAAAAGTCATTTTACTCGGATTTTTGTTTGGTCTTCCAATGGTATGTTTCCTAACTCTTTCAAATACTTGACTTTCAAAATTCTTTGTATTTAAGTGTTCATCCATGTATGCTCCGCCTGTCAATTGATTCAGGGGCCCATGTTCATATTCGCTTTCACTTTCATTTTTGAAAGTACTTATCTTGCTATCTTTACTGTTCCCGTTTATTTCCCCGTACTTTGAGCAACTTGACTTTTCAAATATGCCGCTTGAGTAGCTCAATGTATTAACCATAGCTGTTGATCTACTCTTCGTTTGTTCTTTGCTAATAGAAGATCCCTCATTTCCAATACATGACCCACTACCAAATCCGTTATTTGTATAGCTGCCTGCGATTGATCTGCGCTCAAAAGACCCCAAGTCTCCATCACATGTTTCAATACAATCATTCAAATCTAACCTTCTGTTTTTTGTTCCTTTGCCAGTTGAACATCCCTCTCTTTCATTTCCAGTACGTGACCCACTGCCAAATCCAGTATTTGTACAACTGCCCATGTTGTCTCTGGTAACTGGTCTACGCTCCAAAAACCCTACATCTTCATCACATGTTTCAATACAGTCATTCAAATCTAAGCTTCAGTCTTTTGTTCCTTCGCTAATTGAACATCCCTCTCTTTCATTTCCAATACGTGACCCACTGCCAAATCCGAAATTTGTACAGCAGTCCATGTTGTTTCCGGCAATTGATCTACTCTCCGAAAATTCCACGTCACCATCACATGATTCAATATAATCATTCAAATGTATACAGTTGAGGTTTGTTCCTCCGCTAATTGAACAATCCTCTCTTTCATTTCCAATAGGTGACCCACTGCCAAGTCCAGTATTTGTACAGCTGCCTATGTTGTCTTTAGCAACTGATCTACGCTCCAAGAAACATACATCTTCATCACATGTTTCAATACAATCATTCAAATCAAAGCTTTTATTTTTTGTGTCTTCGCTAATTGAACACCCCTCTCTTTCATTTCCAATACGTGACCCACTGCCATATCCGAAATTTGTACAGCTGCCCATGTTGTCTCCGGCAATTGATCTAGTCTCCGATATTCCCACGTCATCATCGCAAGATTCAATATTATCATTCAAATCTAAACTGCTGAGGTTTGTATCTTCACTATTTGAACATCCTTCTCTAATATTTCCAATACATGTTCCGCTACCAAGACCATCTTTTGTATAGCGGCCTGTGTTGTCATCGGCAATTACTCCATTCTCCACAGGACCTCCATCTCCATCATATGTTCCAATGCAATCATTTAAACTTGTTAGACTTTGTTCTTCATAATTTAAACTAGTATTACTTTCATTTCCAATATATGACTTACTACCAAATCTACTATTTGTACAGCTATCTGTGTTATTTTGTGCAATCGATCCACATTGGGAGGGTTCCCCGTCGCTAGATTTTGTTCCGATATTTCCATCTGTATTCAAGCTCCCTTCCTTATTTGAACGATTCGTATTTAAGCTCCCTTCGTTATTTGAACCATTCTCTTTTTCTTGTCCAGTAAATGACCCGGTTTCATTTTTACCCTTACCATTTGAATCATTTGATTGGTCTGCCGTTTGTCCTCCTCCACCACCTGCACTTACGAAAGGAATACTAATGTTTGGGCCGAGACCGGGCATGCTTATATTTAACGATGGTGTCCCAATTGTAAGATTCACATTAAACATTGAAAATTTAGAGCTTGCAGAAACCCCTGTGTCGCGAGCAATTCCAGCAGACACGTTGAACATTTGCATACCTAAACTTGCATCAATCCCAGCTGTTGTACCTTTATGGCCTAAACATGAGGCTTTAACATTTCCAATATCTGCTGATAATCCTGATGTAGCGTTTGCAGAATGTATTGTTCTATTATCAATTCCAGTTGCATTCACATTACCAATATTGACCTTAGCCCCTGTTAAATTAGCCGAAGCTTCAGTTATGTCGCCACTCCTTTTCCCGGTTGCTTCAACGTTACAAAAATTACCCTCCATTCCTTTTACAGATGCCTTTGCTTTACGAACAGTTCCGTCATCTTTTTCTTTCCTGATATCAACTTCAAGCGCATTCAGTGTTAATGCAGACGCTTCCGCTTCGCCAGACACATTTCCCTTCTTATCAATTTTTTTTCCACAAATCTCTGTATTCAAACAAAATTCTGCTTCACCCTTGGCTTTCGCCTTACCAACTATTCCCTTAAATCCGGGAATGTAAATACCATCATTCCTTTTCTTTGCAGAAAAGTCAAATTCTCCATCCATAGCTTTAAATTTTGCTCCTCCTTTAGCTTTAGCTTCAAGGTTGACTTTGTGCTTTCCAAATGTACCAGCTGCTTTAATTTCTGCATTTCCTTTGGCATTGCCGTGTAAAACTTTAACTCTTCCTTCTTTGTTTGAGTTTTGTAATTTAATATCAACACCAGTAAAAGATGTTTGACCATGTACCCCAAATTTCACATTCATATCAGCCTTTCCTTCATTTTCCTTAGCATTGAAACTTGCAGAGCCTTTAAATTCTCCCTCTAGTTTCCCTTTTGCTTCACACTTGGCAATTAATAACTCCCTTTCATTTTCTTTATCATTAAAGCGTTTATCAAATAACCCTTTGCAAGAAGCTTCGCCACATCCGTTTACTTTTGCGTCATATTCTGCTTTTACAGAGTTCTTCTCTCCCATAGATATTTTCAAATGACCGCTAGAGCTTGCGTTGAAATTTGCATCTGCTTCTTCGTACATTACTTTTGTTTCTTTTATTTTGTTATCTTCGCTATAGGTTTTTCGAGTGAAATTTGTGTGTGCCTTTGTTGTTAGTAAGCTTTTATGATCTTTTTCTAATGAAGGTTTCCACTTTAGACAGCCGTTTTTAAAAACATCAATTATCTTAGCTCCCCAATCGATTTCCTGGCTACTGTCGTTATCTGTGTCTTCAATTTCATCTTTTGTGACATCTTCGTCATTTGCATCACCTAAGTTGGGATTTATCTTTTTAATGATATCAATAATATCCGCAGCCTGTTTTTCTGCCATGGCTTCTTTACCCTCCGAATCATACAACAGTTCTCCGTTCCTAAGATACATGAATGGCTTTTGAACCTTTTTATCCATCTTTCTCTTTTGGGAACTGTTTTATCCTATTAAAACGTAAATCGTCTTCAACATTTCAAGTTACATGTATATATCATATGTGATTATTCTTATGATTTCATTGAAAGCCAAAGAATAGTTTTACTTTTACCCACCTATTACTCATTTGTTAACTATACCTGATCCACTTTTGCTTTGTTTGTGTTTGTCAACAGAAATAAAAACAAGAAAAAAACCCAAACAAACACATGTTTGCCCTTTATTTAGAAAGAAAAAAAATCATTTTTTAGACTTTATGTGCCATTAAATATTTACAAATATTTTCATAAATATATAATTGATTTTTTAGAAAAGACACTTTAATCGAAATAAGTTAATGTTTTGATATAATTTGTTTATTTGTATTCGTCAAGTAGCTTCAATTGGGTAACTTCCGGGAATATTTTATGTTTGTCTTCGTGCAGCAGTTCAAGTGCAATATTGTACTTTGGTAGAACCACCGTCTGTGACCCTCTTGACATTTATCATATTATTAGCTTCGTGATACTTATTTATAAATAGAAAACATGTAAAAAACAGTACAGGGTTGCGTGCCATAGAAAGTCCTTAGTCTGGAATCACCCTTAAAGACCAAAACTGAGACAATTTTTGTTTCAAAGAAAATGCCCTAACTTATGACCCTTATGTTATGACTCTTAATTTCTGAATAGCAATGCTTTATTTAAACGGTCTTTAGTTAGTCCTAAAGTTGGTTTTATATCAAAGGACTTAGGATACACTTAGGACTTTCTATGAAACACTGTTAAAGAAACTCTTATATACTCACCACGAGTTAATCTGCTGTTAGCGTGTAATCAGTTTGGATTTTTATTAGTTGCTGTTATAGCAGAATATGAAAAACCTGACCTGAAAACACAAAAAATGTCATTATTTGATTTAATTTATTAATTTATTTTATTCACTTTTTTATCCATTTACTTATCTATCTTTTTGATGGTGTTGTTAATATTCTATTGGGATCTAGAAACTTCCTATTAAACATTCATTCACTAGTTCTGTAATAAGGATATCGCCGGATCGGGATACAGCTCTATGATTCAGGGGCAGTACTTTATTTAATTTATATGGAAAAATGTTAAAAAGATTGTGAATAAAAGTTTATAACTTCCGGAAGAACAACTTTACTTTATATTTCAATAATTATTGGCGCTATGCCAAAACAAAGTTATAAATTACATAAAATTTCAAATTGTAAAGAGTTTTAAAAAATATGATAGGGCGGGATATTTACAAATGATTCACACGCAAAACAAAACATTGTTTTAAAAATTCAAGGAATGTCGCGATTAAATTTTTTGGAAGTTCAGTTTTAGTGCAGTATATACATGTATGTAGAGTAACGCCGTGTCGTTTTTTAGCTTTAAGTCACGAAAATACGACAGTCAAACTAAGAAAAATTAACATGGCTTAAGTCAGACACCGTAATCAAGGCCGTCGTCGATGGTCCGGCCGGTCCGGCCTTGGCCGGACCAATATTTTGGCAAAAAATGAGTAAAAAACAAAAAGAAAGAAAAGAAAAAACACGCATCGCATCACGCAATTTGGCACTTAACTGGCCCCTTATCCAAGAAAATCATCAGTTCTCTCTTTTTAAACAATCTTTTGTTTGTTTTCTTAGTTTTTGCGCAGATTTTAAAACGTTGGTCAACCAACCCGGCTTTCCTGGATAACGAACTAGTAATTACCGATTTCTCCAAGAGTGACCGACTACTACTTCCACGTTCTTTTAAGCAAGTGGCGAGAGACAAACTTCCATTAGAATCAATGTCCGAGATCAAATGTCGCCTCGCCCGAGAATCAAACCAACGACCCTTGGACTACTAATCTTTTTTTTCTTTCTTGAAATTTCACCAAAATGATAGATCTTATTAGCCTTGGTATTCAGGCGTTGATAGTTTTTATTTATTTATAACATTTTTTTTTCTTTATTCATAACATATGCGCTATTCGGTATTCGTTCGTCGTTTTGATTGTATTGTCGATTTGCCAAACAAAAGAGAACTATAAAAAAATCGACAGACTGGAACCCAGGCTAAGATCTTATTTGAAGTGTATAAATAGTTGAATAAATTTACTTTTTCTTACTTACAATACTGCTGTCGATCCTATTAAATATATCCATTACATGTTAACTCGTTTTTTTACCTGTAGTTTCGTTTTCATATGCTATAAATTGAAATGATATCATTTAAATTTCTATCTTTTTAAAATATCACATGACTTCGATAAAAAAGCCAAGCTATTTATCTACATGATCTAAGGCGTATCAAAAATAGATAATAAATTAAAATCAAGATAAAATGCAGTGTATTTTCATTTCATTTGTTAAAGGGACTACACTGAGGTTGGGGTTTTATTTTGTTTTGTTTTTATGGACATAAAGGGACTTGAAAATATTTTTTTCGAGAATAGTGTACTATTTGATGGAGGTCTAGACTAATGTCCCATGTGTGAAATTTCAGTTCATTACGACTACAAACACTGTTTTTCCCCAATTTACAGGATGGCCCAAAATTGTTTAAACTATTTTAAACTTAACTCAATTAAGGATGAGAATCGTGCAAAAATCGATCTAAATATAAAATGTACCTTTTCTTTATCTTTTGCATATTTTTCAATTTCAAGCGCACCAATTTATCTTTGTAAGAATTTGATATTTTATGGGGTTTTATGCATTGTATATCAGTGGAGCACCTTTAATATGTGATGCATTTAAAAATAACAATACATTTGAAAAAAACGATTTTTCTTGCACAATAGTCCATGAAAAAAGAAAGAACTCAGGCGTCGGAAGATGGAACTAATTACCAACACAGTATAGGTCATTTCATGATTTGGAGTTTTTCCAGATTTATTGGTGGCACCCTTCCGTGCATTATTTTTGGCACAAACCGGCACCCGAGTAGAACCTCTAACGTTCCATAAGCTAATAAGCTAGCTGGATAACTTCCTTACAAAAAAATATTATCCAAAGTCCCTGTCAGGATTCAAACCCAAAACGGTTAAGTGCAAGTGGTTTGAACCTTAACCACTCGGCCACGGACACCCATATGGGATACAAAACTGTATCTAAAATGCTGGACATTGTGTTCTAACTTGTCAAAGCATATACTGAATTAAGACTGATAAATCAGGCGTTGTGTAGATTGAATGATTCATTTATAGTCAGGCGTTGAGTAGATTGAATAATTCACATTAATTTTTTTCTTTTATTTTTCTTTTGGTATCGATAACAAGCAATGTTGTAAATACTAATATTTTTCTTCTGGTAAATGCAGTAACAGCTTAAAAGTGTACCATGTTTACTGAATAGTAAATCAAAATAATGACAAAAATTTAAAATGTGCTAAAATAAGAATGATATTTTATTAACATTAACACAATCAATAACACATATACATGTATATTTATATGCACATGTATAACAAAATATGTAAAATGCAATAAAAATTTTCCATTAAAATAGACGAAATTTAACAACATATTCATACATGACTGATGGGGTCTCAAATTTTGCATGATAAACATGTAACAAATTTAACATTTTTTTTTTTCAAAAATATTTTTTCATATTCAACAAATATTAAAAAAATATTCAACAAATATTGCAAAGGTGGATCAAAGAATGTGGCATTCAAGCGAAGTAACTCCAAATAGTGCCAAGAACTACATGTACTGTATCTATTTCTGAAACATTCCTTAAAGCAGCATGCCTCAAGATTCATGCTAATTTTCATGAAAATTTTTTGAAAGTGTAATAAAA
Source organism: Ruditapes philippinarum (assembly GCF_026571515.1). Classification (NCBI taxonomy): domain Eukaryota; kingdom Metazoa; phylum Mollusca; class Bivalvia; order Venerida; family Veneridae; genus Ruditapes; species Ruditapes philippinarum. The sequence goes on along the minus strand of NW_026861682.1, from coordinate 148,232 downwards.
AAGTAAAATATTTTCAAGTGAACAAAGAAAGTATCACAATTCATGTAAATTACTAAATAAGGATCAAAGTATGCAAAACTACCCCTCACTGCGTTAGTCACGCAGTAGAAATATGTAATAAATACTAGAAAATTAGAAATTCATTACATATAACATGTTCATCATTACTTTAATTGTGAATAATTTTACTTTTTTAAAAACTTCAAAGTAAATTTTGGTCAAAGTAGTTTTTATTGAAACATGGCTCACCTACAGGCATGCAGCTTTAAGAATTCAGAAATATCATGCAAAGCAGTTAGAGAGCTTTAAAAAAAATATATATATTTACATGTATTTATTGACAGAGCCCTAAAGTCACTGTGAGTGGGTAAACACAGCTTTGTTCTACTCAAGTAATTCATACCCAACATAATGTTTAAAGATAAAACAGGTCTTCTTTTCCCAGTAAACTTGCAAGACTTTAATACTGAATACTGTAATCAAATATTGTATCATAGTTTGGAGACCTTTACATTAACAAGAGCGATCAGTAATCACATGTGACGCCTCATGATGGCCAATTTCATGTTGGGACAAATTTTGTGACAGACGGACGGACAGACAGACGGACAGTGCACAACTAGACTTGATATTAATCATTCCTGTAAAGTTTGGATAAAATTGCACCAGTAGTTTATGAGGAGTAGTCCGGACAAGCTTTTGTGTATCTGGCAACACACAGAAAAAAACACACCTTTTTATCAAAGGGCCATAACTCGGCCAAAAATCATTCAACCGGAAAACCCGTGCAATATGCGCAAGGACTTGAGCTACAGATCAATCCTGTAAAGTTTCATTGAAATTGCATTAGTGGTATAAAAGAAGTAGTCCGGACAAACTTTAAAATTAAAAATTATCAAAGGGCCATAACTCTGACAAAAATCATTGAACCGGAAAATGCTGACAATATGCACAACTAGACTTGGTACTGATCATTCCTGTAAAGTTTGGATGAAATTGCACCAGTAGTTTATGAGGAGTAGTCCGGACAAGTTTTGTGACGGACGGACAGACAGACGGACAACGAAGAAGTGATTCCTATATGTCGCCACTACTCCGTAGAGGCGACACAAAAATGTGTCAATTGTATCCCCATAAATGTACAGTGAGTGCAACCAGGTACAAGTATTAATTGCACTCCAGTTACTGCACTGTGTGTCAATTTCTAACAGTTTATTGGCTACATTTTTTCTGGGGTTTATTAATTGTGACAACAGGGAAAATTCCATCCATTAACAGCAAAATCATGTCCAATTTTAAAAATATTCAACAATTTGACCTTAATAGATCAAGGTCATTAAAAGGTCAAGGTCATTATTTGTTTGCTTTATGCTAAGTATTGCTTTGTTCAAATGTGACTCAAATCCATCCATAAATAACAAAATAAAATTCAATAATTTGACTATTGTTTAAATGGTTGTTATGTCCAAAGATGAACACAATACATCCATTTACAACCATGTTAGACAATTTCAGCAAAACTTAAGCAATTAACCTTGAAGCTTAAGATAATTTAGGGTCAAGGTCAAATTCCTTATCATTAGACAAGTAGACATCATGAAAATTATTCCTGTCAAGTTTCATAAAAATCAAGAATGGGATAAGAGAAGAAGCAAACACATACATCCAGACAATCAGACTGGCGGACATCCTCAAACCAGTATATCCCCTCTTTACAACTTCAGTTGTGCGGGAGGTATAATTTAGTATGATACCAAAGTTAGCCAATATTTCAAACAGTCATATTAAAAACATAATATTCAAGGCAAAGAGTTGCTATTTTCTATAGAAAAATAAATTTAAATATGATCAGTAAAATAGATAATTGTAAAAATTTCATTTAAAAATAATGTTCAAACAACTTATGACAAAAATTAAAATGGTAACAGTATCATTAAGAATTTATTTTATAAAAATAAATCATTACAAAAATATTAAATCTAACATGCTTTGGCACATGCCTTTGCAAATTTTGTAATACTTATGAAAATTCCATAAAATTAAGCAAACATTTCAGTAAATAATTAAAGTCCTAACATTTCAGTAAAAATTTAAATTTCTAACATTTCAGTAAATATTTAAAGTTCTAACATTTCAGAAAAAAAATTTAAAGTTCTAACATTTCAGTAAAAATTTAAAGTTCTAACATTTCAGTAAAAATTTAAAGTTCTAACATTTCAGTACAAATTCAAAAGTAAAAATTTAAAGTCCTAACATTTCAGTTAAAATTTAGAGATCTAATTTATCATCTCAAAAGTTGTACCAGTACAAAATCATTGTCATTTTTGCATCAACTTCAAATGCTAACACAAATTATATTGTCTCTAGACTTTTTCAACATTCTAAAACAATTTGTCACTTTTCAAGGCTTGTTTGCCTTCCTGATTTATTTTTGTATACAACATATCACCTCCCCAGGACATTGCACAACACTGCAAGTACTTAGTAACTAAATATCTCTTTTGAAGTTCACACTTGTTCTATTCTAAAATGGAATATCTCATCTCTAGACTTATATAAGACTTGAAACTAAATATCCCTTTTTGAGGCTTCTTTATTTCCTGAAATTTCACTTCTGCAGATAATTTTCATAATTTAAATGCCAGTTCCCAAGACTTGTCCTTTTCCTATATATCACTTCTCCAGGCTAGTTCATTATAGTCACTCTGTATTTCTGGAATGAGTCTGCATTCATCTGAAACAAGAACAACTCTACAGACATGGGGCAATTACTTGACAATTGTAATCGATTAAATTATGATTATTTGTCAAAATGCTTGATTAAATTAAATTACTGATTACTCCATTTTGACATTGTAATTGATTAAATTACTGATTACTGACAGGAGTAATCAATTTACATTTATGATTACTGATTACATGTACATAAGTTAAGAAATGCAATGGTTCAACACTATTGTTTTATTGAACATTTCAAAACAACAAATGTACAAAACAAGAGGGCCATGATGGCCCCGAAGTCGCTCACCTGTATGTAGGCCCCCAGAGCGGGGCCAGTTTTGACCCCTGGGCTTTTATTTGAACAAACTTGGTAGACACCCATTAGAAGATGTTTTATGCTTAGTATATAAACTCTAGCTATTTTGGTTTTTTCAAAGAAGATTTTTTAAGTTTTTGCTATACACATATAAGGAAAATTAATGACCCCCGGGGCGGGGCCAATTTTGACCCCAGGGCTCTTATTTGAACAAATTTGGTAGACACCCATTAGAAGATGTTTCATGCTAAATATCTTAGCTCTAGCTTTTTGGGTTCTTTAAAAGAAGATTTTTTAGGTTTTTACAATATGCATATAGAAAAAAATCAATGACCCCCTGGGGTGGGGCCAATTTTGACCCCAGGGCTTTTATTTGAACAAACTTGGTAGACATTCATTAGAAGATGTTTCATGCTAAATATCTTAGCTCTAGCTCTTTGGGTTCTTTAAAAGAAGATTTTTTAAGTTTTTGCTATACACATGAATAAAATCAATGATAACAAGATTAATATTTACTTATTTACCCTCTGAAATCTGTGAAGTGGACTTGTCCTTTATGGGAACAATTAATTACTTATTTGAGTGCTTGTTCATTAGTTCTGGTTTTACACAAATTTTAACACAAGTTTTGGTCATATGTTTGCCATTGGTTCACCTTACAAGTTTTCCGGGATAACAAACCAGTAGTTACTAATTTCTCTGCAAGTGACAGACTACATATTCGACATAATTTTGGATCAGTAATTTCACATAATTTAGCATCAGTAATTCGACATATTTTTGGATCAGTAATTCCACATAATTTTGGATCAGTAATTTCACATAATTTAGCATCAGTAATTCCACATATTTTTGGATCAGTAATTACACATTATTCTGGATCAGTAATGAGAGACAAAATGACCATCAAATTCAATGTCCGAATTAAATTGTCATAGAAAAATATTGTTTGGCAATAGTATTGAACTTGAGTGATGTCAATATGATACATTATACAATATGCACATTATATAGTTTGGTCAGACTATACAAGTTTTCAGGCAGGTCTGGTTCTATTATGGTGGCATAGACAAGTGCTAGTTCTATTACAGGTGATCAGTTTTAAAGAATTTTTTTTTTTTCAAATCAACTGAGCATTATAACTTCTTGTTCAATGAATTAGATATCATAAATTAAGAATAATTTGAGACAAAAACACCACAAGTGAATGTAGGAGAATTAGTTAATACAAACCATCAATTAGTTCGACAGCTGCCAATCTTTGAATGAGATCTTCTAATTCATCATCTTCAGACATTCTCTCTGTACCCTTGTATGCCCCATTTTCTTCACAGTAATCTATCAACCTTTAATCATACAAAAAACTGTACCCCTGCATGCCCAATTTTCTTCACATTTATCTATCAACCTTTAATCATACAAAAAACTGTACCCATGTATGCCCAATTTTCTTCCTTCACAGCAGTATATTAAAAGCAATATATTAACATTTAAAAACAGAACAAATCTATACGCTTTAATGCCCAATACCTTCTGCAAAAAGATGCCATCCTAAAACTTTTTTAAGAATACAACAATAAAATAAATCTATACCCCCATTCCCTTAAACTTTGAAAAAAATACAGACCAAAGTTATATCCCTGTATGACCTTTTGCCTACACAGTTATGAGCAGGCACCTAAGTGGAATCAGTACCAACATTACTTAAGCTTGATGGATAGTTCCCCTAGAATAAAAGAATCTATAGTTCCAGGCTTGATTTGAAACCACAGCGGCAAGTTGTTTTCACTCATCATTTGTAACAGCTCGGCCAAAGACGCCCATTATGTATTTATTCATATTCTTAGGCCAATACTAGCCTAATTAACATTTTAATGCCTCTAGTAACCACGTTTTACTGGTAAAAAAACCACCTGGTAATTTATAAACTTACTGTTTCCAGTGAAGATCCCCACTAAGTGTGTTGGGGTTACCAATCACTATCAACAATGCTTTTGCACGTGTTACTGTAACATTAAACCTCTGAAACAGAAAAGAACAGATTGCCACTATCACAAAACATAAGAATTACATGTAACCTTTTATCACTACCTACAGATTATACCTCCAAGTTTTAAACAATTGTAATAAAGAAGATTTTGTTTAATTTCTTTGATTGATATTTAAGTCACACCAACACAAAGTTGGTCATATGGTGACGTTCCAGCTTTACTGGTGGAGGAAGACCTCAGGTGCCCTTCCATGCGTTATTTAAGGCACGAACAGGCACCTGAGTAGAACCACCAACGTTCTGATGATAAAGAAGAAAATTCAAATTCCTACCCTAAGCACCAAATAAAAAGCCTTTTTTCTTACATTTCCAAGACAGGCTGGAATAAAATTCATAATCAAATAAATCCTGGTCAATCAATTTTGTTATCAAAATTAAATGTATGTTTCTGACCTTGACCTAAATACAATGACCTCGACCTTTGAAGTGGAACTAGAAATGTGTCATCATGCCACGGATGCCCCCGCATGCAGCCAAAATTTCAGATGTTATAATATTTAGTTCCAAATTTGTTTGCACAAATAATTTTTAACCATTTTCATACAATGTTCAAGGCACTGAAATTATTCAGTCTAAACCTTTTGAAAATAGCATATTTCATATTTGTAGCCAAAATAATGGGCATTGGCTACATACATTTCAGTGCTGAAACTGAAAGTTCAAAATTTTTACAACATTCAAGAAAGATAAGTTTGTCCAAAATCATTGAACCACGACCAAATTCAAACTTAAACTGCTTATTCCTAAGATGTATCTATATTATTTTCAAAGTAAAAGGGGCATAACTCTGCCAAAAAGTCATCGAACCATGACCAAATTCAAACTTGACCTGCCCATTCCTTTGACATATCCATATGTCAAATTTGAGTAGTTGGGTAGATAATGAACAGAAACTGTAAATTTCATATTATTTTCAAAGTGAAAGGGGCATAACTCTGCCAAAAATCATTGAACCATGACCGAATTCCAACTTGGCCTGGGCATTCCAAAAATATATCCATATGTCAAATTTGAGTTGAATGTGTTGTACCATTGGGGAGATAATAAACAGAAACTGAAAATTTCATATTATTTTCAAAGTGAAAGGGGCATAACTCTGCCAAAAATCATTGAACCATAACCAACTTTGAACTTGACCTGCGCATTCCTGTGACGTATCCATATGTCAAGTTTGAGTTGAATGTGTTGTACCATTGGGGAGATAATGAACGGAAACTGAAAATTTCATATTATTTCCAAAGTGAAAGGAGCATAACTCTGCCAAAAATCATCGAACCATGACCAAATTCGAACTTGACCTGTATTTTCTCACGACATATCCATATGTAAAATTTGAGTTGAATGTGTTGTACTGTTGGGGAGATAATGAACGGAAACTGAAAATTTCATATTATTTTCAAAGTAAAAGGGGCATAAAATCATTGAACCATGACCAAATTTGAACTTGACCTGTATTTTCTCACGACATATCCATATGTAAAATTTGAGTTGAATGTGTTGTACCATTGGGGAGATAATGAACGGAAACTGAAAATTTCATATTATTTCCAAAGTGAAAGGGGCATAAAATCATTGAACCATGACCAAATTCGAACTTGACCTGTATTTTCTCACGACATATCCATATGTAAAATTTGAGTTGAATGTGTTGTACTGTTGGGGAGATAATGAACGGAAACTGAAAATTTCATATTATTTTCAAAGTAAAAGGGGCATAACTCTGCCAAAAATCATCGAACCATGACCAAATTCGAACTTGACCTGTATTTTCTCATGACATATCCATATGTCAAGTTTGAGTTGAATGTGTTGTACCATTGGGGAGATAATGAACGGAAACTGAAAATTTCATATTATTTTAAAGTCAAAGGGGCATAACTCTGCCAAAAATCATCAAACCATGACCAAATTCGAACTTGACCTGTATTTTCTCATGACATATCCATATGTCAAATTTGAGTTGAATGTGTGCAACCGTTACTAAGATAATGAACGGAAACGATGACGGAATGACAGAATGACGGAAGGATGGAACAGGGTAACACTATATGCCCCGGCCATTACATGGCGGGGGCATAATAAAAAAAACAAAGCCATTATAATCAGTGCTACCTCTGGATTATGTTTCTTGATAACACAAAACAAATACCTTTGGATTTCTCAAAAATCCCAGTTGAAACTGCATATCAAATGACATGTACTCTGGTTTACTTCGGACGGTTGAAACAATTATCACAGTTCGCTCTTGACCTTGAAATTCTTCTACTGAACCCACAGATATTTTATCATATCGTTTCCTCCTCAACACTTGCTGTATCTTCTGAACCTAAAACATGAAAATAAATCATTTTCATAATCATCAATTCACAAGTGCTTTTATAATAATTTATATGTTATATATGATTAAAAACTAATTTTGCAGTTAATTTTTTACCATATTTCTTCTGCATTCCTAATACAGTAAGGGCTATTTTTGCTTATTGTAACCTCTTTTTGGTAATTTACATGGATTGCTAGTGCTGTTGGCAATCTGTAAATAATTTTCTTTGTTCACTTTACAATATTTTAAATTTTAATATATTCTTATAATTTTTATGAAAATTAGCTATTCTGGAGGCATGCTGCTTTAAGCCATATGCGTACTTTAAATTAAGTTCTTTTTTCTTTTAAAGGTTTAACAGATGAAGTTCACTGTACCTGCTTTCTATAAGGGGAGATCACTCCTATATCACTTTGTTTCAGATTTATTCCACCTTTCCTACAGGTCATCAACTCTTCAACATATTGCACAACTATGGCCACCTCCTGCGCATTAAAGAATGATGGACTTCTTTCTTCTCTCATATCCTCCCCAACAATTCCATGAAATACCAAGGGAAACCCTGGTTTTGGTAAACCTTCCCATCTACCTATAGTAATCAAAGTATGTTTTTATACTTACATTCAATCAAGTATTTCTACTGTTTCCAATTTATAAAGACACATATAGGTTCTTTGGCAAACTATGTACGGGAAGCTGTATTCCCTATTACAGGTAAAATGGTCCTTTCTTAACATGTTCGTATTCACATTGTGGCCTCCCACATTTTGAAGAGTTTTAAACATAACATATATACTTTGTGTGAAGTTGAAACATTTACAAAGAGATGGTGTAGCATTTTTCAATATTTTAAAATATCAAATTTTAGCAAATATAACTTTAAATAATAACTACCGGTATGTTGTGTATATTTTTCCAAAAAATCTAAAGAAAAGGTCTCTTTCAAAAGGCCCTGGAAGAATCCAGGAAAACTAGATAGGCTACTGCCTAGCTTTATTTTTATTGGGGTTTACATTTCACTAACACTGTATAGGTCATACGGCGACTTTCAAGCTTTACTGGTGGAGGAAGACCTCAGGTGCCCTTCTGTGCATTATTTCAGGCACAAACAGGCACCTGAGTAAAACCATTGACATTCCATAAGGTAGCTAAATAGCTCTCTCACATAAAATAATCCAAAGACGCTAGGCTTGTCCTTTTTCTTTCAAGAATGACTATTAATAACATGCGACTCAAATTGCTTAACCTAAGTTTAAAAGTTCTGGCCAATACCCTGATATCTACTCACATAGCTTCTCTCTGTCAATCCCAGCACAAGGAATCAGTTCACTATCGTAGAATATTTCGTTGGGAAGTTTCAAGATGGCAGGATGAGATCTGTAGTTATTCAGAAGTTTTGTTATAACACGTACGTCGTAACTTTTGTGACCGTCATCATCACTGCATGGCGAGTATAGCTCACATGACTCCATGTAGCGTTCCAATAAAGATATGTCTGGTAACAAAGATAAGATATAACAATTCAAGTACGTATAAAAGTTGATATGTTATAAGTAACTAATATTAAGAATCCCAAAATGTATTTCAACATATTGTATTTCAAATATGATATTCTAAAGAAAAATTGTAATTAGGAACACACCTTTTAATTGGAAATTTTTTTTTTTTAAATATTTTTTAATTTATTGGTATTATAATCATTCAAAATTGAATTTATTGGTATTATAATAATTCAAAATTAACAAGAAGTACACATATTTCTATATATATGAATCATTAAAGTTTCATAATTTCACTGTTTTGAATATTTGAGCCCGGTACGTTGTTTCAGTGAAATACAAGCGTTCACAATAATGGAAACCAACTTAATGATTGTATTATTATTTGGCGCCCTTTTCATTTAGTACTATGCTTAGATGTCTTTTTAAACGTTTCTTTGCATATAATAAAAAGAAAATTTGTTTAGTTTAGTGTAAGATCAAAATATATTTCACCTCGTGAACACCAAAAGTTCATATTTCACGAGTGGCGCAGCCACGAGTGAAATATACCTTTTGGTGCTCACTCGGTGAAATATATTTCGATCTTACACTGAACTAAACAAATATCCTCTATATAAGCTTATTAAATGATTTTGTTTTTAAATTAATATGGAAAACTATTTCATGTTATAACAGGAATTTATTGTAAAGTGTATATAACCTAGCACTGCCCCAACATTCCATTGTTTTGTTAGTCTATGGACAACAAGACAGTTAGACAGAAGAACAAGGGCATCTCTATATGCCCCAAGTAGTAGGGGCATTACAAAACAGTTTCAGCCACGAAAAAGTCATGTTAACCTACCTAAACCATATTTTATGGCAAGTGGCGACCTAAGGATTGGTCCGAGCTGTTTCGGGTCACCTGCTATCACAACCTGACCTCCACATTGAAGAGCTGGGTTTACCTCCATGATTCCTGCTAGAGCTATCAGAGACTCGGGCTCAGGGGCGTGTCCAGCCTCGTCAATAAAAACATGACTGAAATGTCCTGATGGAAAGTTTGCCGAGGCTAGTCTGAAAGTGTAATAAATATAATCTTTTCATGATTCAAAATTACCAGCCACAAATCATTCAATTTCCACAAGTCTTTGATAAGTAACAGTGTTATGATTCACTTGATAAATCTGTCTTATGCCTAGGTCACAAATAAAATGGGCGCCGTCCGATTAAACGATTTTTATAAAATCGGCAGATTTTTTGAAGTCGTGGACGCCGGGCGATTTTAAATCTGATACATTGCGTGGTCATAAATTAAACAGTCGTCGGGCGATTTTTGCCGAGTGGATTTTACAGAAAGAATTGAACGGATCGGGCGGTCACCGCCCGATGTCCGTACGGCGCCTGTGTGATTTAAAAATGAATCGGACGGTTCGACGGGCGCCGGGCGACAATGACTTTACATTTAATGACATCCTAGATAATTCAGGCAGTTGTAATTATGCCAGCAAAGAAGTCAGCTGCCAAAGCATAGGGGAGTCACCAACGGCCAGTATCAAGGCCGTAGAAGGCGAAAATCAATCAGACATTCGCATGGACATTACTAGTATTCAAAAGAAATTCACAAATATATTGTTGAGGCAATTAATGAAAACGATGACCGCCTGGTGCCTGTACATGAATCGTTCGGGTACCGGGCGATAATCGTTTGACTACTTAGCTCTATTCAGGCACCGGGCGGGGCCCGGCCGATGTCCGCCCGGACGCCTTTTAAATCGGACGCTGTTTTAGTAGAACAAAAAATCGCCCGATCAAAAAATCAATCGCCCGGTCGCCGCCCGGCGACCCAACGATGTCCGCTCGATGATATTTATACTCAGGGACCCCAAAAATTATCGTCCAGCCGCCGTTAGCTTTTAAGTAGTACTTAAAACTCGAAGGCGCCCGCCCGATTCACAAAATTTTCAGCTGCTGCCGTCCGATAGTCACTGCCGCCGGACGGACCCCGGCCGATATTGCGATTTTTTGGAGAAACAGACGCCGCCCGGCGGCATTTTCTTATTTGTGACCTAGGCTTTATCAATTCATGGAAATAAATATTGAAAAGGCGTTCTTGTATTATGGTATTTCAAACCAAATATAAAACAGATGGGATAATAATTTAGTCTAATATAACATTACTGAAATGTTTTACCAATAATATAACACCATAAGAAAGCCACCGTATGGCTATTAAGTCCATTTGTGTGCTTTCACACAACATAATCAAATAAGTTCTTAACAGTCACCTCCTTGAGGATTCAAAATTCATTCTTTTGGCAATACTTTATACATTGCATTATACTTGCCTTGTCCCAAAAGCCTGATAGACATTACATGTATAGCATTATACTTGCTATTTCCTAAAAGCCTGAAAGACTTTACATGTATAGCATTTTACTTGCTATGTCCTAAAAGCCTGATAGATTTTACATTTATACTTTTATACTTGTTATGTCCTAAAAGCCTGAAAGTCTTACATGTATTGCATTATACTTTTATACTTGTTATGTCCTAAAAGCCTGATAGACTCACATGTATTACATTATACTTGCTATGTCCTAAAAGCCTGATTAACTTACATGTATTCCATTATACTTGCTATGTCCTAAAGCCACATGGATTTATTTGTATTAAACATAAACAAACAGAAATGAAAACAACAAAATAACTTATATGCTCACGCAGTTATAACACATTATTAATATTAGAAATAAATAATTAAAAGCCCATCTAAAAATGTTGAGTTAATATAAGTCGCAAAGAGACATGCATTTATCATGTAACTACAGTTTGAGGACCAGTCAATATCTCCAAAATTTCATTGGTTGATAAAAAAGCAGATTTGAATTTGACCAGACTGGTCCCTTATTCCTGTCATAAAAACTCATGCATAATTAGTAACAGTGAAGCTATGAAACAATATGCATAACTGAAAAGGCAGTCTTTCAACTGAACAAGGTTAATTTGCATTAATATTTAGTGAATATTAACATCTTAACAAAACATGAAATTTAAAAATGACCCTTACAGGAAGTTGATCATGGTTCAAACTTATATGTACTCCTACAATATTTAGTATGCATACTACAATATACATTGCATAAACAACATGCGTAAACAAAACTATGGTAAGTATTACTTTAAGACAGCCATGAAGAAGATATTTACATAAAATGAAAATATCTGAATGTGATGACCTAGATTTTTCTGACACAGTTTTAATGGTAAGATCATATGACTACTTTCTTGCTTTTGTATAAAAAAAATAACAGTACCGCGAGTGTCTCTCCCTGCATTATTTCAGGCACAGGCAGGCACCTGATTAAAACAATTTTAATTCCATAATCTATCTGGATAGCTTCCTCATACGGCCAGCAACACTGTTATGGAAAATGAGCAATGACAAAGCCAGATTTAAAAGCTTCCTTGCATCAAATTGTTCTAAGCCCCTTGACAGATTCAAACCAATAGTTTTAAAGGTAAAGAAGTTCTAAGTCAGCATCCTGAACCAGTCAGGCACCTGAACTATGGTATATCTATTCTACTGCTGTTTTTAGTAAAATTAGCACACCTGTCTTATGAGCTATCTGTATTTTATGTGAGTAAATATGGTATACGTACTCATTATTATAAAAGCAGTTAACTGTATGAGCTTGTCCTGTATTGAATGTAGAATTGTCCATTGTTATTTAAGGGAGTCTTCAATATCAAAAAGCTAAAAATAGATCAGCTGACAGTAAAAGAGTATAGTCACACTGTGCAGAAGAACAAACAGGCTGGCCTGACCTGGTGACAAAACCTGTCTTTATATCGTCAACAGTCACTCTCAATATCACAAACTACATGCATACAAATATTTTTGTGGTTTCATTGTCTTCATTTCAAAAAGCTGGACTGTATATGGACATTGCCAAAATTATGTTGCATGCCTTTCATAGATTGATTTAATCACATTGATTAAAACATAAAAGTACAAACCTTCCAGCAGTCACCAGTGTACTAATGATGATTCTATACTTCTGTAGATCAGACTTTCTAGGGTAGTAAAAATGGCGAGTCTCCTTATTGAAGTTGCATACACACTGAAAATTCACAAATTTGTATAAAGAAAATGCCTAAATTTTGTTATCTGTCAGCACAAGTATAGATATGTTTTTTGGGGGGGTTTGGGTTGGGAGCTGGGAAAAAATTTGGAGTAAGACCTAAAGTGCTCTTCCATGCCCTATTTCAGGCAAAAACAGACACCTGATTAAAACAATTTTTTATTCCATAAGCTATATGGAGTTTATGGACAACTTCCTCACATGGCCAGCAGCATGTGTTTGTCATGGAAAATGTGCCATGACCAAGTTTAAACTTAACCAAGTTAAAACTTAAGTCCTACGATGTGGGTTACAGATCAACAACTATACAGCTTATTTAAGTATCCTGTTCATGTTTGAGGAATTGATGAAAAATAGTGTATTAATGTTGAAAATGGTATAAAATAAAGAATAATTTACACACATTTTGTACCCAGCTAACATATTACACATATACTTGTCATAAATAAAACCCGCCCTCATTCAGATTACCTTGATTTCCTCGGGGACAGCTGCCCATGACCTAGATGCGGCATTCAGTCGTAGAACCTCTGCTTTAGGAATGTGCTGTATTAACCTCTTAGCTATCAGATCAGCGGCACTATTTGATGGTGTACATGCCAGGATGTTAGTCGCAGATGAACATTTCCATATCTACAATGTTATGACATTTTTTATTTCTCTCACTTATTATCATTTTATACTAACTGCCATTTTATCTTATTTCCCTTATTACCATTAATAACTTATTACCATTCTATTTAATTTCCCTAATTTAAGTGTCTTTCACTCATTACCATTATAGAATACATACCAATTGCCATTTTAAATTCTTTCCCTTACTATCATTATATACTTATTGCCATTTATTTTCCTAATTACCATTTTATACCAATTGCCATCTTATTTATTTCCCTAGTTACCATTTTATACTAATTGCCTTTTTTTCTCCTTTTCCTAATAACTATTTTACACTTATTGACATATTCTTTTCTTCACCTAATTACTGCTAAGAACAATAACAACAATTTAATTTCCTTCTAGGAAATTAACACTGTGGTAACAACCAGTATTCAAGCATTTATTTCCTTCTTTAAATTAAGTTCAGTAAACAGACCTATTCATAAAAGCAAAAATTTCTAAGTCTCCTCAAAAATAGTGTCCAAAATTTACCAGTGACTAAAAAAATCATTACTTGGCTGTTAACTCATCTTTCTTTTTTTCTTCACAATTAATTTATAACTTGAAAAAATAATAGCAACTTCATATTTTAACTTTATTATATCCTCTATTATATCCTAAGACTCTGCAAATAATATAGTAAACATGGACATAGAATTATTCTGATACATATACAAACAATATAGTATATGCAACAAAAAATAAAATGTCCACGAATTCAAGAGCTCGAAAATGTTGAGACAAAACCACGAAATTTCATGCCCACGAAATTACGTGAATTCACAGTATTTAAAGCATGAGGGGATACCTGAATCTTATCTTCCTTACATATACAGAGAAGAAAAATATTATCTTTATTCAGTAATTTTAGTTTCAAAAGATAAACTCCTAGAAAATCTTTCATTCAAAATGAATTAGTAATTTGACTATTTTTCATTACCTGTTTGATTGCTTCGACTATGGTCACAGTTTTACCGGTTCCGGGTGGACCGAACACAAGGTAGGGAGCAGGTTTAGATGTTCCGGCTACTATATGCTGGACGGCACATTTCTGTTGCTTGTTCTTTTCTAGGTCTTGATTGAATAATCTAAATTATCAGAAATCATATATTTACCATCCAAGGGATACGTCTGGCCTGTATGTTTCATGCAAAATTTGACAGAATTTACACACCTCTAATGCACTTCTAATAGAGTAATGACTATTACTGAATAATATTTATTGAGTTGGATATTTTGACATATAAAATGTTATTCCTCTTTGGTGTGGAAGAAAGTGCCCTGGATTAGGTTTAAATAACAGTATTTGTACCCTTGAAAACATTGTTGTGAATTGAAAAATAATTCATAAAATTTCCTAAACAGTTAGTTGAATCCAGGAATGTGCAGTCTTAATAATTACAATAGACAAGAATAAAAGGAAACATTCAAGAACTAAAATATTATACAAGGGCACTGTGTTTGTATGATTGTGTTTTACATCACATCGACACAGTTTAGGTCATATGGGGACGGTCCAGCTTTAGTGGTGGCTGACGACCTCAGGTTCCGGCCCGTGCATAATTTCAGGCAGGAACAGGCACCCGAGTAGAACCACTGACGTTCTATAAGCTAGCTGAATAGCTTCCTCACATGAAAGAATCCAAACTCCAAGTCGGGATTCAAACCCTCAGCAGTGAGGGGCATGGGCTCTGAAGTCAACAAACTTAACCACTCCGCCACGGATATATATGGCACTGATATACTAAATCTTACTTCAAATCTGGAAGCTCTACATAATTTCGGAGTCTATTTTCCTGAGGAAAGAGAATATCTCCGAGACTGAGCTCACACGCAAGTTGACAAGCTCGGTGCTGAAGGCGGGTCGGAAGTCGGTTGAATATAAACCTGACATTGAACCTCTCTTTCTCAATAAACGATTCCCTGAAACTGAACATAAACTGAGGTAATTGTCAGATGATTATTATATGAGCCGCGTCACGACAAAACAACATAGTGCGTTTGCGACCAAACATGGATCCAGACCAGCCTGCGCATCCGCGCAGTCTGATCAGGATCCATGCTGTTCCCTTACCAACTCTATTTCAAGTAGAGAAACAGATAGCGAACAGCATGAATCGTGATCAGACTGCGCGGAAGCGCAGGCTGGTCTGGATCCATGCTGGTCGCAAACCCATTATGTTGGTTTAACGTGACGGGGCTCATATGTGGTTATTTTCTGCTTGACTAGCCCTTCACCTGAAGAATTTTTTTAATGAAATTGTCTAGCGTCCATTTTTAAAACATTCTACAAGTCTACAATCAATTCTTGAGATTTCAAAAGGAGAATTTAAAGTTAGTAAGCCAAAAGTATAGAGCCTGGTCAGACTGCGGGATGTACAGGCTGGCCTAAATCTATAATGATAACAAAAGAAAGCAGATTTAGAGCTAAAGTCAACATGTTTCCTTATATAGGTAGCAAATTATGAAAATTGTTAAAAAGACATGGATGTTCAAGTAATTTTTATTAAGCTGAAACTTCAAACAGTTTTTGATACACTGAAATATGCAACTAACCAATTAAGTAGGACATACACTTTTTTACTATCAATTCCAAGTAAATTTAACTTATACTGCATGAAAGAAAAACCTTCACACATTACATCGATTACTTAACATCTGAAAAGTTAGAGAACTTCTAGAAATGTAAGAGAGGAGAGTCTTTATTGTCCCTACAGTCTGAATTTTGATCAAAACCCTAAATGAAATACACAAAATAGATATAGCATAAGTGGGAATAATTCAAACCTTTGACTAAATCCTAAAGCCACTTCATTCTGTAGAACTTCATGGACATATCCTTGGTATTCCTTCTTACTTCCATGTCCTTCTGAGTCACACAGACTCACAAATAACCAATCTCCTCTTAACACAGATGGTCGGTTCTCAGATTTGTCCCGGTAAACCCGGAAAAAATTAATCCAATTAAGGAATCCCTAATGCATTTCCCACACAAAAAAAAATCTAATAAACAAAACAATTTCAACTTTCTTAACAAAATTTAATATGTAAATTTTAAACCCAGATTTTAAAAACAATCTAAATGTTTTTCCAAAATTTTTGGGTAATTTGTTAAAAAATCTTAGTCCTTGAGAAGGCAACTAGTACGGAAAACTGTGAAAAGCCCCCAAGAAAAGGGTGCAGTGGCCCGAGTGTGCTGTGGAAAATTTTATGTGGCTTCGCCCTGATTGAGTGAAAAATAATAACACCCCCACCCTTTTTCACATGAGTTTAACTTCTGCATCTTTCGGCTGACTTACACATACATTTTTTAAAATTTTACAGTTAATCTTTTCCCATTTTAAATTAAAAAAATGGCTTTTTCAAACTTCAAAAAGGACAAAAACCCTTTAAACATTTTTAAGGAAAAAAAATTTTAAAATAAACTGATGAATAGCCATCCCGTGGGTGACCATGAATAAACAGCACAAATGTCTCCACATCGCACAATCGGTTAGAGCGCGAGATTGTAAACCAAAATTGGGGGGTTCAATTCCCCCCGGGTGGAAAACCCAAAAATTAAATAAAAACAATCTTTCCCAAAGAGACTTTAAATCAAGGTCCCAAATTTTAAGTGCTTTAAAAAACTTTTTCAAAGTTAAAGAAAACCCGGTGAAGCTTTTGGAATTTTGGGGGTCTTTTCCCTTTTCTGTATCCTTTCCCAAAATAAAATGACTAATAAATTTTTTGGGGATAGCCCATATGGGCAACCGGTATAAATAAATTCAAATATACACAGATTTTCGCAGGTCACATGGATAAATTTAGTTATCAGTAGACTGGGAGTGAAATATGCATTGAGAAATTAATTATATCAAAGACTTTAGAATTATTGTTACCTCTAGAAGAAGTAATCTGCTGTTAGAACTGAAAGTTCTTAACGGAACATCCTCCATATCATACTTCCTTATATCTACCTCCATTTGTACCTCCTCAAAGAAGAGTAGATTTCTAAATCTTTGCTGGTAATGGCTCATGACCAACTCTTGATCAAGAATGGACCTAAAAGAAGAATATATATTTAAAATTAAGTACTAAGTAGAAACCCATTTCTAATTTTAGAAATTGGAACATTCACCTTGAAGCAAGTTTCATAATCTTGGGTGAAACACTGTCTGGTTATACTGCCATTACTAACTTCAAATAGTTTTAAAATTACATTTTGTTTGTGCTTGGTTTTTACCCTGATTTTAAAATGTATTTTTGATCATAACTTGGCTGTCAGTCCACCAAAACAGCTTTCCTGAGAAATTTACCACCTTAATTATCAATTTCTTCAAAACTGATTGACTACATATCCCACACCATTTCTAAATCAGCTACAAGATACAAATGAACATTAGACTCAAAATCTGAGATCAACAGTTAGTGTCACGGAGATATAATACCTGGCTCAAGGATCAAACCAGCTACCCATCAATTACAAATCTGATGCTCTCCCTTTTGAACTAAGCACGTAGAATTTAAAATTACATCATAAATAAAAAATTTAAAAGAAAAAGAAAAGAAAAAGATTTTAATAAATTCTACTTCACCTGAGATTTATCATTTCAGAAATCTCTCCAGCTGTTAGGCCGTGTTGTTCAGTGAGTCCTCGATTTATCATTTTCCGAACATTTTGAGGCACAGTGAACCCTTGTAATTCTATGTCTCTTTCTAAATAATCTCCAGTCAAACTGTGGCAAGGAAAACAAAAAGAAAATGAGCCGTGTCACAACAAAACCAACATAGTGCGTTTGCGACCAGCATGGATCCAGACCAGCCTGCGCATCCACGCAGTCTGATCAGGATCCATGCTGTTCACTTACAAACCCTATAACAATTAGAGAAACTGATAGCAAACAGCATGGATCTTGATCAGACTGCGCGGATGCGCAGGCTGGTCTGGATCCATGCTGGTCGCAAACCCATTATCTTGGTTTTGTCATGGCATGGCTCAAATCATGAATACAATGATGAATGAAAAGTCAATCTTACAACTATTTCACAGGCTCTGTTCTTAGGTTATATCTTAAATGTCAAGTTAAAAGAGACATTTCCAACTAGCAATATTTTCTAACAATTATAGATATATAAAGATTAACCTTAAGCCTTCAGACAACATAAAATTTTTGAATGACGACAACCATGACAGCAATGACAATGATGCTGCAGCAATCATGAAAGCTTGACTTTTCCTTCAATACAGACTAGCTTAATTTAAAAGAACTCCACTGGGATCAAATGCATAATATGAAACATAATATTTCAAAATCTAACGAATATCAAGTGAAACACTTAAAATGGACAAATCTGCACAAAATCTGAACAAAATGATGCCAAAGAAGTATACTCAAAAGTGAATTGGAAATAGATTTTTATACAATTCTTAGCCAATTTTGAGCAAAAAGCATTGCAATGCTATTCAACTTTGGGTCCTTTTATATTATAAAAATGATCATTCTGGATAAAACAAAGAGAGGGAATAACACAAATAACTGGTCCAGACCTACTTCAATTGATACAAAACCTCTGAAAAAAAAATTTTTTAAATCTGCCATGTCAAAAAAGTCTCAGTGGAATTTCCTTTTAAAAAGATACCAGCATGTGGGAGGCCTGGCAGACTGCATATAAAGGGGAGACCTTTCCTGGAAACCTTACTACTGGGGAAAAAAAGGGTTTTTCATTTTTTTGGGTTCCCGTAGGGTTAGAATTAAACAAAGTAAAACAATTTTTACAATAAAATTCCCTCTAGTATTGAGGGTTTTATATCCTTGGAAGTTTTTTAACCCGGCCCCAATTTTAGTTGCCCGGTCCCTTTTGGGTTTAATTTTCTTTGGTGGGCTTTTTCTTGGGCGTTGGGTTTCATTTTATCTATGAGGTTTTTTTTACACTTGCAGTTTTAGATAAACGAAAATATTTAACATTTTGTTTCCTACCATCAATCTTTTGTACAAAATGAAACATAAGTGGGCAGTGGTGGTTACCCACATGTAGTGCATGTGTTCGTACTTGTATTTTGTATGAATCACCTACAACAAAATTGTGTTTATTATGGTTAAAGATTTGAATATGCACAAACTTAAAGATTAACTTAAATTGGCAGTTAATCAAAATTAACAGATTCATCTTTTTTTTGTAAGTTCATTGAACATTCCATTGCTTTATTTGTATAAATTGGACCTGCCCTATACTGAATTTGTAATTGTCCATTGTAGTTTAAATGAGCTTCAATAATACAGCCAACCATATAAAGTCTGGCAATCTTCTAATGAATCACTTTAATCAGTGGCCCAAATTAAATGAAATAAGAGGCTTTCAACATATGGGAAATCACATATTAATAACATTTATTTAACAATTGCATGTATTCAATAATATCCTAGTTTATCTGATTTATTTCAACACATTTTTTGTCAATGGTCAGTCCAATCCTGGCTAACTAACCAGTAATTCTCAATTTTTCTACAAGTGACAGACTACTTATCTCGCATGATTTCTGTGACGGTGGTGAGAGACAAAAAATGACAAACTCTATGTCTCAGATGAATTGTCACATTTTTTCTATTATTTACTTCAGCAGAGGATCGAGCCAGCTGGATTACTAATCCAATTTTCTCCCTATTATGCTAAACAGGCTACAAAGCAAGAACTAATGAAAATAGTGTAATCTAACGTGATTTTGCAAAGATTTTGGTACATTATTAATAGACTTACCTGGGATTAATTTAACAGTCCCCATTCCATCTGTGACTTTTTTATTATCGCGTAAGGTAAATACTCTGACTTTTTTCATCATCTCACAATGGGCCAGCTCCACTTCCATGTCTCCTTTATTTGTTAATACAATTTCAACCATCTAAAAATAAGATATATTGTATGTATTGAAAGTTACATACAGATAATTTGGGATCTGTATTCATAAAACAAGGATATGATTGTCTTTGTGAAATTTTTGTGGCTATAATAAGAGTTATCATTATAACAACAGATAAATCATCATCTTAGTGCAGTAATGGGTTAACTCCTACATGTAGGTCTGTTATATTTGAGATCTGTTGAGGAGGGTATGAAAATTACCTAAATTGTCTACACTACATTACTATGTGTCCAGACAGATATGTATATGACAATTATTAATCCAGATAAAGCTTGGGTGTTTTAATTTTTTTATTTCTAACTCGATATACAATATTTCAGCAGCATATGCTGAAGTTTTTGATATTCTATTGCTTACTCTACAAATCATCATAGCTATTATAAGAGGTCAGGTATTGCACTTTTGATGTCCAAATTTTCAATGTCAACGTTCTTGAAATAGACATTAAAATATTACTGTTTACGATTGTTGATATAAATTTAATTACTTATTTACAGAAGAAACATGCATTTATTGTTGGTAAAAAAGCAACCAATTTATTGACAACCACCCAACAAAGAAAAAACTTTTATTAGGAATGTTCTTGGCCGTCCAAGTTTCATGGTTGTCCGGTTTATGTCCAATACCTCATCAAATTTATATAAAAGTCTTATCCTGCCATGATTCAAGTTAATTAAAATCAACCACCTTAACCACTCGGTCAAATAGGGCCGCACAGCAGCTTCAAACTGATCCTTACCTTAACTTCATTTTCCTCCGTGTGTATAAAATATGTACCATCCTTCTCCTCTACATCTGCAGTGACTGTAATGGTTGGGGACCCTTCTACCAGCTTGTCTCTGTAACAAATATCATATTCCAATATTTTGTTGCAAGATTACATTTGAGCCGCGTCACAACAACACCAACATAGTGTGTTTGCGACCAGCATGGATCCAGACCAGCCTGCGCATCTGCACAGTCTGATCAGGATCCATGCTGTTCGGTATCAGTTTCTCTACTTGTAATAGGGTTGGTAAGCGAACAGCATGGATCCTGATCAGACTGTGCGGATGTGCAGGCTGGTCTGGATTCATGCTGAACGCAAACGCACTATGTTGGTTTTGTCTGACACGGCTCATTTCTTTGTTGGGTTTTATGTCACAAAATACTGTTCTGCTTATAATAGATATGAAAATTTATGTAAACATATCTGACATGTTGTACTTTATTTAGTATTGTTCTCATGAAATGTATGTGAAAATAATACAAATATGATAATTTAACAACTTCATTTTCTTTTTTCTGGCATAATACCAATATTTTGATGATAAGAGTCACATCTTATATAAAGCTAAAAACATACATTCGGCATACAAAAGCCATTTCTTAAAAGGTATATTATGCTGAAATTTGGTATTTGAGAAAAACTGATCATTACTATACAGAATACTGTCTCTTTTGAAATGTAACATAAAACATATTTTGAATATACACACAGTATTCAAATACAATTTCTACTATACTAAGTAAACAATTTCTACTATACTAAGTAAGTGAAAAATTTACTTTTTAGATCTAATAATGTTCATTGACGTAGCTAGTCTGTGTCGCCTCCCTTCTAAATGCCTATCAGCATCAGGTTTCGATGTTAACTTTGACTGGCAGAGAGTACAGTAATAACCACGCTCGGTTTTTCCTATATACTTCCATTCAGTCGGATCACCTACCGTACAACAGAAAAAACAAATCATATTTATCATTATGAAACCTGTATTTCAAATGGTCCTTCAAGGCTTTTTGACATTGGATTTGATATGTTGTCACCTTAGTGCAGTTAAGGGTTAACTTATATTAAATTATATTAGGAGTTAACCAGTTACTGCACTAAGGTGATGATTCATTAAATTTTAAATACATAACATATTGATCAATAACATCTATAGTTTTCCTTTCCCCCTAGCCTCACTTTTACTTTATCTTTATGTTTCAAATAAAATTACTTTATAGTCTATTTTGATTGTTAGACTTTTATGACAATCTTCTCTAATCACCCCATGTGAAGAAATCAGTCTTGTATACTCCAAAATATATTATATCCACATCAAATTTATACAAAACTATGTTGTCAATATGGATATTAACTGACAAATTGAAATACAAAAGTTTACACGTTCAAAACAAAATCATGCACTAATAATCTATCCCAACTTATGGTTTCTTGATGGTCTATGTTTTATAGGCAAGTCAGAGTGCATACCTTTAAAATCAGGCTGGTTCACAACTTTATCAAGACCAGATTTAAATGTCAGATGTTGGTCTACAGCCATTTTGTGCCTATTCATCAATTGTTTTCTGGTACTAGTCCGTCCATTTAATGTCATTGTCCCATCCGCAGGCTGCACAACTTGTCCTTGCTCATCCCCCTTTGGAGTTGACATTTGCACAAACCTTTGTTTGGATCTATCTGCCGCACTCCGCTGACTGTTGTGAAGCTCGCCTTTATCATTTGTCTTCATTTGTTTCAAGTGTTTATGTTTCTTCGGACTTTGGTTCGGAGACTTCTCTTTCTTCATCTGAGGACATGGACCCAGTGCAAGTACATCATCATTGAAATGAGCAAGTTTCATTTTATACATTGTCTGCATAATAAGGAAAAATGTCGGAAGTTTCTCGTCCGGTGTAATTTGTTGCTTGTATGATTTGTATTCATTGGCGTACCAGTTTCGTAACTGTGATTTTGTTAGACCTTCAATTTCAACATTTTCTGTCTTCAAGTATCGCCTGAGGTCCCAAAATAGTTCAACTCTCTGATTAGTAGCCATATCAACAGATATCTGTGAAAATATAATATATTAGATACATCTTATTTATCCAAATACATTGGCATTTATCAAAATAGCAATATGGTTCAGGAACCCAAAAGTTCAAAATATTTATAAAAAAACCTTAAACAAATTTATAAGAATGTGCTGTATTTCTTCATTTTCCTGATTTTGAAAATTATAACAACACAAAATTTGATGAGGAATAACACATTTTTAATCAGTGCCAGCCAGTACATTTTATATATATTAATAGGATTATTCACATGCATGACATACAAAAAAAATTAGAAACAAATGAATGTTTTAATACATACATCATAATGTAATGTTTGCATCATATATATTTCGCTGAAATTCATGTTAGAATTTCTAACGGGTACAAAGAATAGAATTGTCCTACAATGGTAAAGTTAGTTTGAACATTTAACTTACTGAAGGCATATTTGGTTACAACACTATGAGTATGAAAGCATTTTGAATGTTAAAGGATAATGCTATTAACATAACAAAATTTGTACCTGTCAGCTAACTTGGAATTGTCTATTAATGTTTACTTTATTTCACTATACAGGGTAATTAACTTTAATTTTATCAATACAATATTGTGCTATTTTGTGTATAGGCAATATCTCCCCTATAGAAACTAGATTCTTACCCAGAAAAGCGAGATTCAGACTAGCAGAGTTCCAGATAATTTTTTGACACTGGGGGTAATTACCCCCACTTTTCAGAATGTGGGGGTAAATTTAAATTTTTCAAAAATGTACAGAGTAAAATTAAAGCACACGATCTTTTAAATGCACCATACTTTTATTACATTAAAATTAACACACCTAACTCAGTTTATTATATGTATCTTTCTCTCAGCATACATTTCAAAATATTTACTTTTTTCTTAGCCACTAAATATGATCCATTTTATCTCTACAAGTCTTAAATAGCATTCAACTGATTAAGTGGTATTTCATTTTTCATTAAAGAGTAAACAGAATAAAAGACAAAAGACCACATTTTTGTAAAAAAATAATTTGTTTCTTTGAAAACATCTTAGGTAAAGAAGGGGAACATATAAAATAAATGTATTTTATGTATTTCCCCAAAAGACCATTTAAAATTTAGAAGATATTCAGCATGAATTTTACTTTAATTCAAAGGTCTTGAAATCATGTACATATTCTTAAGATTTACTTTACATTGTCGGCCACAATGACATATCGAATGCAAATTATCACCTGTCAATTGACTTTCTGTATGTTTACAGCACCTTCATATTGTATTAGTTAATTTGTATTATGATTCACATTTATGTATAAATACACTAAGGTTTATGCAACTGAGTTGTGTCAAAATAATTGTTGATTTATCTCTGCTTCGGCCATGAAGCAACCATGACCTACGCCTATCAATAAACTCTTGCAATTATAAAGAAAATAGAACAATATATTTCATCATTTAGTGCCTACACAATGAAGAGGTAATTAGACTGGTTTACAGGAAGAAATATAGTTTGAAGTATCTTGGTGGAAAATTATTGGAAAATCAATACACAGTCAACTGTCTAACAGAAGTGGAATCAGCCGTTTCGAAAATGAAAGTACACACCAAAAACGCTGAAAATTTTCCATCCTTGCGTAATTTATTTACAGGGTGCGTAAAAAAACGCAACAAATTGATAACCTTATGCGTATTTAGTTGATTTTGAAGCGTAAAATACGCCGATACGCATGTTATCTGGAACTCTGGACTAGGAACAAAAACATCTCAGAATCTAGCTTAGGCACATCAATATATTTTGACTACCAGTACCAACCAGTGGCACATTCCCTCAATTTTGCCTTATAAATCATAGTTATTTTTTGTCCATATCAATCAGAGTAAATAAGAAAACTATAAACCAACTGATGTAAAATTTTGTCCCTTGGTATTTAAATGCTCTGTACCTATTTTCAGATTTTAATAAAACTTATCACTCATTCATTGTATTGTTTAACTTTAAACTTTTGCAATGATGTATATGATTAAAACTCTACCTTCATAGACTGATCAGCTGTAAATTGGTCACAAACATTACATGGCTTACCTAGTCTGTACTTGCTTGAGTTATCTTATGTCCCAGACTCACTTGAGGAAGATAATGCCATTTTTTAGTGTTTTATACACCGTTTTATATTTCATTTGTAAACTAGATATATTCACTTTTTAATGATTATGATAGTACAATTATAATTATGACGAAGGATAAATATTTGTATGACTGCTTATTTTTCATCATTCTACCTTCTGGTATTAACTGTTTAACGAAATTGCAATGAAGGGCTATAGATACATTGTCCGAATATGTTTTATCCGAATGCCCCACATTTATAATTTCACAAAATAAATTATAACAATTAAAAACATGAAAATAGCACATTATAAGTGATAAATATGACAAAAGATTGCAGAATCTCTATATATTATTTTGGATAACATTTACGTAATGCATAACAAAACATTTAAATATTCACATGCTTAATGATAAATTTACCTGAACACCGTCCAACAAGAGTTGCGTCCCTTCGAAGGCGGAAGTGATACAAGAAAAACGACAAAAGTTGGGAATTTTCAGATGGACTTCAACCTTTCCATGACTTACTAAAGAAATGACAACTTCTTTACAATGCCGTCTACATTAGTTTCGGGGATAAAGCGTTACTGTAACCATTCTAAAAGGTTGCAAGCCATTCTTGAAGAAACAAAACGATGTTTTGATGACATTAATGAAAGTGGCAAAAACGAAAATGGTGAGCTTATTTTCCTTTTAACTATAAAAGTTATATTTAAGTCTTATTATAAGATGGTTAAAGTTTGCAATCAGGAACAATTTCAAGTTTTCAACTAGTTTGCCTATTTGTGAATAGGGATCAAGTCATTCACCCCCAAAATAAGTAAGACACTCGCCTCTGAACCCTTATAATTTTTAGAGTTAATATTTCAACCAAAAATAAACCTTTTATTTGTTGATTTTCTTTAATTGTAAGTACTTTTTGATAAAATAATAAAATTTAATACTTAACTCCAGGCTGTTTTCAATATATATAAAATTATATACACATAATAAATTAAACATCACATGAAAGACAATTACATTGTAATAAAGCTAGTGGCAAGCCATCGGATTCCTAGCCATATGTGACTGCACGGGAATTAGTAACGATTTGCCACACTAACGATTCGCCACATAACGATTCGCCACAGAGTAATAACGATTCGCCACAGTTAAATAACGATTCGCCACAGTATGATTATAGATCTAACAATGTTTTTTTTTAGTTATCAACAAACTTTTTCCTTTTGTTTTAATAATTTGACAATCAATCAGTCACAATGACAATAATTTAGTAATGTTTCTTAATACAAGTAACATGAACTTAAAGCCCCCATCGCGGATTTTCAATTTATCAAAGTAACATTATTACAGGAGTACATTTACAAGAAAGAAATTATATGTTGAAATAAATATTGAATTTATCATAAACATAAATGTCAATTTATATTTATATATATAAATATATATTTCATATATTATATATATGTCAAATATTTAAAAAAAAATATTGCAAAAACATGTGATCATTACGAAAATTGATTTACGATAATTGATTAAAGAACGCATATCTTAAACATTTGTCACACCTTTAATTTTAATAAGCCAATCACCTTAAGCTTGTTGTAGAAATATGTAATTGACGCCGAATTAATCCTTTAATTATCTGACAATGTGAGCAGATTTCAAAACAATGCGGCAATTAAGCTTATTTATGTAAATTTTGTAATAATATATAATGTTAGTTATATAAATGTGTATAAATTAGTAGAGTTACTACAATCAGATAATAAAGCTATACTTGTAAATTTAGGAAAATATATAGATGTAGCTTACTGCTAATAAAAAAGCTACAATAATTGTTACTACCCGTTGATAATTCATAACACATTTTGAAATGTTAATTGTTTCAACTTAAAAAGATACATGTAATCACGGATTTACATCCGTGATGTAATACTATACTTTTGACGCTGTTATAAAATTATTGTCACGTCTTTTCTGTTTTTTTGGTGTTTTTCTTCTTACTGGAACTTTTTATTTCTATGAATGATAATGAAATTGTGATGTTCTTTGTTCCTTTATTTGCAGCTGTCTGTTCTCCGTTAGAATGTCATCAGTTAAAACTTTTTATGTTCTTCTTATTATTTTTTTCTTTACTTTTGTCATGTGACCACAGAATTATTATATTTGTAATTATTGTATGTAACGAGATACTGTAAATGTATAAGTTACCGAAATAAACTGTTTCTACTTCTTCTATAAATAACTTATTTAAAATGTGTAATGTAATTTTAGTAATGAAATATTTATGTGTCTTTATTTTAAAAAAAAGCTTTCGTATAATTTTCCAGTTATTTATAAGTTTTCTCATCTACAATGTGTGATGTAATTTTGGTAATAAAAATATATTTATTTTCATGCGTTTTTATTCTATAAAAGTTGTTAGTATATTTTTCCAGTTTATATAAATAACGAAGTTATAAAATGTGTTACGTAATTTTGTTAATAAAATATTTGGTTTTCGTGTGTTTTTTATTCAATAAAAGCTGTATTCAGTGTAATTAATTTATGTAATTAACAAATGAAATATAAAATGGAAAAAAAATCCCATCAACAATTTGAAAACATGTGTGAAAAAGTTTGTATTTGAACACGTGGCGAATCGTTATTTAACTGTGGCGAATCGTTATTACTCTGTGGCGAATCGTTATGTGGCGAATCGTTAGTGTGGCGATTCGTTACATTACCCTGCACGGCTAGCCAAAAGTTCTAGCCATTTGTGAGTCACATACAACGTTTCATGGAACATGCAAACTTTCCTTAATGATGGACAAACTACTGTGGGTAATTGACGCAATTATCAGAGCCCAACAACAATTATTTTCGGTGCTTTTTTCATTTTTAAAGGTGTTGAAAATAAAACTTATTGAAACAAAAAAGGATTATTGTCATAATTTCCAAAACTATTTCAACTGACGCTATTCAACTGCAACCTAATGCTCTTTTATTTTCGCCATCAGGATATTAGTACTTTCTTTACGGGGCTTTCTTTACTGTAGCCAACATGGCGATTAATCTCTAAAAAGTCAACATACGAAGACAATTGCTGTTTCTTGGTTAAAATCCTCGCTTAAAAACATAAAATAACATGTGCATTTTCGACTTTCATGTAATTTTAAAAAGTGCGGTACGGCTAGCCAATACAGTGTGTCCTGGCTAGCCGTACGTGACTCACATACGGCTAGAACTTTTGGTTAGCCGTACAGGCCAGTACGACTGGCCACTTCTATTTATAAATTTATACTTTAAGATGTTTTCTGGAGTTTTCATATTATTATTATAGAAAATAAATTTCTAATTACTTCCTTTTATTTACATGAAATGTTAAATTTGGTAATATCTTTATAAATAATGCTTTTATCATATTTATGATACAAAACCATAAAAAAATTGTGTTAAAGAATTTTTAACATACAAATGTACAACATGACAACTTTCAATATATGACAACAAACATAATGCTATTTTAAAGACAATGTACAGTTAACATACAACTCAAAAGTTTGATATATTACTATATTTAAAAAAAATGTAAGGCAATTTAAAGATGACATGCAAATAGGAAAAAAATCAATAAACAATTATATTGTATATACTTGCTGACAAATACATTAATTGTATATGTGTAACTTGACTTTCAGCATGAGCAGAACTATCAATGTGCAGTTAATTAAAGAACAAAGGAAGTGTGAAAGGGATTAAAGTATCATCATGTATCTAAGACGAACTTTCATACAGTGTGATATGCACTTTATATGACTCATATAAAATAAGATATTTTAATCAGTCAAACTTTCATGGCAACTGAAATGTTCTAATGATATATTAGAAAAAAAATACATTAATGATCATATTTATTTGCTATTTCAAAAATACTATTATGGAAGAGCCTTTTTAGGAAACAATATCTCTATTTAATATGGTCTACCTTTAATATACAATAAAAGATATGGCAAAACAATGATGAATGATTATTTAATTTTTATTCATCACTAACTCCATTTTACATGTTTCACCTTCATTTGTATGAAAAGGCAAAGCCAAACAATTATTGTGGTAAAGTGTCTCAATCAGTTTTCATAAAAAGAGAGGTGAAGTGTTTGCAAAAAATGGTCTGGGATGAAGTGTCTGAGGGGTGAAGTGTCTGTAAATCTGTGAATATGATGAATGCAATTCTACAACATGTATCTCATCAAGGACAATCTCCAGGAATACATGTATATTTTTTTGCAACAGTCAGTTGTAGCTTCAGACCCAATAGAAGGAACTTCAGCTTTTGCGTTATCAGACTCCTGAAAATTGTCAGACTAAATTGCCCTGCTCTGCAAGTTTTAAATATCTCCTGATATTTTGACACCAATCAAAACCACTGCATTGGGACAGGCTGAAGGTTAAAATTGCCCTGCTCTGCAAGTTTTAAATATCTCCTGATATTTTGACACCAATCAAAACCACTGCATTGGGACAGGCTGAAGGTTAAAAGGTGATTCATTTGAATTGCTAACCCCTGGGCTGTGTTACAAATCACTGGCACCTTATAGAGAAACATATTTCTAATTGTGTTTAACTCTACTTTCTCTAGATCGTTATTATTAGTATTAAAGCTACATATATTAGAACTTCTGTTTCAGGTCCACTTTTGCCACTTGAGGTTCTCCATGAGGAGGAGGAAGAAATCCTGTCTACAGCTGACAAACTTCCAGGCATTGTCGTTCTCGGACAGAATGAGTATTGCAAGTCTCGAATAGTGAATGAATTATTTCAGAGAACTATATTCCCAACTTTTGATTCTAATGACAATGATAACCGGTATCGCACCGTTAGATTTAAGTATGGGGAAAATCTCTGTATAAATCTAGAGCTACCTGATGATGAGTATGCTCTTGCAGAAAACTTAGAAGCATACAAAGGACCCTGGAATACCATTCCACATAAAGATCTTGAGATCTCAGTTAATGACAAATCTGATTCTGCAATGGGATCGGCTGTACTAGAGGTTAAATTCAATCATCAGTTGTTGAGGTATGGATGTACTTTGGTGGTGGCCGCATCAAATATATCATTTGAGGAGGAGCTTAAACGATGCACTGAAAACATAGCACCAGTTATAATCTATGCATTTCACACAGAATCATTTTCTACCAAGGTAATACTTCTAGTGTTTGGACTATTAATATAATACTTATTTGTTGGAATCTATCTTAAGGATAGATAGTGGACTGAGATATCCTAACAACCTTAGGGTTGGGATCTTTCAATCCTATCTGATTGCTTAGTTTTCTTAATAAAACATAACAGTACTCAGTGACTGTTGAATCAATGATCTGTCGCAATACAGTTAGAAGTGCCATGTACACTGTACCTTTCTAAAACTTACTGGTAAGCAGTGCTTCACAGAATTCGTCACCTTAGTGCAATAACTGGTTAACTCCTTGAATTAACCTGTTACTGCACTAAGGTGACAATATGAGCTTCCTGATACATATGTATGTTTATATTCAAAGTCCCTGTCATTTGATTCCATTGATTGTTGTCAATTTAAATGTTAGAAGGGATATTGTTGTAATCAAAATACCAAATCAGTCTTTCTAACATTTTCTAACATTTTCTCATTACAGGAGATTCAAGACTTAGAGTTACTGAAGGAGATTACCAATTTTCAGCCCATCTGCTTCGTACATGTACCAGATCCATACGTGATGCCGCATATTGTAGCTGGAAATCCATTCTGTGGTGTTGTTCACAGTCAAAAACTTCCAGGAGATGGTCACTCATCGCAGAATAATTCTGTGTTATCCACAGTGGAGAACAATAATAACACAGTGACAGAAAATGCACAAGCAAATAGTGACAGTGCAAAATCGAACGATAAATGTGATAAATCAGGCATTCAAAATGCTGGCGATCACAGTCCCAGAAATGATAACAATTTTGAAACTGGCAAATCTGATATAGATAAGATAAATGCCAACAAATCATCAACACCAAGTAGCGAGCCCTCGTCCACACCAACAGTTACCTCCCCTAGTCACAGAATGGGTAAAGTGTTTGCTACGTCAATACCTCCGCCTATCTGTCAAAAGATATTCATGGAACTTTGTAAGGTTGGATATCTTACAGAAACACCAGGTGTAAGAAATATCAGTCGAAATATGCTGGAAGACTATTTTGAGGTAGATAGTATATTAATAACAGACTTAAAACAGTTCCAAGATTCTTTCTCAAATTTTTCCGAACTTACAATGCAGCGTTTCTTAGTGAACGCAGTGACTGTGTTAAACAATACTCATATACGATGTCTCAATACTTTCATAATCTGTGCGTTTGACATGGCGAGGGAAGTGCTAATCACACCAAAGAAAATTGAATTCGCTCGGGAAAAAGAAGAGGAATTGTTCAAATCGTTAATGAAAATTGCGATTGAGAAAGGTGATGAGATTAAGGACATGATCGAACGAACTGTTCAAGACAGTAAATCAAGTCTGGTTCAAAAGGCATATGATTATGACTTTATTGGTAAGTTTTGTTTGTTTGTTTGGTTTAGGTTTTACATCACACCGACACAATATATGTCATATGGCAACGTTCCAGCTTTACTGGTGGAGGAAGACCTCAGGTGCCCCTCCGTGCATTATTTCAGGCACGAACGGGCACCTGAGTAGAACCACCAACGTTCTGTAAGCTAGCTGGATAGCTTCCATACATAAAAGAATCCAAAGTCCCAGTCGGGATTCAAACCCACAGCGATGAGGGGCAAGTGGTTTATTGGTTAGTAAAACCTAGTTTATATTCACTCAGTGATTATTTTGAAAAAGCTATGAAATTGTGAATAATTTTTATTTTTTTCATTTTTTTTTTGGTATCTAATATAAATCATTTTAAATACAGGCACCTTTCATTTATAAATCTTTACTACAATACTATATATCTAAACTGGTCCATCTTTCGAAGTAAATACTACCTGAGTTATAGCGGACAGTTTAGACCATGAGCTGTCTGATCTTGGTATTTGATATTTTTCTGTCAATCAATAATCGATACACATTTGAAAAAATCGATAATTTTGATTTGAATTATCTAAATGTCTATGAATTATGTAAATTCACCCAAAACATATTCAAAAGCAGGTGGCCATGTCCAACACCAAGCTGTTGTTCCATAATGGGAATTAATAAAAGGATAAAAACATGATTTTTTAAATCCTGAATAAGTATGGCAAATAATTTTAACCATACACATTCTTAACTTCATTAAAAAGGCCTCAACAATTCAAAATTATATAATTATTTATAATATACTGTTAAAAGTGTGTAGAAGTAGCATGTAAGGTGGTAAGGACCATAGCAATAGTTATGTCATGAACAAAACCCGAGATCGTGTAATTATGATCTGATTCTATAAAATTAAGAGACTTACAATACGTTAATCTTGTGTAAATTTAAGTATTTGTGTTACTGTAAAATCCAATGTTAGTTGGCAAGGGCCATAACTCTGTTTTGCTCAATGTATATCAAAGGTCAGGATTGTTGTTTTTTTCATCAGTTTCCTGAAAGGCCCATTATGCCATCTTAATTCTTATTTTTTTGTTTCTCAAAAACATGTATTTTTGGTATTTTGTGTCAATTTCGAAAAAATACTTTTTTGCCATAATTATACATGAACTATCTGTTGGCAATTGGTATAATTATAGTGAATAAGTATTTTATTTGGAAGTCAAAATACTACTTTATTTACATTTTGCTACCTTGACAACACATTACTGCACATTTACTACTTTGTTTACATTTTGCTACCTTGACAACACATTACTTCACATTCAGAACCACTTTTCTCAGCTATTAAGCATATAACATGCTCTAAATTCGTTATTAGAACATTATTAAACACATGTTTTGACATTTCTTAAGAATTTAATAAATATGTATCTCTGAGGCATAATGTGCCTTTAAAGAATTACAATGTTGAAAGCTTATTTGAATATGAATCTTATTTGTTGATTATTTAAGGTGTTGACTTTACGGAAAAAGGAGAGATTCTGACCCATAAAGGTCTGAAAATCTGTACCGGACAGATCCAGGAGCTTGTGCTTGGTGGACTGAACCAGGCTGTTGCTGGGAAGCTGGTCAATTCTGTGGACATCATGAGAGATTCATACACAGGTCAGTATTCAAAAAACTGATTAATACCTAAGTACATAAACATTACATGTGTATAACTACTTGTTTCCCAATCTTAATTCCAGTGATTTTACTACTTATATAACAGAAGAGGAAAAAAAGACCTCTTCCCAATTGAAATATTCTTTAAAATCTTGCAGTTTTCCCAAAGATCTGAACTTAAACCAGCTTTTATACTTCACAAATCAGCAATTTTAGCGATATTTTTTCCCAAAATCAAGAGGCTAAGGCCTCTTTCCAATTAGTTGAGAAAAATCACTGGGTTCGTAATAATTATGATGATGATAAAATTGGGAAATGTTGGATAGTGAAGTTAGATTACTTTGGGAAAAATAAGTCTCTGTGTATTCTAGGGTTTAAATGAGAGTCCAGGCACTGAAAGTATGGACCCTAAAAAATAGGTCTATCAAATTCATGACCTGTTTAAGCTCTTACGTAATTGACCCTTGTCTCAAAAACCAATTTTCCCACTAGTGAGATGTAAATATATGATATTTGGTTGTTCATGTAGATACGCGTTTTCCCACACATAGGATGTGGATAAATGTTAAAATGTATCTAATTATGTAAGGGGTGTCGTGGCCGAGTGCTAAAGGTTGTTGACGAAACGAAGGTGGTTTCTACTCAAGTGCCTATTTGTGCCTGAAATAATGCACAGAAGGGTATTTGAGGTCTTCCTCCACCATTAAAGCTTAAAAGTCGCCATATAACCTATACTGTGTTGTGTAGCCAATAGCACTCTAGAAATGATCATTTATCAGATCTATATATATCTAGTACTTGTTACTTAAAAAAATCATGACATGTTTTGACAAGTAATGTATCACATGAAAGTGGGTCATTATAAGTCAATATACTATAGGAAGTACAATTGGTTTTATGATTACTACAGTACAGCTTCAAAAAATCAACCCCCTATGTGAGACAAATGTTGTTGTTGTTGTTGTTGCTCTGGAGAGGTTGATTTGTTGGAAAAAAATTATTTTGTAAAAAGCTGATGCCATTTTTGTAAAAAGGCCATTTTTCTAGGTTTAACTGTATTTTTAAGATTTTTGTTTAATCAAAATTGATTAACTAACTTGATAACTAAAATTGAAAAGGCTGTCTAATTTATAGGTCACTTTAAGGAGACAATACTTTTTAAAGATAATTACAACTGTACATGTACTTCAATTGTGTTTCCACAACTTAAAAGGTATAATATTACTCATTTCAAATTGTATCAGTAAACAATAGTGTGACAAACACAGGATATCATTTATGATAGTCCATCTTAACGCCTTATCACACCAAACATCATAAATGGACTCTTCAGTCATTCAATCTGGACAAAACCATTACTCAAGTTTAGGGAAAATTTCAAAAATATGCACTGAGTGAATAGTTTACAGACTTTGATCAGACGACAAGGATGACTGCTTGATGATTTTAGTCTGCACTTAGTTAAGGCGGAACTTCAGATTTTATTTTTTTTTGAAAAACTATTCTGTGTTGTTTCAAACTTAGTATTTCAGTAATTTTATCTTTGAAAAGTGCACTATAGCACTTTTAGGCCTTTTTCAAAATGGCGTCCCAAGAGCTATTTATAGTTTAAACTTAGAAGATTGGGAAATGAATCACCCACTTTACTAATATACAAATAGAGAGCAGACCAGAAGATTAGAGGTATTGAGGGGTTTCCTTATTGTTTATGTATTTTATTGACGACAAATTTCATTTTACACCTTAATTTTTTTGCTGAAACAGTTTATCTAAAAATAGAATAAAATAAAAGCTGAAGGCGGCTTTAATAATCAAATAAGTAGAATCTGTTGCTAAGGATTATTATTGCATTCTGGGAGAGTTAGGAGGTCATTTCATATACATAAAAACTTACGTTGGCGAAATGCCAGAGAAAAAGACGTCACCGTTTCAACACAAGGATCATTGGAGACATCAAATTTATTAAAATGGTCTTCCAGGATCATTTACCAAGAAAAGTATGAGATAATGCATGTTACAAGTAACTAAAATTGGAATACAAAATAAGATAGCCTCATAATGAGCTCTATTGTTTTTTATGTTTTTGGGGGTGGGGGGAGGAGTTTCTGTCAAATCTGAAGTGTTGGTACATGTATATATTGTTAATCAATAACAATGTAGTGATATCTCTTAAACAATATGATAATAATGTTGCAACTTGGTTATTCACTTATGTGACCTTAAATGTTGACAAACAAGTTTACATAAGGATGGAGGTAGAAAATTGATGCATTTGGTTTTATTTATGGTATCTCTATTGTTCATAATTTTAATACCATTATGGCAGTTAGAAGATAGTTATGATATCCGATGGAAGTTACATTTTGTTTTCCCATTTCAACACTAAACCTGCATAATGTGAAATGGATTTGCCCATCTTTAAACCTGGCACAGTTCATTTATAGCCATTGGAATTTAATAACAATATACAAAAATTGAGCTACCAAACAGTATAGAGCTTGGTCAGACTTCACGGTCAGTGCAGGTTGGCCTGGCTCTATACTGCTGGCAAAGGCTTATCACTTTCGGTTCCAGCAGGTTAACAGCTAATGTCAAACCCCTTCTCTGGCCCTGGACTTGTATTCTAAGTCATTTCAGGTGACTTGTTCCTTGATATTGCAACCAGTAATTGATCTAGTGTGGTTTGGGAAAGTTGAAAAAGACTGCAAAGATTTGGACCTATGACCTTCAGAATAGAAATTCAATGCTGTACCCCTACACTTAACTTTTCCTCTGTAATAATTAAGTGATTATAAATTATTTCTTGTAATAAGTTAATATTACAGTGTACTTTATATCCTTAGGCCCTGTATTCACTAAGATTTAAGGATCAGGATCAAGATCAAAAACAGGATCAAATTTAAAAACTCAAATACATGTATTCTCCATTGTTTTTCCTTACAGATTAAATATTTAATATTTACTTGATAAAATTGGACTAGAAATACATTTTTGTAGCAATAGCATTTATATGAAATTTTTGAATAAATTTCTTGTTATCTTAAAAGATATGGGCATTTTACAGTTTGTCCAAATATTGATCTTGATCCTTAAATTGATCCTTATTTTGATCTAATTATTTAGAATTAGTCATGTTATTTGTTAATTTTATCTGTTATTAGGGTTGTTTCTATGCAAATCTTTTACATTTTATTTATGTTCCTTATAATCTTAAAAAGATACAATCAATTTTAGTTTTATAAAGCTATGAAAATAAAATCATGGTCACTTGATTCTTGTTTTAATAGTGAACACAGGGCCAGGAGACGAAATGAAACTATTTATTTTAGATATTTGATGTATGATAAATTGAAAATTATGGTCAATTAATAAAAGGATAAAGATTGAAGTGTTTGCTATATCAGAAGGGTTCAGAAAATGATAGTTGTCATTTTAGTTTCCTGTAACCCCTCACATCAAGGAAATATATTTAAGCATTAGGAAATTGGTGGTAAATAGAGTGAAGTAGGCTGGACTGTTTGGTTGTTTTGAATCGAATTAAACCACATTGTGATAAAAGGACTATTGTTGTAGTATTATGTTTACAGAAAATATGGTCATGTGTATTGTTTCTGGCCATTTGAATTGATTTTTACATACAAGAATAGGGGTGTCCGTGGCCGAGTGGATAAGGTCGTTGACTTCAAACCACTTGCCCCTCACAGCTGTGGGTTCAAATCCCGACAGGGACTTTGGATTCTTTCATGTGAGGAAGCTATCCAGCTAGCTTAGGGAACGTCGGTGGTTCTACTCAGGTGCACGTTTTTGCCTGAAAAAATGCACGGAGAGGCACCAGTGAGGTCTTCCTCCACCAGTAAAGCTGGAACGTCGCCAAATGACTTATACTGTGTCAGTGTGACTTAAAACCCAAGTAAAAAAAACAAACAAAAAAAACATACAAGTATATTCCATGAATTTTAATATTGATATTTGTGCACCGTTACAAATGGAACAAAACAAACAAATAAAACATTGACATAATTGTGGTGTGGTATTTTTTGGATGATATTCTCATGAGCTATTAGGTGGTAATATGCCACCCTGGCTAAATTAGCTTGTGTTTTGTTGCATTGTTTTATTTTTCTCATTTTTTCGTTTGTTAGAAACAATCAATCAATGCCTTGCTAAAGTGTCAGAATATACATTGCACTGTCACAGCTTGCCAGAGCTGTTAATGATATCAATCAATGATAAATTTGATCGAAATAAATTGTAACTTCAACTTTTAGGTATTTGGCCTTAAAAGGATAGTTCTTTTTGTTGTATTGAATTATCTCTGATATTTTTTATACGAAAAGGAACGCCACTGCATGAGGTCTCAAAACCTGAAAACATAAAACTGAATGGCTTAAACATAGATAAACATTTAAACTGTGCCTGTATTCAATAAAAAGATATGCAAAAGATGATGTTCATGAAATATACTGAAAACTTTATTGAAAATCATAGTTTAGTGTGATTCTTAGCCTCATTTAAGTTAATAGCATTTAAACACTTTATTGTTAGGCAATTTTTCACCTACAGTTAAAACATTTTTCTGGAGAATAAAAGGAGGGAACAAACTGAAATTTTGCATGTCCAGACCTTCATCGATCATACATGTATGGTACATAAATGATAAAATCTCAAAAACTTATTTCCAGTCGAATCATGTTAAAAAACATCAGTGGTGTCCTTTTAAATCAACAAATAAACCACGAAAAGAACAAACTAAAAATATCTGTTATCAGTTGAAGGTGAAAAAAAGAAAAGTTTAAATCAAAGCACTGAAAATGCTTCTAGTTATTTTGCCAAATCTTGAGCCGCATTTTTTTATCTGAAATTCTCAAAACATTTAATCAATGACAGTTCACGATTCAGACCAAGATGTTAAATTGGGAAAAATGCAAGACTGAATTTTAAAGTGATTAAATGAATGCAAACATTCAGTGTCTAGGATTGCATCTTCAATCATTTAAGCACTATAACAGTGATGCAGATTTTAAAGATTTTAGAATTCTTTATTCAATATATTTATTTTATAACTTTCAATTGGGAGTTTTCTCCTGTAGATTGGGAAAATAATATACTATTTTCAGTTGGGAATATGACCGTATAACAGCTATTAAAATTAGCCAAAACAGTCACTGGAAACTGATCTGTAACTTATTGTTTTGCAGGTACATTGACAAGATGTTTAGAAAGTTTGGAGAAGGTAGAAATAGAAAACCCAGGCAACAGTACCACCACAGAGGCTTTGAAACAGGTAGTCATACAAATATATGCTTCAAATTTGTCCTGTACATTTAGGTCCATTTTGAAAAAAATATGCAATGAATGAATAGAAATTGCAGTTATAGAAATTCAAGTGCCTGAAGGTCAAGTGCAATTTTAAAAATACTGGTTATGTTGAGACTTTAGTCTTGATGAGTAATGTTTGATCAAATTTATTTTCCTTTTGGTTGTGAAAGTAAAATCATAATATCTAATTATGTGGTAAAATATGGGTCCTTTATTTCACAAACAAAGAAAACATCAAGCATTTGTCTGATTGATACTCAGAAAATACAGATAAATTTAAGTTTCTTCTTAATTAAAACAGAAGTGGAGTTAAATAAAACAAAATGTAATAGATTTGATCTTTTAATATTTATACAATCATTTGACACTTTGTTGCTATGACAACTTTTCATTCTTATTTAAGTCCACTGTGGTTCTTAATATATTAAAGGATGATGGTTCTTTTAAACAATTCTGCTTTAAGACTAAGCAGGGTTTGTTTCAGTATGAAATTGATTTTCAGTCAGTGTTTCAACCAAGGCATCTGCCTGATATTATGCACTGACAGGCAGCTGAGCTCTTCCTCCACAGTAAAACTTGAAATGTGTCATTTGACCGTTGCAGTATCTATATGACCTTAACAGTATCTATATGAACTTAGCAATGTCTATATGACCTTAACAGTGTCTATATGACTTTAACAATGTCTTTATGACCTTAAATGTGTCTATATGACATTAACAGTGTCTATATGACTTTAACAATGTCTATATGATCTTAACAATGTCTATATGACCTTAACAATGTATATATGACCTTAACAGTGTCTGTATGACATTAACAGTGTCTGTATGATCTTAACAGTGTCTATATGACCTTAACAGTGTCTGTATGACCTTAACAGTGTCTGTATGACATTAACAGTGTCTGAATGACATTAACAATGGCTGTTAGGCTGTATGATCTTAACAATGTCTATATGACCTTAACAGTGTCTGTATGATCTTAACAGTGTCTTTATGACCTTAACAGTGTCTATATGACCTTACCAATGTCTATATGACCTTAACAGTGTCGATATGACCTTAACAATGTCTATATGATCTTAACAATGTCTATATGACCTTAACAATGTATATATGACCTTAACAATGTATATATGACCTTAACAGTGTCTGTATGACATTAACAGTGTCTGTATGATCTTAACAGTGTCTATATGATGTTAACAGTGTCTGTATGACCTTAACAGTGTCTGTATGACATTAACAGTGTCTGAATGACATTAACAATGCCTGTTAGGCTGTATGATCTTAACAATGTCTATATGACCTTAACAGTGTCTGTATGATCTTAACAGTGTCTTTATGACCTTAACAGTGTCTATATGACCTGACCAATGTCTATATGACCTTAACAGTGTCGATATGACCTTAACAGTGTCTATATGACCTTACCAATGTCTATATGACCTTAACAGTGTCTATTTGACCTTAACAATGTCTGTATGACCTTAACAATGTCTATATGACCTTAACAATGTCTATATGACCTTAACAATGTCTATATGATTTTAACAATGTCTTTATGACATTAACAATGCCTGTATGATCTTAACAGTGTCTATATGATCTTAACAGTGTCTGTATGACCTCTTCAGTGTCTGTATGACATTAACAGTGTCTGTATGACCTTTGAAGCGTGACCTTAAAAGTGTCATTATGACCTTGACCTTGCAGTGTCTGTATGACCTTAATAGTGTCAGTATGACCTTGACCTTTGCAGTGTCTGTATGACCTTAATAGTGTATGTTGGATTTAGATATTTATAAAAAAATAAAAAAAAGCAGAACAGCTTCCTGATACAAATATCATTTTTGATTTCTTGTAATTTCAATTTGTTGTATTTGTTTAATTATGATGATAATGATGTTATTATTTTCAGATATTGTCTGCCTTGTTATGAACTATTTCTGATATATTATATCTCACATATATATATATTCACATCTATTTATAAGATTTAATTCTTGTCTGGTAAAGAAAACTGAATGTCTATTACATACATTATATTCTTTATTCTTTTTCTAGCCTTTTTTTTTTGTAAAAAAAAACAACAAAATCTAATTCCATTGCCCAATGACTGTAATGAGACAATAGATTGTGATTATTTTTGTTAAATAAATGCCACATGATGAAGACAAGTTCAAATTTGGCTTCAAACCGCTATTCTATATAGTTTTGCCCACCTTTTTTTCTGTTTTGGAAAAAAAACATGGTTAGTAGATAATTACTCTTAAATAAGGCAATAAATTGTAATAATTTTTGGTACACAAATGTTTAAAGTATAGGTCAAGTTTAAGTTTGGCTCCAGACCACTTAAGTTTTTCAATAAATAAAGGTAGCAGGTGGGGTATTTATTAAATGAACAGCATGAAAGAGTCAACTTTGGGAGTTGAAAAATAATTGGGTTTTGAATGATTTTAAAAACTTAAGATTTTCATAGGTTTTTATATTGTGTAGGTTAGTAAAATTAATACTGAAAACTGCTGTGACTAGGTTAGGAAATTGATACTAAAAACTGCTGTCACTTGGTTAGGAAATAGATACTGAAAACTGCCGTGACACATAAATGCATGAAGCATGTTTATCTATCTTTTCCTTACAGATTTTGAATGCTGCGTACCAGGTCGAGATTACTGTTCGATC
Organism: Ruditapes philippinarum; assembly: GCF_026571515.1. NCBI lineage: Eukaryota > Metazoa > Mollusca > Bivalvia > Venerida > Veneridae > Ruditapes > Ruditapes philippinarum. The sequence continues at coordinate 106,520 of NW_026861682.1, read as the reverse complement.
AAGCTCCAATATTATAAACTTTCTGCTTCAACGAATGAAACAGGTACGATTTAACTCTATTATATATATGTCAAACTTTTGCTTCTTGCTCTGTGGCTTATTGCCTTCTCAGCATGATTTGATGTGGGAGTTCCTGGTTATAATATGCCCTCTGCATATAAGACTGCATTATACATGATCATAGCTTTGTTTCTTCACTTGTATATCCATTTTTCTTTTCCTCAGTCTGAAAGAAGTTTGACCCTTATCACACTGATATCTTAAATGGACTTGTCCGTCTTTCAATCTGGAATAATTCATTCATCGTTTTTAGGTAGAATTTCAAAGCAAGTACTGACTGAATTAGTCAGAATAGCAGATAGTGCAGACCTTGATCAGACTGATGTGCCAGCTGATGTTGGTCTGCTTAAGTAGCAGTCGGTGGGGGGGGGGGGGGGGGGGGGGGGGGGGGGGACTCAATCTCTGCAAGCAAGCTGAGGATCAAATTAATCTATTCTAGGATAGCACTTGTTGGTAGTATTTATTTTACATTGTTGAGTGAGGATTTTTATTATAATTGAGGAAGAAAACCAAACTCTGCTAAATTTAGGTCTTGAAAATTTTCTTTCTAGTATTTCACAGTGAATGTTACATAAATGTGAATATTCCTAAAATAATTCACAGTCTTTGCCACCAGTAAAGAGCCTGGTCAGATTGCACAAAGCCAGGTCAGTTTGCAAATCTGTAGAGTCTGACCAGCCTCTATACTGTTGTCTGATTTACTTTTGATTTTCATCTTGATTATAATCCCCCAAATTGATAATGGACTGTTTATAAAATGGTTGCTGGACAAGTCCATTTAGAAAAGTCAGCAGATTAGGGGTTAATGTAGCACATATATCAATACACTGTTTACAAGGTCAAGGTCAAATCTTTTGTTGTGATGTCATGGCATTATTTTTGCCTTCTCTTCCTTTGCATAAAACTGGAGAAAGATTTTATAGGTGAAGATCTAAATGGATGCTAATGGTACATTTCATTTACACTTATCCTGGTTTTATTGTTGTATAACTGAATTAATTTTGCTTGGCCAAGTTACTCTAACTGGTCCAGTATACTTTTCAACTTCTTGTTTCTTTCATTTTCGGGCATAAAAGGGAAGGAAAAGGTCATTTTTCTTATACTTGTATTCTCTACATAAAAGTTTTTAAAATTGTCAAGTCATTGATACTTTGTGTCTGATACATTCAGATTGTCCTAGTTATTGACATCATCTGTGTGTCTGACTGGCTAAAATGTTTAGCCTAAAATCTAGAAATGTCTGAATAATGTATTGACGCAGTGTTGATAGAACCTTTGGTATTTTTCCTGAATCTTAACATTCTATACCATACACCTCTTGGATTTGCTTCATATTAAGCGTTTGTGCCTTTGCCTTAAACTTAACTCAGCATTTTACCTAAATCTTCTAGGAATTGCCTTTAGGTCGTTGACATGCTATGCCTTTGCCTTAGTTTTCCTGGAATTGCCTTATCTTTGACATATTTATCCTTTGCTTCTGATGAATGTCTGATCTTTAAATGTAATGATTAAATCCTTTAGAAATATTCTTGTTCCTGGCTGATCTTCTATAAACATTCTAGGAATATATCTTGAAACTTCCATATGTTTGACTGCAAGTTGTACTTTTTGCATGGGCTCTGAGTTTTTGTTCTTTGATTGTGTCTGTCTCTATGAAGAAGTTATCTCGCTGCATGTCTATGGTATGTTATTGTATGGTATGCTCTGTATGGTATGGTAAAGTCATTTTAGATTTGTTAGGTAATAAATAAGGCAGATTTGAATCCATCCACACAGATGCTATTGACGGCTTACAGGCTGGAAATTAATCTAGATATATCTCTTGGGTTTGGTTTTCGCAAGAAAATGAAAAAGGTAAGCTTTAGTGCATGGACTTAGTTGCAAACTTAAGTTATTGTTAAGGCATATTCTTACTTTGCTCATTAAGTGAAATACAAGATTCAGTAAAATTTTAATCGCAAAATCAGCATTACATTTTAACAACAAAATTGTTTGTTGACAACCTGCAGACAGAATGTTTTTTTGTTGTTTTTTTTAAACTTAGAGGCCACAAATGTTATAATGATTATACAATTAGTATATTTTATGGAATGTTTGTAGTTCAACTAGGGCAACCATTTGTCCTTGATAAAATACACAAATGAAGTTCATGAACACTTTTTTGAGGGTGTTTTCCATTAGTAAATCTTATAAGAATCTTACACCCCCTGCCGGTACAGATCGGAATTAATCTAGCTCAAGGGTAACAATTTATAAACGAGGCTCCGCCTTGTTTCCACTAAACCGTTAGCTGGGAGTTTGATCTTTTTTCTTGCATATCCCATTAATGTCAATCTTTTTCAGGACAGAAATTACAAAAACTGATATTTTCCAAACACTCATTGTTATTAGTAGTGTATGAACTTACAACTTCATTCATAACAATAAAATGACGTCATCCTAAGAACACAGTTCATTCATTACAGGCTGGCATCATTTAAAGCATGTGAATTGTATAACATGGGGTGTAAGCCAGGTTTTTCTAGCACCAGTGTTAATGGTAGATAAACCTGTCTGATATGCAAGAAAACAAGTCTCCATTTGACTGTAATAATATTTATGTGACAACAAAATCTAGCCAATGAAAGGAAATATCTTATAGCAGAACTTATAAGGAATTAGATAAGGAAATTTTGTAGTTATAAGTAAAAAAAAATTATATAATTATTATTTTAAGCCAAATAATTTACTGCATACCTTCAACAGTAAATTGATTGGTTAATTTAAAATGTTTAAGAGTTGTTTGATAGTTGTCAATTCATTTGGAAGAGATTAACTTATAATAAATATGTAAAGTAGCCTTTTGCTTTGATATGCTAGTTAATTGCTGTAAGTTTATTCAATGTATTTATTGGCAAGTTGACCAAATAGGACAGATTGGTAGCTGGCATAGGACCAATCTTATTGTACAGGAATCTTATTGTACTAATTTAAGAACATAAGGGAGGAATATACATGCAATTTTAGGAGTGATTAATCTTGCCAATGAAATTGGTGTGCTTATCATGTATGCTTTTCTGAGTCTTGAAATAAACCCAAAGGCCTCTAATGATTCAAGTTGATGGCATTGATCCACTTGCCCCTTACTGTTACGAAATGGAATACCAGCACTTACAGAAGGTTGTTATTTTTCATTTGCGAAATTTATCCAGCTAATTTAAAGAAGTTTGGTTGCTCTACTTTAATGCCGTAAAATAAAGTATAGATGATCACCTGAGAATTATTCTACCATCTGCAAAGCTTGATTGAAAGCTGGCCTATGACCTTAACAGCTCATACTTGTGTTACTGAACTTTCCCACCTCAAAAATAAATAAATTATTATGACATTATGTAAATCAATAGAATTTGAAAAATAATTATCTTAAATTGTCAGTAAAATTGGTTTATTTGTAGATATGCATGTTATATGCATGTATATAGCATGAATGATAATAGAGTAATGTGTTTGTATTCACAGTTAGTTCAAGCTATGCCATGGAGTCAGAGCCCCAAGATTGATGATGAGTGGAAGACAAAAGTTGCCTCTGACATGTTAGCCAGTCTCAGTGCTGCTAGGTACACTGAATAAATACTTGAGATGAATATATTGAAATCCTAAAATAATATCTAAAGTTCAATTAATATGCCCTTTATCCTATAATAAGATTTAAAGCTGCATGCCTCCAGGTTCATAAATATTTGAAAATTATTTAGAAATAAAATATTGTGAAGTGACCAAAGAAAGTAGTTTACACATTGCAAACAGCACTTGCAATCCATGTAGATTACAAAAAAAGAGGCCATTAACAAAATAAGAAAAAAACTAGCCCTTACTGCATTGCACAGTAGAATTATAGTAACAAATACTAAAAAAACAGTCATTAATGGCTCATAACAAGTAAATTATTACTTTATTCTTAAATCTTTTTACTTTTCTCAAAATCTTAGTACATTTTCCTCAAGTTTGATTTTTTGAAAATATTTTGGCTCATCTGGAAGGCATGCATCTTTAAAATACTATAAATATTACCTATACAATCGCCCTAAAAGGTGTCTTCCTGCCTAGTTATTGCATTTAAATGTGATGTTTCGCTTGAACATAAGTTAGAAATATATTATTGTACAGTGCAATCCCTGCAGAATGACTCTAATTATAGTAACATCTTCTTTAAAACATCAGTAATCACTTCTTTCTGCGGTAAGAGGTCAAAATGAATTTATTCTATTAAGCAAAATAAATTTAACATTTAAGGAGCAACACTTCTCGGCAACAAACAAAATCATTGTCTTCCAAATGGTGCTGCTCTGCCGAGGTTGTACTGTATTTAATTTGATCACAAATCATGAATTCATAAAGTAGTTCCATTTTCTCTGCCATTATTCATAAAGTAGTTCCATTTACACTGCCATTATTCATAAAGTAGTTCCATTTTCTCTGCCATTATTCATAAAGTAGTTCTATTTTCTCTGCCATTATTCATAAAATGTTCCATTTTCTCTGTCAAATTCTTTTTCAAATGGCATGTTAAGTGAGTACAAATTATAACCCATTTTAAAAACTTTATTGCTCTGAAATGCTGTAGATAAAATTTATATTCACTACTTACCTGTATTTATTTATTCTGTGTTTGTGTTTAGGTTAGCCAAAAGTATATCTTCTCAGATCAAGGACCGCCTGAACAAATCTCATGAGGCATTCTTGTCAGCATTAAAACAACTAGAAATGAAGCATTGTGGGAGACTGGACAAGATTGAAGAGGAGAGACTCAAACTTAGGAAGGTTCATGCTCCACGAGTTGCTAAGGTTGCTCTCGAGAGCACATCTCTAAAAGATCTCATTTTACATGGTAGGAGTGTTTCTTTCATGAAATTGTAACAAAAATCTAGATATGAATTATATAAGCAGGGTTATTTCTCTCTGTTTTGGAGGACTAGTCTCTGTACCTGTAGGAGGGAAATTTTCACATTGAAATAAATAAGTTTTAAAATGTTACATAATAGATTCTTAGGGTAGTCATTTTTATAAGTTTTGGAAACAAGACTGAATTGTGGTGGACTCGTTATCTAAGGATTGTTGGCCACATGGGTTCAAACCCTGTCACCCTGTCAGGGGCAAGTTTTTTCCGTTAGCAAGAAACTTTACACTCATTGCTTAGTACTAGTTGGTTCCAGGAACAGATTTGAGAGTGTTTTAATAAGCTTCCAGTTTCCAACACAATCAAACTAACATTGGTATATACTATAAAAGACTAAAGTATGACCCTGTTAATATGTAAAATTAATTTACTTGAATTATCACCAGCTATTTTCCCTGTTTGTATAAAAGTATAGGTCAAAATTATATTGTCTAGAAGTTTGTTAGAAGATGTGTAAGCTTGACTCCGATCTGTACTGGTGACATAGCCAAGTAAGGGACTTTTATTAAATTTTTTTTGATATTATGGTGACAGGTATGCCTCAGATGGGTAAAGAGATTGGGCGGGGCCAGTATGGAGTGGTATATGCATGTGATAGATGGGCAGGCCACACCCCTTGTGCCATAAAGTCTGTGGTCCCACCTGATGACAAACATTGGAATGATCTTGCCTTGGAATTCTTTTATACAAAGTAAGTTTAAGTTCATAAAACTGATATTTTTATTTAGAACGTTTTACTTCTTAATAATATCTTTATTTAGTACTTTTATGTTCTAATGACAAGATGTGAATTTACAACTTCATTAACAATCATGATAAGCAGTGAACTAATTCATAAGGACATAATGAGTTTTTATTTCAAAAATGGGTCATATAATAGGAACACCCCAGGCATTATCCATAATGTCCACATCTCCATCAAAACTTTTTGTGACGGGTGTATTTTGCGACAATGTTGCCCTTACTTAAGTGTGCAACTTAACCATTGGTGACAGCACTTGTGTACACTATAAAATCTATTCAGACTTATTTCTGATATGCAAGAATGATGGAAACTCTTGTATGAAGAGTGAAATTATTATTTTCTCAACTCAAAAAGGAAGGACTATTGTTGAGTAAGTTGAGAAATTAAGCATTATTGAAACTAGCAAAAAGGAATTCAATATTGTTAGTAAGAAGACATGGCTGTCTGAATAAAAGGTTTATAATAATTATGTTTTCAGAGCTATTACATTTAGTTGCAAGTACTTTTGAAATCGAAAGGAATGTTGTTTCTTTAAACCATAACAGTATTACCAGTCTTGTTCTAAGACCTATCAAATTTTCAGGTTTACAAGTTATATATTTACAGTGATTAACAGTTGTGTTAATTTTAATTTATTCATAGGAATATACCTGATCATGACCGCGTGGTAATGTTACGGGGGTCGATTATAGATTACACATACGGAGGGGGGACAACTCCAGCTGTGTTACTGGTCATGGATAGACTTCAACGAGATTTGTATACGGCAATAAAACAACACCTTGATTGGGTGGGCAGGTAAGTTCTCATTAGCATTTCTTTGTGGTATTTTTATACTATCTGTAATTCTGTCAGTATTTGCAAATTTCTTTTCATTAGGTTCTCTTAAAGATTTATCACCTTGAGTGAAATTTCTTTTCATTGGGTTCTTTGAAGATTTATGACCTTGACTGAAATTTCTTTTTGTTGGGTTCTTTTGAAGATTTATCACCTTGACTGAAATTTCTTTTTGTTGGGTTCTTTTGAAGATTGATCACCTTGACTGAAATTTCTTTTTGTTGGGTTCTTTTGAAGATTTATGACCTTGACTGAAATTTTTTTTTGTTGGGTTCTTTTGAAGATTTATCATATTGACTGGTAAAAAACATCAGGTGCACCACTGTTAATTGTTTAAGGCACAATAAGTCAGCCTAATTGTCATTTTTTGAAACAATTTTAATCAAAAGTGTAATTGTGGTAACATATTTGTTTAATCAAAAGTGTAAAATCTTGTTTATATAAAGGATTGAGACTATAAATAATACTTGAGCAAAAGTTACAGAGCTTTTTATCTGTGTTTTGTATAGGTTTATGATGTTAAGATGTTCAGAGCTTATGGATTGAGACTTTATTCCAAATAAGAGTTAAATTAAAGCTATTTTCTCAGTGTTTATTTTATTTTCCCAGATCTGTGGAGTAATGCAAAAATATTTCAAACCTTTATTGAAAAAGATTAAGCTTTGCCAGCGTTATTAGAACGCTAGCCTTAAGACTGCACTCATTACAGTCTGACCTGGCTCTAATGGTGGCTCAACAACTTCAAATTTTCATCTTGATCCCCAAACTGTATAATGGACAGTTATGAAAGTGAATGATGGACAAGTCTATTTAAGAAAAATCATGGTTTTAGGATTAAAAAGACATAGTAGTGCATATTTTTTACCATTATATATTTTAACTTTTGAAATTATTTAAGGTTACAAGTGTCTATAGACGTGGTTGAAGGAATAAGGTTTTTACACAGTCAGGGTCTAGTACACAGGGATATCAAATTGAAAAATGTCTTGGTAAGGTTTACACACAAATTTTATTATCACTCTCTTCTCACAACATGCTTGTGAACTGCTTAAGAAAGACCATTTTTTAATTTAAAAAAGTATCAGGTGCTAAGATTTTTGTCTAATTGCATAAACCGTGGTGCAGGAGTGTATTAAAGACATTTAATAAAAATGATATTACACTAGTGTAATAAGACTTTGACTTGACATCATTTGCGTTACTGAGTATATATAAACATAATGTTTAAGTGTGCTAATGTAGCGTTACTGTACACTATAGCCACATCATAGAAAAATGACTCTTTTCAACAGTTTACCGTTCATATTTTATACATGATATAAAAGAATATTATATATATATATATTATTATATATTGAATAAAACAGTATTACGCTCGCCAAGGCTCAAATAATATGCTTTTATTAAACTCGTTCAATTTATTTAGTATTAAACCTACACTCATTCAATATCCTACATTTGTTTAATTTTATAATACATTATACATGTATTGTATTGTATACACAATGCATTTATGAAATAATACAAAATATTCCTATACAAAAGGGTTGGGGCAAAAGTTGGTTCATTATTACAGGGGGCCTCTTTTGATGTACTTACTTTATTGGTGAAATTAATAATAATCCAATGTATATGTGTGTTATATTTTTAGCTTGACTCCCAAAACAGAGGTAAAATAACAGATCTAGGTTTCTGTAAACCGGAGGCCATGATGAGTGGTAGCATAGTAGGTAAGTAGAAAGAGATTTTATGTGTCCCCCACAACCCTCAGTCCCCAATCCACAAAATTTGGGATGACATATAATTATGTCTTTTCATACATTCTTACATCAATGCATCCTGAAAATCTGTTAGTATACAGGCTGTTACTTGTGACAGAGATTTACAACAAAATTTAACAAATTTTTATTGGAGTAAGATAAATTTGAGCTCAAAGGTTTTAGTTTTCAACTCAGAGCTATGACCCTTGATCTAGTAAAAACCATTTCATACACTGCCCAGTATTTAAATGACAGAGTAACTTGACTTTTCACAAATATTTATTTGAATAAAAGAGATGTTTTGCATGTAGAATTTGCATATTCTACATGCATAACTATCACAGTTTTGAATTTGAGACAGATTTTTTGAATACATAAATGAGCGGTGTCATGACAAAACCAATGTAATGTGTTTGCGACCAGCATGGATCCAGACCAGCCGCAGTCTGATCAGGATCCATGCTGTTCGCTATCAGTTTCTCTACTTGTTATAGGGTTTGTAAGTGAACAGCATGGATCCTGATCAGACTGCGGCTGGTCTGGATCCATGCTGGTCGCAAAGGCATTATGTTGGTTTTGTCATGACATGGCTCAAATGTATTTATATATGTGAATAAAAGATAAAGACATGTTTATTGCTCTTTTCAGGTACACCTATCCACATGGCACCAGAACTGTTTACAGGCCGGTATGACAGCAGTGTTGACGTGTACGCGTTCGGTATATTGTTCTGGTATATTTGTGCCGGAAGTGTACGCCTTCCACAAAATTTTGAACAATGTGCCAACAAGGACCAGCTTTGGACAAATGTTAAACGAGGTATGTTTTCATTATAACCTAATAATATACATCAACAACAGTTTGACTTGTCCAACATCTGGCTAGAATAAATTGAATTGCAGTCTAAATTGTGTTTAAGATGACTTTTAAATAAAGACGAAATCCTATTTAATTTAACAAACAATATTGAAAAAGGCCATCTGAAAACTTCAGACAGTGTTCTTCTAATTTACAAGATGCACTTTCCTTGTTAAAAATGCCACACTGTTCCTTTTCTACATGTAATATTACTTCAATTAGCATATGAAAATTAAACAAATGATTGTTTGAGATACTAATATACTTAAATCAATTACATAAATACATCAGATTTTCATTGAGTGTTCATGTGCTCTATTTTTGAAACTGTCCCTAAAATATCAATTTTGTGGATATCAAGTGAAAAATTAGTTAGCCAAAAGAATCAAGCTTTGTCAGATAGAATGGATGTGCAGGTTGACTTTCGTTATGAAATCTTCAAATATAGATTAATGGAAAATGTTCAATAATTTCTCTTGTATATTTACATACAGGTTTACGACCGGAAAGTCTTCCGGTCTTTGATGATGAATGCTGGGACTTAATGACAGAGTGCTGGGAATGCGAGCCAGTCAAGCGCCCTCTACTGGGTGACGTTCAACAGAGGCTGATAAAAATATACGAAAGGTATCGTAACAAGCCTGGTGGCCCGGTTAAAACAGCCAAAGATTCCGCATCAGTCAAAATTAGTAAATTAAAATACAAGACCAAAACATCAGACAAAAAATAAACTGTGATTGTCATTTAGTTCGGAAACACATTTTTACAGCTTTGAAGTTATTAGTTATTTTCTAGATACTTTTACCACTTGGTTTGTATTGAGGTATGTTTGTTAATTTTATGTAGAGTTTTTGTTGCATATAAATTTTGGGAGGTCATCTTAGTTACGTGGGTTGCAACCATCAGGTCTCATCTAATTTGGTTCCTTCATGAATGCTTGTGATTCTTCACTTTTTATTTTATTGCACATTTTCATATTCATACTATGTATGTAGGTGAATAGTATTTGGTTAACTGTGACAAGATCATTCAATCATTCTGATTTCAAGCTTAGAGGAAGCTGCCTTGCTAGCTTACTTAACACCAAGGTCAGAGATTATTGAGAAAAAAAATCAAACTCCGAGCTCAGGCATCTGTTTGGTCAAAAACTTGCAAAAAATTTACACTGAAGAATGAAAATCCAGAGAATCAAGAAAAAAATCAGAGAAAAAGTTTAAAAAATCTCTAGACCTGATTATATGATATTGCTGCCTTGTGCCCGAAAATTAAGTAAAAAAAGTGCACATGAAGTTTTTTCATAGGCACCTCGAATGTGACTGTGTCTATTGGATATTAACCATACCCCAAACAGTTAAGCTATTTATATCTCTACAAATAGTTTGTGCATACCAACTCTTTACAAATTATTTGTGCAATTTGAAATCGGTGCCAAATTAATCTTTCAAGACAAGTATACAAAATGGGAAATTATCAATGGTCATGATAGACATTTTCTTGTTTGCTTTTTGTTTTCTTCTTACACTGTTATTGTTTTACATTTTTGAACAAATTATTTATTTTTTCTTGTTAAGAGTGGGCATTTCTTGAAACTTGAACACTGTGTATGTATTGTATGTGATATTTATATCTCATAGAAGTTATATGTAGAATTAATCATTTTACCTGGAAATCAAACTAACTGAATGTTTGACTTAAATATGAACAAATCAAAGATGTAATATAATGCTGTATATAAGAATTTTGTTTAAAATGACAGCAAAATGTACAGTTTACTGTATTTATGTTATAATGGACCAAATTGAAATGATGTGTGATATGTTAAAGTGACACAATACACATATGTGAATGTTAAAATGACATTATACACATGTGATGTGTTAAAGTGACATTATACACATATGTGATATGTTAAAGTGACATTATGCACATATGTGATATGTTAAAGTGACATTGTACACATATGTGATATGTTAAAGTGACATTATACACATATGTGATGTGTAAAAGTGACATTATACACATATGTGATGTGTTAAAGTGACAATACACATAAATATGTGATATGTTAAAGTGATCATTTTGAAATACATGTATATAGCTGATTTGGCTTAATATTATAGCCAAAATATGAGCATAATGTCACTTTAATACAGTCATGTACTTGAGGGAGTAACTCCCTTAGGTTGCTTATGTAACTAGATTGTGTACATAAAACAATATTTATTATATTATTATGACTTTCAGAAATAATAACTAAATAATTAGGTATATATTGTAGAATGTGGTAGTATATAATGCTTGGTGCAATAGTAACAGAGTAATTTTTGTTTGGCCTTTCCCTTTCAGCTTGATAGTGGGAGGGGCATGGCTAATTTTTGTTTGGCCACTCCCTTTCAGCTTGATAGAGGGAGGGGCATGGCTGTGTACGCTTGATAAAGGGAGGGACATAGCTGTGTGCACTTGATAGAGAGAGAGGTATGGCTGTGTACATTGATAGAGGGAGATACACTTGATTGAGGGAGGGGCATTTCTGTGTACATTGATTGAGGGAGGGGCATGTCTGTGTACATTGATAGAGGGAGGCGCATGGCTGTATAAACTTGATAGAGGGAGGGGTATGACTGTATACATTTGATAGAGGGAGGGGCATGGCTGTGTACACTTGGTAAAGGGAGGGGGAATGCTTGCATACACTTCAGAGAGGGAGGGGCATGGCTGTGCATATGTTTAATCTTGCCTTCTTTTCTCTCTACATGTTTTTTCTATGATGTGTTAACGATATGTTAGACAGTACTTCATATTTGAGATTTTATTCAGCATGTATCTGTTGACGTTCTTGTGAGGAGATTCAACAAAAATGTAACATATAATATACACTAGATAGATAGATGTTATAGGATTTTGACTATGTTACTGCAGAGTTACGATTCCTGGCATATAATTATGCTGCATAGTTTTTTTGGGGGAAATTTTATTTTTGTAATCATACCATTATATCTAGAAATCCAATCGAAATGATATACAATGTATATCAAGCAGGTATCAAAACTAGAAGGTTTATAGGATATATAATATACATTGTATATACATTACATGTTGAAATTATATTTTTTATCAAAGTTTCAGTGAATTATAGCTATTATTTACTTGATAAGGCACCAGTGTTAATACAGAATTAACCCGTCATTATCACAAATGTTAGGTTTGAAAAATTAATAAAATGTTTTACAAATTAATAAAATGTTACACACACTAATGAAATATTTATACAGGGAGATGATATACATACAAATATAGCTTTGTGACACAAAGAAGTTTTTTTTATATATCTGTATGAATGCTATGATTTTTTTATTAGCTGATACAGGTCCTTAAGATCAAAATATTGAATACTGATTGTTACTAGTATTACATGGGTGCAAGTTAAAAATATTCCTGAATTTAGTATCATTTCAATTGGTTTCATAAAGAAAAAGAGAGCTTTAAAAAGTAGAAAAAAAACCTGAACTTCAGGAAAATGCTTGAAAACTTGTACCTATGTGATAATGTATTCATGAACATGCATGTAGACCCCCTTTTTTTGGTATCATAAATTTTGAATATATTTTTTTTAATTACTTGTTTTCAAAGAATTTAGTTTTGAAAGTTTATATTTATTGAATATTATTTATTTGTTGTAAATAAACCACAAGTGTCATTGTTTTCATATGAATACACAAAATAATATATACTATAAAATTATTATTTAAGGGACATTTAAATGTACATGGTTTTCATTGATGGGTTTACAAAGTCAAGATCCAAAATTTTTTATTTTATCTGCTTAAAATTCTTTTGCATTACATTATTTGAATTTTACTTTTTCTTGCAAAAAAAAACGACAATCCGAGAATTTAAGAAACCCACAAAAACGTCCTTTTTGGACAATATATACCACGAAATGTTATGCCCACAAAATTAAAGATATACTATGGTCAAATTTGATATTAGAAAATATTGATAATTGTTCTCTGTAGATATAAAATTAACATGTTTTTACTTCACACAAAGTAGATGTGTTACATTTGAAACTCTACACACAATAGGAGGTCACAATATGAATAATATAGTGTTGGTTTGTGTTTTATTTATTTATTTTAAGAAAGTACCAACTTTACTTGACCTGTAATAGGGAACACCGCTTCCCATACATAGTTTATTTATATTTTTTTTCAAATTAAATATATTCAGTAAGAACTTCATGGATTTCATAATAAATTTTTATGATTAACATATTTTACTCAAAGATGAGTATAGTATATCTTTAAATGAATGCACAGTAGATAGAGTAACTTGTAAATGTGTAGAGATTGTACAGGAAGAATATACAATAGAATTGCTTTTTTTTGTTATAATTAAGATTATTTAGAAACTGGACATAGTTATGAAAGTGCCATATATTGACTATTCCATGAGATTAAGATTTTTGATACAGATTTTTTTTTTGAAATTGTATTGTAAAATTTATAGCCATTAACCCTGTCCATGCTTAATTTGTAAAATGGACTGGTCCTTCTTTGTATTTGGATCTATCCATTGTATGTATGAGGGTTTTTTTTAAATACAATACATAGCCTTTTCAAACAGTTTTCAGCGAATTCACAGAGGTACATGTATATACATGTATTTGCTTACTTATGTTCTGGTTGAATAGGCAAGTCATTATAGGAACTTGTTCACAGAGAGTAATTTAAGCCTACCGGCTCTGGTTATATTTCCAAACAACTATTTATATAGGGCCATATAATCTGTCAAACATCTTTATAACTAATAATATAACTGTATATACAGAATGGGAGAGAATACCCTCTTTCCCTCCCATCCCAAGTACTTTCAGATAATCATGCTGAAATATAATTGCCCATTATACATAATATTATATGCACTGAAATAATAATGCAACATGTGAGTCTAAATGATATGCATTTGTAATAAAAGACATATAAAAGCCAATATATATTCTTTTCTTGTTTTAAGAGAATGTCGAAAAAAATCAAATATGAAATACGGTACAACCTCTGCAGAGTAACACCCTTTGCAAAAACTGAAACTATTGTTGTATAGAGGTAATTGCTCTCAAAAGGGCCACTCTGTAGAGATTATGCTGTAATAAATGAAAATAAGTACTTTATACCAAACTGGCGTTTTTTTCTCCAATCTTAACAAAAAAACACAGAATAAGTGATAAAATAAAAGTTGAAACTGTAATGTACATGTATTTTTATTTTGTTAAAATATTCTATTATGTTTATGCATGTATTTTGAAGTATTATTGCAATCAATTTTTTTTGCCGATATACACTGTATATTACATAATTTCTTGCTTTGTTCTTGATATGTTGTTATCAAAATAAATTATATCATTTCTTTAAGACATGCGTTTGTTATTATCTTAACATAGTTTTTGAACAAATGACCCATGGATTCATAGATTGACTCAAAGTTTGTATTAGCTCCTTTTTTAGTACAAATGAATATGTATATGGTTGCAGGACAAGTAAATCATTGCACAACATTAAAGCAATTACTTTATATACTTGATACATCCCTAATGTTTTGTCACATACACAATATAATGTCATTCCAATCACCCATATTTTTAGACTTTATTTCATTATGGCATTTTGTTTTTCCCTTTACTGTAAAAAAAAGTCGTAGTCCACATGACCAAAAAGAAGCATCACCAGTCTTTGATAAAGGGGAGAAATAACACATCTTCCCAAAAGCAAATAGTATTACATGTACATACATTATATGTATATAAAGGAATAATTAAAAACTGAAACACCATTATACAGTATGAAATGTTATTATTCATATTAACAAATTTATTACACGGCCTTAAAACAGGAATATTCAAACCTTAATTCTAAATACTTCCGCTGAAAGATAACGGCCTGACTTTTTTTAGCAGTCTGTCAATACTTTATACTGTTTATTGAAAACTTCCAAATTTGACATTATCTAATAATGCTAAAACTGACTGCTTCAAAATGTAAGTTGACAAGTACAGACAGAAAATAAGGCAGGACACAGATTAATTTGTCCTGATGGCACAAAGATTTAAAAATATGTACTGACTGAATTTAATACCTTACAATATAAACCATGATTAGATGGCACAGATGTGCCGAAATCACATCTAATCATGGTTTGCACTGGTCACATGGGTAGAATCAGTTGCTGCTAGCAGGCTAAGGGATAATTGGTTATAATGTAAACCATGTTTAGAATAGTCTTAACTGTTGACTGACCAATTACAGCAATTGTCAATTTGAACACAGACTTCCAATATGTAAGCTGGGCTGCGTTTCATGGAGAGTGTTAAGTTTATCCTAAATCTTAGGACTTGTGAATAATTCGCTCTCCTGAAAAAAAAGTTACAAAATACATGTCGAAAAATATGTCAATGTTCGTTTGTCAAAAATGGATACATTCAGCAAATGTAGAAGGCAAATTGAACGGACACAGATTTTTATCTTGGGACCGATTGAAGACTTATTAGGACTCTCCATTAAACGCATACCGAGACTAGAAATTCAGCAGATTAAGTAGGAGTTCAGTTGTTAAGTACAAGATTTCCTTATGGCACATATCGTATAAAAAATACATTTCTATCATTATATAATCAATGTTAATCATGTTGAAAATAATATACATGTACTTGTATGTAAGATATAGACTTCATCAAATGTATAAAACCAAACTTAAGATATATACAGTCAAACCTGTGTTTAATATCACCTCTGAATAAAGGTCACCCTGTATATAAAGGCCGCTCTTTGAAATCCCTTCAATGATAAAAAAGAACAAAGTAACCTCTAAATAAAACCCACCTGTCTGTTAAAGCTATTTTCGGTCTCTTTTCTTTTGATGAACTTTGCTCACAGGGTTGACTGTACATTGTAATTGTAAGTCAAGACCACCTTCCATCCCCTCAGAGAGAAAATCTGTTGCTGTACCCCTGAATTAGCTGGGAAAACCCAAAATATTCTTATTTCGCAGTAAGTATATTGATTTTGCTCTGAGGGGACGTTCTCTTGTGCAATACAAAATTAATTTGGTCTGCGGGGATGTTTTCTTGAATACAATGTCTTGTAGTTCACAGACAAATTCTGTATGCCAGATAATTTGCAGCTTCAGTGCAAGAAAAAAATTTGCATCAAGAAAGTAAATTGAACATTTTTTTTTCAAGGAAGTGAAGCTTTCACTTTTCCTTTTAATTTCCAGTCCTGTCTGAAATGTTATGTTGTAAGTACAATTGAACCCCGAGCCAACCACTTTAATATCAAGGCAAAGAGATCACAATAGAGGAAGCTCTTTTTGTGGTATTTCAACACTGAAATCACTTTAACTTTAAATGGACTGTTCCAAATTCAAAAGTAGCGCCAATCTGTTACACAATTTCAGTAGGTTTATATCTCACAAGGACCTATATAACTTGACTCTTCTCAAATATAAACATCAGCAAATAAATGCTGTCGTACCTGATATTAAGCTGAATTGCGCCTGATATGTTTCTGTACTTATTTTCAGCACGTCGCATTTTAAGTAGTAACGTCACATGTATAATGATTACATTACATGTCTAAATATAGAATGTGAAACAGTGATTTTATTGCCTAATAACACACACTTCTACATTCAATTGCGAAAAATGTGTGCCTTGTTAGAATCAAATATAATAATACAGCTGGAAAAGATACATTTATATACAAGTCTTTATATAGTCTATAAATAATCAATGATATACAATGTAGTTATAATGTAATTTGTTTTCTTGTGATCTTCATCAAAAGGTTTAAATCTCATAAAATATGTAAAAGGTATTCAAAACTGGGAAACTGGTGGATATCAGCAAGAACATATTAATAACAAAAGCATATTAAATAATACTGACTATAAGCAAAATACAAAAATTGCACAGGGATATAAAAAAAGTATTTATTGAGCTTATATTTCTTATATGTCTCTATGAAAACTCCCGAAAATGTCCTTAATATATAATTTTTAAAGCAAAATGACTAAACATTGAATACTGTCAACCTGTCAAAAAACTGCATCAAAGTGTGTGCTATAAATTTAAATTTACAAATGGCACATGGTATAAAAGTGACATAATTCAAACTAAGAAAGTAAAAGGGATTTCAAATAAAAACCATCAAAACTTTGTCAGATTCTTATTATTTCTGCCTTTTCTCAATATGATCCATACAACAGTATCTCCTTACAAAATTTTAATAAATAGATTGATACATAAGCAAGGCAATTAAATCAGGTCAATAACGCATTCATGCATGTCATAACAAATTACTGTAAAATAGCAAAAAACAACTAGCTAACAAAAAAGTGTAATATTCATCATAACAAGTGAGCACCTTTAACAATGGCAAAAAATGTAAAATACATCAAGCAAACAAAAAATCATTTTTTTGGCATAAAAGCTTGTAGAAATGTAGGAAAAAATAAGAAAAAAAATTACATTTCACATTGCACATTTGTTTCATTTGCACCAGCCATGTACACAAGTATTTGTGTACATGTATTATGTAAAATGTCCAATAGTTGAGTTTTTATCCCCCTTTCAACACAAATCGCAATTATACTTCAATAATCTCATAGGTAATTAATTATACTGTACAAAATTGCGGCAGCTCTAAATAAAAGACATGGAAATTGTCAACCTATCCCACAACACAACACAACAAACCCTGAATTTCCTTAGCCCAGATTTCTTACCACAAATATCCCATAATCCCTGACCCACTATACCCCATTCCCCCCACATCAACTCCCACTCAATGTTAAAACACTTAAGTCCAAACATCAAATTTCCTTCCTTTTGAAGGACATGTTACAGAAATCATGAAAAATTTCGTACATTCCTTTAATTAAATTAAGCAACCTGACATAAGTACAAGCATGGCATCACATAAAAAAATCAAATACAGCAGTAGATCAAGTAAAAGCAGCTTTTAACAATAGAGACAACAAAATAATGAAACTATAAAACATGTAACTTGCTGATTTTTTTGACATGGACTTTCTCAGCTTCCATTTTTGGGTCTGTCCCGACTATTATCAATTTTTGGAATATAAAGATGAAATTTTAAAGTAATTTTTTCAATAGTATTCTAGAAGAAGGCCTTTCATCAATAATTTAAAATCTGTGACATGATTTTACTAATTTAAACAATAAATTAAAGCGAATATCTATTGCAAGTATAATAATAGTTAAGAAGTTTTTAATCTCAAAAAAAGCTTTGACCTTTGAACTTGGTATATTAATAGAATTTATGATCTTTATTCAAAATGAATACAAAATACATAATATATTAGGAATACTTATTTTTCAACTAAGCATTTTTAAAACTTTATCTGATCTTTTCTGATTGGGTAGCTATAACAAAAACATTTTAAATCTTAGAAAGTCAATACAGTATATCTACATTTTTCTATACTTAAAATGCAATGTATATACATGTTTTTCATGAATAATATTTAAGAACCATTTTATGAGATACTGCATGAGATAATACACAAGATAATTTATCGAGATAATACAAGAGATAATTCATTGAGATAATGCATGAGATAATTAAATGAGATAATAAATGTGATTATTTATGAGATAATGCATGAGATAATTTATCTCAATAATCATGTGACAAATGCAGTGGAAACATTATCTACAAAATCTATACTAAAGTGATTGTCTACGAGAAACAAAGTAGAAAATACAAAAGTAACATATTCTATAAACTCATATTTTTTCTATTTTTTTATAAAAGAAAATTGTGAATTTCTTTTTGCTCTAAAATAATTTTACAGCTCATATAAAACTAGTTGTCCATAAATTTTCTATAATTTATATAAAAGTTAGTTTTTTTCCTATAAAAATGAAATAATTGATACAAATCTAACAGTGGGTACAAAAATAATACTTCTATTCATGTTTTACTTGATTCTATAATTAATGCATTTAATACAAATGTAAATCATGTGCAGTGATAATTTTGTTTCAATGGCGGACAAAGGATGATGGCTGACTTTGTAAAATGAAATTAATTATGATTAATAAATAGGTGTAGTTCTATACATTCAAAATACTGAATATGATGGAAAAATACTATATGTATCCTAAAGAAATATACATTAGGTATTTTCATTCATTTATATATCTTCAGAATTTGTTTTCATGAATCGTTTGCAATTAACAAAAATGTATCTCAATATTTAACATCATATTTTAATGATTTTTTCTTACATTGAAATTTTTCTGTATTTTTTAAATGAGAGCCATGCACTTCATACATTATACAAATATAATGGTTAACAGTAAATCAGTGTATACTATATTAGTGTCCTTAACTATGAAATAACCTATGCCATTCTATGTGGATTAAAGTATGGTGGAGGTAGACGGTATGGTGGTGGTTCAGTGTTCTGTGAATCTCCTCTATATGAAGGTGGAGGGGGCTGATCATCGTCCTCCCCTGAAAACATATCATCATCTAACATTGCTGCACGATAGGGCGGGGCTTGCCGTCCATGAGGTGGAACAGCAGGCGGAGTCTCTGTTAAATAGTCTGATGGAAGCACAAGAGGTGTTTTTGGTTTTAATGAGGGATCAACCATTTCCAGTTCATCTGGGAAGATAATTGGGCGTCGATCTTCAAGGAAGGCGGGTTTATCTGAATCTTTGATTTCTTTGCTTGGTCGTCTGTGTCGACAACAGATTAAAAGTAATAAAGCTATAATAACTATAACTAATATGGCAATTAAAGCAGGAAGAACAATTTCTATCCACATTCTGTTATCAGTTTCAGCAACAGGAGATTGGGTGGGCGGAGCTATGGATGAAATTGGTAAAAGACACGCCCCCAAAAATTCCAGACTTGTATTCATTGGTATGTAGTCCGTAAATAATGCTAAAAATTGGTCTGATATTGTTCCATTCTCATCAGTGAGTCTATCATAGAGATTTTGAATCTCTTCTTTCTGACAAGAGGTCCCTATCAAGGAATTATTACTCCAAACAATCAACACAGACCCTTTCTCCACACTAGAAAAAGACAAAAAGTTCAACTCGTCATCTTCATAGAAGTCTGCTAGTTTTCTAGCTACCTGAATCAAGTTATTCCTGTCATCAGTAAATTTTTCATAACTGCCATTCAACATTACACTTATTTTATGATTCACATTTTTTTCGTACTCGTATGTCAATGTTATCGCATCTTTGGCAACCTGACCTTTTGAATCTTTCGCGATAAGAGTAAACTCACTGATCCTTTTACCTCCTTCTGAATCATTTCGTAGAGGAATTCCATAAAACGTTTGCGTACTTTCGTTGAACATAAGCCAAGAACCTTTGGGAAACGGTTTACTGTAAGTCAGACTGAGCCGCAAAGTTAGATTTCTCGTGTTACCGTCCTCTTTGTCGGAGAAAGTATCTTCCGGGATCTGGTATTCAAAGTATCGACCAACCACTACATTAAGATGGTCTATGGATTTCACCAATTTTGGGGACTGGTCAGGTGCAGCTGAAAAAATAGAATTAAAACTAAGTCAATGTGCTTTCAAATTCTTACTCTTTATATAGACTAGTTGAAATATATTATATAGTAACAATATTCATGCTTTTCTTATGAAAATAAAATATCTAGAAATACAATATTTTATATGGAAATGATACAGCTTATATAAAAACAAGAGCTGTCCGTAAGACAGCGCGCTCGACTTTTTTAGTGCTTGCCTATAATACAAAACATTGACAGTTAAGGGCCATAATTCAAATAAAATCTTTGACAGAATTACCTTCTCCTGGACATGTTTGGGAATCATGATTGTAAACAAGTATTCCAACTTTCAAATTAATATCTCAAACAGTTCAGTCAAAAAGTGGACTGGTACTAAAAACTTAACCAAGATTCTAAGTCGATAAAAGGCCTTAATTTTTAAAACAAATCCTTGACAGAGTTACCTTCTCTTGCGTACAGATGGGGGTAATGATGTGAAATAGCATTAAAAGTTTCAAAGCAATATCTCAAAGGGTTAAGGCAATAAGTGGATTTTACCCATATTCAATGTATTTTCTAAGTCAAAAAGGGGCATAATTCTGTCAAAAACCTTGACAGAGTTATGTCCTCTTGTCTGTTGATGAAGGTCGTGATGGTAAACAAGTATGGTCAGTTTCAAAGCAATACCTCCAATGGTTTTGAAATAAAGTGAGGTGGTACAAAAAACTTAACCAAGATTCTAAGTCGATAAAAGGCCTTAATTTTTAAAACAAATCCTTGACAGAGTTACCTTCTCTTGCGTACAGATGGGGGTAATGATGTGAAATAGCATTAAAAGTTTCAAAGCAATATCTCAAAGGGTTAAGGCAATAAGTGGATTTTACCCATATTCAATGTATTTTCTAAGTCAAAAAGGGGCATAATTCTGTCAAAAACCTTGACAGAGTTATGTCCTCTTGTCTGTTGATGAAGGTCGTGATGGTAAACAAGTATGGTCAGTTTCAAAGCAATACCTCCAATGGTTTTGAAATAAAGTGAGGTGGTACAAAAAAACTTAACCAAGCTCAATACACTTTCTAAGTCAAAAAAGGGCCATAATTCTGTCAAAAAACCTTGACAGAGTTATGTACTCTTGTCTGTAGATGGAGGTTATGATGGTGAACAAGTATGGTAAGTTTCAAAGCCATACTTGTAATACTTCTGAAATAAAGTGGGGTGGTACGAAAAACTTAACCAAGGTGTGACGCCAACGCTAACGCTAACGCCGACGCCGACGCCGGGGCGAGTAGGATAGCTCCCCTTTTCATAGAAAAGTCGAGCTAATAATTTACATTATAATTTCCATACAAAATCATTTATAAATCATCATAATTATTCAAATCAATTTAAGAAAGTAAATAGCAACAAAAACCAAAAGAAGAGATGAAAAAGGATTTGGTTTATACAGATTTTTTTTTCTAGTTCGATTGTGTATGAAGCTATAAGCTTATAGACACGCTTTAAATCCATTCCTGGAACCAACCAGTACTAAGCAATGATTGTAAAGTTTTTTGCTCAAGGACACAACAGTTTGCCTCTGATAGGGTTTAAACCCATGCGGTTAGCGGTCATTAGATTACTAGTCTGATGTGTTAACCACTAAGCCATGCCACCACTTAATTTTGAATGAGAACCATAAACATAACATTTGATATGCTGGAACCAAGTGATTAGACTTTGCCGCCAATACAGCCAGCCAGTATAGAGCCAGAATAATGATGCTCTATGGGGTATGACAAGCTTTTGTCCTGTTTACAGCTCAATTTTAATGTTTTGATATTGAAACCTTAACTGTTCAAAATTAAGAGCATAACTGATTATTTAAACATACTCAGTAGGTTATAGGTTGAATAATTTAAACCAGAAAAATCAAATTTCATTTTTATTTTTGCAAGAAAAAATTTAGTAATAATGCTTAACTGAATTAGAAACATCAGTTCTGTAGGTTTTCCTTCATTAATAGTCTTTATTGAATTAGTTAAAAACTGTGATTTATTCTAAATGGTGCAAGTATCAAGCACATAAAAATGAGCATTAACACATCACAAACAAAGCAAAGCAATACAAAGTTAAAAAAAAGGTGAATAACTGAATTCTCAAGATCACTCAGGCAATGCAGGAAAATTCATATGACAACATAATTATACTGGAGTAAAGCTTAGTTCTGCTAATAAATACATGTACATAAAATATATTAGTAACAAGATATCAGAAAACTGTCATTAAATGTTATTTTATGAAAGTCTTTAAGTCATGCAGAATGGAAATCTCATGCAAAATACACGATTAATAAGCACATAGAAAATATCAAATACCAAGAATGCATAATAAATATAGAATACATAATTTATACGAAGTCACATCATGTCTACTCAAATATACCATCAAATATAATATTTAAATGAGCTTCTACAATATTAAAATTAGATATATGTTAAATGTTTATGAGATTTGGTTTCGTTTATTCATTCACAAGTATTTTTTCTGTCAAGCATTTTGTTTTCTTTCATACATTATTCAACAAAATTAGTACATTGCCACTACCTTTCTTATAAATTAAGAATAGACAAAAATTAATTAACTTTTGAGGGGTTTCAAAATTCAGCATCCAGTACGTTAGACTTCAATAATTTTGCAGGATGGCATGGATCTATATGCTTGGGACTAAGACAAAATAATAAAGGGGAAACAAATTTAAACCTTAGTCAAGTCAACATTGCTAATATTACTCAAATCTAAATAAACTGCCACAAACAGCCTTTCTAATTTCAAAAAAGATGTCAGTTTCATCTCCTGGATTTTCAACCTTTGAGAAAGAAACTATGAAAATTAAACAAAGACATATGGTTTGAACAATAAAATATGATAAATTTGAATAATTGCATTTGCATAACTGTAAGAAAAACATTACGAAAAAAAGACAAAAAAATAGAGTGATGAGAATCTAGAACAAAACTAAAAGCAACAATACTATCTAAATGTTTACCAGTAGATACAACTCTTGTACTTGACAGAGATGTTAATGAATATGTCTCTGATACTCTTGTTGGTGAAATAATTGTAGCTGCAACAACTGTTGACATCACTGAAGCTTCTGACGATGTAGATGGTGTAGTTATTTGAAATGAAGTTGTTAATGCTTCGGATGTCGAATACGTTGCTGAAAATCTAGAAGTAACTTCTGGAAAACTTGGCGTCACAACAGGTAATGAGTCTGAACTTGATGCAGAAGGTGATATTGTGTCAATAGTCAAAAAAGAAGAGATAGTGACTGATAGAATGCCAGTTGTAGAAACCATTGGTGAACTGAGTACTGAACTTAAAATATCAGATGCATTAGTTGTAGTAAAAGTTTCCAATGATGTGACTGAAGAAAATGTTGATGAAAAGATATCGCTGTGGTAAGAAGACACTAATGATGATGCTGTTGATAATGAAGGAGTCAAAGTAGTTTTTTCAATTGGTAAAGTATTTACTGAACTTGAATTTGAAATAAAATCAGAAGAAGTTAATGTTGATGACACCACTGATGGTGCAGAGATGGTCGTATATTCTGAAGATGGTGTAAATGATGGTGTCAATGTCTGTGAAGACTTCAGAGATGTCTTTTCTGTAGACTGTGAATAAAACCTTGATGTAACTGAATCAATTATAAAATCTGATGTTGAGTTGAGTGCTAGGTAACCTGATGAAGTTGACATAAATGATGTTTGAAAAGTTGATGTCTCCAAATAACTTGAAGGTAATGAAACTGATTCCATAGACAAAAAGTCAGATGAAAAGTCAGATGAATTTGCAACAACTGTACTAAATGTAGAAACAAATGATGTTGAAAGTAATAATGATGTTAATGACATTGATGATTCAAAAGTACCTATAAAACTAATTGACGGTGATGAACTAGTAATTGCAAATGGTATGCTTGTAATCTTTACAGGAGATGAAAGCAAATATGAAGATGAAGATGTGGATAATGGCAGTCCTGATGAGAGAAAAAGTTCAGATTGTGAAGAACTGAAACTTGATATTTCTGACAATGTTGTAAATACAATGTCTTTTGATGAGGTCATAGATTGTTCAGAGACTCTGGATTCAATGGAGGAAGTGAGAATGCCAGAAGAGACTAAAGGAGACATAGAGGATATAACTGCTGAATAAGATGATCCTATTCTTGATGAAGATATAAAAGAAATATTTGATGTAAAAGATGTAGAGTACCTTTGAGATGGTGGAATGTAAAATGATTCAGAAGTAGTGATATCAAGAAGAGTTGTCTTACTTGATGAAAATATTGCATCAGAAAAGGAGAAAGATGTCAAACTTGGTGTAGGCCAAACTACCACAGAATTGCTACTGCTCTTTTTTGTGAGTGAGAAAACAACCGATAACTTTGTGGTGGTTGGAATAAATGAAGTTTGAGAGATTGCAATTGAAGATGATGGTAAAATCACAGTTGTAGGAAAAGACAATAAGGAAACATCTGAATAAGAAATTGTTGGAGATAAGACAGAATAAGATTTGCTGACAAATAAAGGTGATGATGATAATTCAGTATTTGTTGTAAACAATGAAGTAAAACTATCTGAAAATTCAAAAAAATCACTAGTAACACTTGAGCTCAAACTGATGGAGAAAAAAGAATCAGGTTGTGTGCTCAGTGGTATTACTGAAAATAGTGAAGTTGGCAAAGATGCTAATGATGAAGAGGAAGTTATAAATGGGATTAAAACCTCTGTAGAGAAAAAGAATGAAGAAGATAATAATGACATATCAGTTTCAGTTGACAACATTTCAGATAACGTTGTTGGCACTGGTGGTGAATATGTTGGTGTTGCAGTTCGTCTGTGTCTTGAATGAGCTTGACGTCGGACACGTTTCGGCAAAGGTCTATCTGTATAAACATACCAGGCAATCACATCAAAGCCAATCTCCTTAGTGACTCTTCCAACTTCAATGTTATGCTGCATAACTTGGGTGAAATCTTCTACTTGATCAAACTTCTCACATGCTAGATGCCATGACAATTCTAAACTTTTAGACAAAGACTCGATTGCATTTCCTGGCCCAGCTGTCAAAATATACTTTCCATTATATCTCAAACCCTGAACATCGGATTCCTCCTTATCAATGAAAATCATATTATGATCTTTAGAAATAAAATTTGCCCACTTGTTTTTAAGAATGTCTTCTTGAGCAGATGTAAGGCTATCAATCATATATAAAATCAAGCTGGCATAAAAAACTGTTTGATCACCTAAACATATATTTGGTATTCCATATCCAGGGCTCTCAGTGTCAGTGTTTTTGTTAGATTTGGGAAGGAAAATATTGTTTAAAGTGGTATCTAAGTCAATAATGTTTTCTGCTTTTTCTTTATCATAGCTTTTACTTGCTACAGCACCATGCTCTGTGAACAACAATTCTTCTGAAGTCTTTGTAACAATCTGGCTTTGAAAACCCTTGTCTGAGAAGAAAGTTGGTGTATTAACAGCACCTTTGTTGCTGGGGACTATCACACGCAAATCCCTGTGAGGACTTATACTTAACTGCATAGATGAAAATATTTCAGTTTTGAGCAATGGAAGTTCATCACTGTTATGAACATTGTCACTTCTAGAATAATATGGCATTAAGTGCTGCAAAGGTCTATCACTGTACTGAACCCTGTCAACTCTGGAGTTATACTGCATAGATGAAAATGAATATCTGGAAGGCATAAAGAGAATATCACTCTTATAAATATGTGCATTGTTAATAAAATTAGATGGATAATTTGCTGCAATGCTAGAAAATTGTTGGTGTACATCACTCATAGGCAAAATGTTAATTGAAGCTGAAGTATATTGCATAGCTAGATATGAGTTGCTAGAAAGCTTGTCATGCATATTTTTGTTAGGAAAATACTTGGCAACACTGTCAAACTGCATAGCTGGCTACAAGGCACCATAAGACAACACATGCTCTGAACCTGAATCTAGCATACCAGACTTATTTTCTACTACTGTACCATGCCTGGATATATCATACTCCACATACAACCCTGCGTTACCATTATGCATGTTAGTAAATCTCCACTTTTCTTTCTTTCCATGCTTAGAAAAAGTTTTTCTACCCCTAGATTCCGCCGATATCAAGGGCTCCATAACATTAATGTGAAATGTTCGGGAGAGTTTGTCCTGACATTTTGAAACTGTTGGGTCTATACACTGGGCTCTCATTCTCAATGTGTACATGCCCACATCTTCTGTCTTTGGATAGCCAATCAGCATACTCGAATTTGTGTCAAAGGTCAACCAGTTAGGAAGTTTCCTTTGACCTCTCTGTACCATCTAAAATGGAGGTAAACAGGAAATATCATTCTGGAGGAAAAATCTTACCATCTTAACAATGATTAATATTACTTGTCAGTTTGGTAATTACATTTTTATAGAAAAGATGACTGTTCTTACAATACTTTAAACTTGCATCTTCAACATTTTGCATTTTTTCTTTTCTTCATATTCATGAATGCACATTTGTGAATATGCATCATCATCATAATAAAAGTCGAAAGTGTTGCTGAATAAAATATGATATTGCTTATTAGGCACATATATTTTATTCATGATAACTATAAATTTTCTAAGGAAGTAATTTGCAAGTATTAGCAACAATTAATCTTACTCGTATAACACAAGTTCTACAGTATTCAGTTATCACATAGTCGGTGGTTCTAATAAGGTGCCTGTTCATGCCTGAAATAAGAGGCTCATAGGGAAGACTGGGCTTGCCTAACTATGTTGCCTCTTTAAATAAAGTCTTTATTAATATTATTATTATTATTAAATAATGCACGAAAGGGCACCTGAGGTCTTCCTGCACCAGTAAAGCTGGAAATGTCGCCATATGACCTATACTGTGTCAGTGTGACGTAAGACCTTATCAAACAAATAAAAAGTTATCACATAATACATTATGTAACAAATCGACGTATAATGCACAGAAGGGCACCTGAGGTCATCCTCCATCAATAAAGCTGGAACGTCGCGATATGACCTATACTGTGTTGATCTGACGTAAAACCGAAAACAAAACAAACAAACAAACAAATCGATGTATCAAACTCACCCTGTAAATTTTATATGTTGACTGAAAGGCTTCATCCCCAATCTGGTAATCAAATTTCTCTCCAACTATGGCTGACACATCATCTAGATTCAGTTCCTCTTTGGTTTCTATGGTTACACACAATAAGGTCAAGGTCACAATAATGTTCAGCAATGCCATCCTTCAGCAAAGGTCAAGAGATCATGCTTGCATTTAAATGAACCTATTCCTGAAAATAGAATAGAAAGATGAGAAGAAGTGTATATTATGAACACCTCATACATAAAATCATCAAAGAAAGCTGGGCCTTTCAAAGAACCATATAAAAATCATAGGAACTCATCACAGAACCTTATAATGTAAGTCTTACTTAAATTGTCCTCTGAGATTGGTCTGACAGGGACACTTTTAGATGTGAAAATAATTAGCATCTTAATGTAATACATTTGTGAATATTATTTTTAGTTTTATTTCATACTGTTAAATGTAACTACTAAATGGTGCAAAAAGTTTTAATCATTTGTTAGAAAATGCCTTAATTCAGGATAAAAACCTTATTAATTAAAGTCTCATTGTTTAACCATAAAATGTCTCTCTTTCTTATGTTTTCAAGTTTATAATTGACAATTTCTGTCAATGACTTTAATTTGGCAATCGTGCCTTTTCGTTAAGCAAATGTGGGGGAAAAAAAATTGTTTTTTGTCTTTGTGAATGGGGCCTTATACAGGTAGAATATGGTAAATAAGCATTATTATAGTTTACCCTAAAGCTATAAAAAAAAAAAAATTGTGGCCTTTTTTATGCACCTAGTTATAATAATTGTTGTGACCTTTTTTATGCACTTACATTTGATACATACTTAATATTTGAACATTTAATGTGTTGGTGGCAAATTATTATCTACCGTTATACTTAATGCAGACCAAGATCTGAGCCAGCACATCTGTCCCGTCTGATCATGGTCTGCACTGTTAGCTATCTTACATATTCTTAATCCCCCCTCTAAAAACTGATGAATGGTATTGTCCAGATTGAAAATTGGACTAGTCCATGTAAGATATTTTTATAAATTTTCATTTATATTAAATTTACATAGCGCGCTTATTTAAGATAAATTTGAAAAAGAACAAGAGCTGTCCGTAAGACAGCGCGCTCGACTTTTTTATTGCTTGCCAATAAAAAAAGTTTTTGCAGTAAAAGGCAATACAAGAATCTCTGTATTTTTAAAGTGAACTAGTTGTTTGATACCCTTGAATATTACAGCAATGTTTATATGACATAATTTATGGTAAAGTGAACAAGTGGATAGGAATGAATTTTTTTAGATTTTTTAAGTTTTTTAGTGCTTGCCTATAATACAAAACATTGACAGTTAAGGGCCATAATTCAAATAAAATCTTTGACAGAATTACCTTCTCCTGGACATGTTTGGGAATCATGATTGTAAACAAGTATTCCAACTTTCAAATTAATATCTCAAACAGTTCAGTCAAAAAGTGGACTGGTACTAAAAACTTAACCAAGATTCTAAGTCGATAAAAGGCCTTAATTTTTAAAACAAATCCTTGACAGAGTTACCTTCTCTTGCGTACAGATGGGGGTAATGATGTGAAATAGCATTAAAAGTTTCAAAGCAATATCTCAAAGGGTTAAGGCAATAAGTGGATTTTACCCATATTCAATGTATTTTCTAAGTCAAAAAGGGGCATAATTCTGTCAAAAACCTTGACAGAGTTATGTCCTCTTGTCTGTTGATGAGGTCGTGATGGTAAACAAGTATGGTCAGTTTCAAAGCAATACCTCCAATGGTTTTGAAATAAAGTGAGGTGGTACAAAAAACTTAACCAAGCTCAATACACTTTCTAAGTCAAAAAAGGGCCATAATTCTGTCAAAAACCTTGACAGAGTTATGTACTCTTGTCTGTAGATGGAGGTTATGATGGTGAACAAGTATGGTAAGTTTCAAAGCCATACTTGTAATACTTCTGAAATAAAGTGGGGTGGTACGAAAAACTTAACCAAGGTGTGACGCCAACGCCGACGCCGACGCCGGGGCGAGTAGGATAGCTCCCCTTTTCATAGAAAAGTCGAGCTAAAAATCCAAAACCAGACGATGTTATATACCAAATATCTAAGCTCTTACTCTCAGGGTTTTTAAAAAGAAGATTTTTTAAGTTTTTTCTTTCGGTTGCCATGGCAACCAGAGTTCTGCATGGAATTACATTCTTTGAACAATTTTCAAAGGTGACCTTCCATAGGAACATTCATATTAAGTTTTGAAGAAATTGTCTAAAAGGTTTATGAGGAGATGTTCTTTAAAGTAAAACTTTAAGGACGGACAGACGACTGACGGAATTGCGATCACAAAAGCTCACTTTGTAACAGGTGAGCTAAAAAACTAACAGACTGCTACGTCAGATAAGATTATTTCTATAAAACTGAATAATTTTCATTGCACATAATTATATTTTACACTGTACATAGATCAGTATAGGCTATCAAACAGCTAAATCACATTTTCAACACTGTTTTACCATTTTGTAATGACTCTTTTTCTTACTCAGAAATAAGAGAAAATATCTAACAATATCTCAGACTGAAAGATGGGCCATTTAGACTTTGGCATTGATTATTGGGCAAAAGAATCTTTGGTATCTACTCAACAGATTCCAAACTTTGACCTGAAACAACATTCACAACTCTAAATAGCCAGACTGAAATCTTTCAAAATTACTGCAGGATCACTGAATTCTGTAGGGAAATTAATGTAGTTTTAGCAAACATTACCATTTTTTTCTTTTTCTCTTTCCTTTTTCTTCTTTCAAATAAATCAATACTTTAAGTTTCATAGTTTT
This sequence comes from Ruditapes philippinarum, assembly GCF_026571515.1. Classification (NCBI taxonomy): domain Eukaryota; kingdom Metazoa; phylum Mollusca; class Bivalvia; order Venerida; family Veneridae; genus Ruditapes; species Ruditapes philippinarum. The sequence goes on along the minus strand of NW_026861682.1, from coordinate 75,786 downwards.
TATAACATTATTTAAAAAAACAAAAACATTGAAGAACAAATCTGTTAGGCTAAGTTTTTTTTAAAACTATAAATATGAAATATTTACTGGTAAATACATGAAATAAGAAGTCTGTAAAATAACAAATTTCAATATTATGCTGTTATTTAAACTTAATTCACTATTTCTTTGATTCCAATATAATTGTATTAATGTGTATATTTTCTACATCAGCACATACATGTAAATTTTCCTGCCCTTGTTGTTTACAACTTACTATACTTAAAGACAAACAAGACATTTTGCTTAAAGAGACATTTAAATTAACAAACTAAAATCTTTTCTTCTTCAGGGATAAATAACCAATAATTGGGCTGCTCTTTTTCATAAACAAAGTCAAAATGCAGGTTTCCCTAACATTATGTAAATCAAAAGTCCTGTTCCTAACAAATACTATATGGCTGTCTTTATGTCTATGATGGTAAAATTTTTAGTCTGCACGGGTCATGAAAACAAAACTGAGCAAATTTTTGTCTGCGGTGAGTCTAAGTCCGCAGTGTTGCCTGATTGTACAAAATCTGCGCTGAGCGAACTGTATAAACATTTTTCAACAAAATTTTTACTCAATCTTGAATGTATAATATTGTGGCAACAAAGTCGTAATTGCATTAATAATGTCGCCAGGTTACAGCCTAAACCCTTGTAAAATCATCAATGTGGTGTTACCAATTCTTTTCTGTAAGCATCCTTTTTTTCATTTCCTTTTCATTTTTATAGCGTTCTTATTAAAATCTACTATAATTATACTTTAGCCTTTTTGCACAGAAACTTGGAGAATCACTGTTAAATCCAAACAAACACTTTGAAACAAATTTATTAATATTCCTCAAAATAATGACACACAGTTCCACGTTTCAAAAAGTTCTGATTTTCAGTGTTGACCTATTTTATCTCATTTTTTATTCATATACTTTTACACCAGTATCGCTCTAAGGTGACAGAATACTTTGTTCAATATAATATACATGTATTTACAAATCTTTTACCAACTGCCTGTGGCTGCAAATTACCACCAAATACCAAGCACACATATCACAAACTGTTTCACTGTATTCCATTAATATTTTATACATGTAAACATCTGTTCCATTAATAGGGAAACTGTTCTGGATAATTAATTCCAATATTCCCCCTAGAAACTAAAATAAATACATGAAGACTGGTTTTTCAAACATGTATATTTTACAGTACAGTTACTCTGAAGTGGTATAAATATAAATACTGCAAGCTAGTGGAAGTCTCCAAGAAATATGGTATTTTACTTTGGAAAAAAAAAAGAAAAAAAAATTCTTAGGAAAAAAACACATGGCCTTCAAAGAGTCCACATCATTTTATTGGGATATTCTATGTTTATACAACAACATCTTGTGCCATTCTAAGGTAACCAGACTGTATGTCTATACTTCCAGAAGAAAATAATCAAACAAGCATCTTCTAAGTAAACAGACAGGGAGAATTTTACCAATAATTGTTACATGTACATCTTAGAAGTCAATTTAAATAAATTAAAGCCTTGTTAAAGTCCCTTGCATTTCATGTCAATGAATACTACTGGCATGTAGATTTTGGTTCTCCAAAACAATTTTATTTTCCTCTTTTTTCTTTTTTTTCTCCATTAACCCTTTTAGGTGAATAAAAAGTGTCACTACATGTATATACTGTACAAACTGTTAGCTCATTAAAACACAAAGATAGAAAACCCCACCTATTCTGGTGGCTTTAAAAAAATACAATAGAATAATTTCTTTTTTCATTTAACCATTTGAAATCACAATCAACAAATCAAATTTGACTTACACTCAATTAATCAGACACATTGCTTTAATTATGACTTCATATGTCTCAGACATCACTGAAGTTCCTAATTCCATTAGGACCAGTTTAATGCATTGTTAACCGGTATTAAACTGAAATAACTGTCAATGTTATAGTATTAAAATTCCATTAAATATTAATCCATGTAGTAATTTCAAATTCAAACGGAAACATTATTCTTTAACATCCATTGTATTGTTTTATACTGAATCACTGATATTCAATACCTAACTCTTATTTGTTATTCCATCATCAAAACCATCTCCTATACAATCAGTATAATAACAATAAAAATCAATTTACCTAGCACAGTATTTCAATCCAAGTAAAATATTCCCAATTCAAATGTATCTAATCAGATAACATGCAGAAATTATGCATGCAGTTTACACTCCCGAGCCTTGTTCTGAATAATCACCTTTGTTATAACAAATATTGCCGAGCACTGCTAACAGAGTATCATTAGGCTGGTAATTAATATCCCATGTCAAAACTATCAATGGAGATGAAACAGGTTTCCTTTGTTGAAATGTCGACTAAACAACAAAAAACACCAAACACCATTATGCTCGACAGCTTCCAGGAAAACACCATAAAACAACAAAGTAATACAGCAACCCTGGTGTACTGTAGTTTGTTTTATTCCTGTGAGAAAATAAACTTAGGCCAATAAAAAAAGAAGATAAATGTTCTGTTTCTTGTCACCCCACATAGGGCAAATATGTTGAAATTACTCTTATTTTTATAAATTAAATCATATACATTTTCAAATTATAATAATCATAATTCATATGTTTATAAATTGTAAAAAAAAATGTCCTACAAAATGATAACTGTTCCTCACTATCAAATTTAAACATTTAATAAATTAAATTCCAGAATATATATATTCCTACACTGTGTCTTAAAAATCTAAGAGAACATAAAACACATATAACAAGAGCTTGACATAATATGTGTAATGTGTAACCCTTGTACACAGATTATACACAGATCAAGGTCAGCAAAATCTGATTTTGACTTATTTTCCCTTTAATCTAAAGCATTTCTTTACTTCTGGATTATTTTTTTTTTATAAATTGTCGGACTAACAGTGTTGCTTTTGCCAGCACTGCGGAATGATGATAAAGATTTTATTATTTATTTTATGAATGATGTATTTTCATTGGATAATTGTGTAGCTCTTATATTTAATGGCTACTGAAATTTATGAATCAATCTTTTTGTGTTTTTTTTTATTGAAACAAAAAAATTGTGCAGCATTTCTGTGGTTATTAAAATTTCTGACATGTTATATGGTTATATAATACAGTAAATGTTTGTTTGTTATATAACCATTCATACCTAGCCATATAAACCATAAAAAAATCTTTATAACTAGTAATATACCAGTAAATCAAAGTAAATGTCAGAGCTTCAAGAATTTGAATAAATACAAATCCACTACATTAGAGGAAATCAATTTTTGACGTATAAGAATATGGTTCTGGCACAAAAAAGCCATGGTAATGACAATTTGATTCAATATAATATACCCTACAGACACTTAAGACTTCTCTGTAGAAATTCTGACCTTCTGAGAGTAATGAAGAGGAAAATTGTTTTGAAGTAAATCCGAACACAAATCTGAAAACTGAAGAAGAAAAAAGTTCTTGATAATAATAATCCTGCATGGAACCTTTTCTTTGTCTACCAAATCACAATCTCTCAACTAACACCAAAGAAATACCTTAAAGCAGCATGTTTCCAGTTTTGAGTATTTTTTATGAAAACTTATTAAAATTGCTGTAAATAGTTAAAATACTGTCAAATGTACAAATCAAGTGATTTTAGCTGGTATGAAAATATGCAGAAATTTCTACAACTGTGTTAGTAAGGGAGTGGAATCTTGATAATTGTAGTAACTAAAATCTGTCATATTTGCATCTTACATTAAACTTATTTGATTACTTGTTGCATAAAAATACATATTTTACATACAAATCCACGCAAAATGGTGTTTTTCAGTAAGAAACTCTGACATATTCAAATAATGTTATTAACAACATCAAAATACAAAATAGTAAAACATTCCATTTGTTTATATAGTAGCAATAATTCATAATTAAATTCAAGTTATTAACTAAATGACTAACAAGAGTATTTTCCCCCTAATACTTCAACACAAAAACTAATATTCTCAAAATTAATGCAATTTACAGTAAACATTCTGATATAGGTACCATAAAAACCTGTCAGAATGAATGTTTAACCCTGTGATGATAGATCTGTGCCTCTCATCATAACACTATAGCCTGGGAAACTCACTTCTAATTACTCCAAGACATGCCTTGAAGACAGCAACATGTTTAATGAGTATTCCTGAGTATGCTACCCTCTTCTTTATGTGAACAATCTCTGAGAGGCACTTGTACATGTCGGTCTTTTAATTACACAAGGATGCAGCTTAATAGCATACGTAAACAGCTAAATACCATACGTATGCCGCTACAGTTACTTACCTTGCATGTGAAGCTGTCAGATTTGTGCAATTTTGACATGACCAACCTGATAGAAAATCAGGAAACCTTTGCCAGAAAAAGCTCTATATTATACCTTCCATACTAATTAAATGTCAGGAAACATAATTACTGAAGAAAAATAAACAATTTTACCCAGACTACAAAGAATTATTCAACCCTTGAACTCTGTTATAACTTGTTTTGAAATATTATCAGACTTCATACATGAAGAAGGCCAAAATAATTGCATGCAGTACAAAACATTTTGTATTCTGTATGATTATCTACTCTACTCTATTCTCAATCATGATCTTTAAATAAATCTAACCTTTCAGCGAGAAAAATAATCAAAAACCTTTCAAACAAAATAGAGCAAAAGCTGTCCAGGATCAGACTGCACACTTGAATATCCTCAGTGCTTGACAGTTAAAGAAAAGGGACATAAATCCATATAAAAAAATAATTCAGAGTTGTGGGACCTTTGCCCATCATGTAAGATAATCACACAGAGAACAAATGTGTGAAGTTTCAACCCAATCCCTAAAGTAGTTTTGGAGATACCAACTTGCAGCAAAAACTAAATTACAAAGTTATAATGACAGCTATGGCAACTACAAATACAACTATGTACATTGTACATAATATTAAGAAAAAGAAGTAAGATATAGTATAAACAACCAAAACTTTCTCTTACCAATTTTACATATTATTTTCCAAAGTAAAATGAACAATTATCCCCTGCATATTTTCATAGATTCTCTAATCCCCAGTATAATATATTGTATGAGCACAAAGTCAATAAAACCATTATAGTTCTGACAGCCCATGACAATATTCAATTAACTTCTACCAGATCTTATCCTACATGACTGACATTGGTTAACCATGTTAAAGATTTTAAGATGTTACAACTTTCCCCTGCAATTTTGTTTCCATATGTTGGCAAACTTTCTGTCTAAGCTATCATTGGGTTTTAGATAGTGGCAACAGAAATGATTGGTTCCACCAGATCAAGCCTTATGGTGAGCCTTAGTGTGAATTAGAAATTCTTTGAGTGACCTTGTCCTTTGAGTGTAGTGACCTGAATGCTGCACTCTGCACATCATGTCATAGTGGTGATTATTTGTGGCAAGTAATTTTAAAAGCTTTCAAATTGTCAATATGTAATGGAACGAACATGAAGTGTGGGCTTTTAAAAATTTGTTCTGTGCCTTTGACCTTTTGGTAGCAACCTGTTTGATGTGCCAGCTCTGTCATAATGGTGAATGTTTGTGTCAAGTTATCTTAAACCCTTTCAACAATCTAAAAGTCAAAAGTTAATTCACTGGAATTCCATTTTGTGTGACCTTGACCTTGGGAAAGAAATATGGATGTTGTGAAGAGCTTAGACAGATGGACTAGCAGAGGCCATTCTATAATTTACTGGCCAAGCAGCCATGCATTTATAGAATCATGTAAAATGGGCATCTCACAAATTTATTATTTAGCAATTAGATTGTTAAAAGTTTGTGTTTCTTAAACTTGAACTGAAAGATGACATGAAATTAATGCCAAAATTTAATACTTTGAACTAGTAATAATCATTACAGTCAACAAATTAAGCTGTACCCTAATTGTTAAGATAAACTTAAGTATTTTGTTTTGCTTACCAAGATATGGTCAATTTCCACATAGGGACCTTTTCAGGACTTTTTGTCCCCCCAATGGTCGTTGTTACCAACATATGGCACAATTTGTCAGTCTTTAAAACTGATTGTATTCTGCCATGGTACATTTACATAATTACATTTCTGAAAATGAAAAATGTTCTAGCCAGGAGACATGAATCTTATCTGTTATGAATAAATAAAAATACTGTTACATAATTGAATATTCTGAATTTCTCAGCAATTTATGATCTGGTTTGATATGCTTGTATTGGGGTTTTTTGTCTGTTTTGCATCAGGAGTTAGGTCATATTTTTTTCTGGTATTTGTAAATCTTAGTTTAGCAAGTGTTCCTGAATTATTTTTACAAGATTTAACATGTTCTCTGTAAGAAATTACTAATTTTTCTATGTGAATAACTTTAAATCAGCTGTTGAGGGCAAGATGGCATCAAATTTATAAAATTCAACATTATCATGACAGGCACACTAAAGCTGATGGTAGGACAGCATGCTCAACTTATCTCAAAGCTTGATAGTAAAACACAAACAATTTTCTAAGTGTAAAAAAGGATATAATATTGTCAAAATCCATGTTAAAGTTTTGGGCCTCAAACAATGATCTTTGACTGATGTATGGTCATTTCTCATATAAATGTTCCTACTCTGTTTTGAATTGAAAACTACACTGTCACTAATTCAGAACATCTCCACCTCTTATTTCTGTTCAAACAGTATTTTTCCCTGTATTTTACAGCCTTCCCCTAGCTCAAAATAGGTTTATTTTCCCCTAAAAATGCTTATGTTTTCCCTTTAAATGCCCTGTGCACATTCTTCACTTAACAGCAGCTGACTTATATCAGCTAGAAGACAGAAAAATTGAAAAAAAATCATTGAACCAAAATAGTGTTATTTTCACTCTATATGGTAACTGCCAAAGGGACCTCAGGAGGTAGAACAATATGTATTACCGGTATATGGGAATTCTCGCAGCCGGGACTGGGCGATGAGTTCGAGCAAGCAAAGTTTAACTGTAATTTGTTACAATTACAAAAAAAAACTTACATATATTAAATGTACAGTTAGAAATGTTTCATTACTCCCAATGTCACATTGAGGAAAACATTTGCATTAAATATACAACAAGATTGTATTATTGCCAAGTTTTACACTTACTTAAGCTACTGCCAAATCCCTCTAGACTATTAAAACATAAAAGCTTTGTTGCAATATGTAATGTTTATCAATTAGTGTAATGCTTGAAAATAATCTCATATTATTATTCATTTAACTTCAAAGAACATAAACCAACGCAGCCACTTAATCAAGCCACTTACAGGCTCTTATTAGTCTTAGTAAAATGTGGCGCTGCAACATAATTATTTCACAATACTGCAGTGTAATTATTTCACAATAATCATAAAAATTACAGTTTATTGGTAGGTCTATTGTTCATTAATGTTTTCAATGTGCTAGCTACTTGTTAAGAATTAAAAAATTTGGTGTATGTCTGAATGAAGTAAATAAAAAAACTAAAGGGAGGTAATAACAAGAATAAATTCTAATTATTCTTTTAATAACCTCCCCTTTACATTTTTTCTCCTATTAGTTACACAAACACTGTCTAGGTTACCTGCAATTTTCCAGCTTTTTTGGTGGACTAAGACATAAGATGACCCCTAAATAAAATGTCACTAAACTAAGATCTGTTTTTGTCCATCTGTCAGGCTGTCCATCCATAGACTAACAGATGAGCAAATGTGGGGGCATCCATGTTGGATACACTTCTAGTACATTTGTACACTTCTAGTTTGTACTATAACGTTATTTTATATATTTTCAGGTAAATTTTGTACTTATTTTCACTTTAACATAAACACAAACTAAAGCTTAATGTAACAATGATCGAAATTTCACCATGGGCCTGTAAAAACTGTACAGCTATTGCCCAGTGCGTAAGCCAAAGTCAGACAATATCTTTGCCAGACCAAAAATCACTTCACCGTCTTGTGGTTATCTTTAGCACAGGATGTTTTATAAATCAAACTTCTCTAACATGTAGTCAAAGAGAAATTATTAGCAAAATTCTACTTCCAAAAGAGCAGTGATCCATCAAAGCTAAAATATTCCAGCCATTAAACTTCTCAAGATGAAAATTTATTGAACTGTTCCAGTACTTTCTACCTCTTTTATCTTTGAACAACTAGCGAATTAAACACCATAAATTTCTGAGGCAATCAACAATACAATGTCATTAATGTGTTGTAGAATCAGATTTTACAGTGTAGAATTTGAGCAGATAATATAGGATTTCTCTTCTATTTCTGTGAAAGGAAATTTCTCTAAAACCATTATTATTCAGTATTTTAATTCAATAGAATACACATCAATTTTCCATATTTCCACAATTTCAATCACCGTGTTATTGATTTAGGAAATATAAGGATATATAAATGTAATTTGCCAGAAGTTATCTTCTCAGAGAAAGATGCATAAATCCACTAAAACAGCTGTTAATAGTTTTAAAACTTAAGAATTCTATATATAAATATTTATCATTTTTCATCAGACATTGGCTTTCCTATTTTTTAACATTTTCTTATTCTTCAATTTATTCTCTTTACAAATTACTACAAATAGAGACATGCTTCTAACTTAAGCTTAAACTATAGCTGCATTTCATTTATAGTTCTCTCCTGAACAGTTTCAGTATATAAGCCTTAAATAAACCACAGAACCGAACACCTTTGAGGCAGTAATTATAAGCATCAGCAGTACTAAACACAATCTATCCACATCCTAATAATATACATGTAATACCAGCTAAATCAGAATGTAACAATTTAATATGAGCACAAAGCAGATACAAATCTCTCGCATATAAAAATAAGTTAAATTCCTTGATTCTATCCAAAAACCATGGTAAACTTCAATAAGAAAACTATAGTAAACTTCAACCTGAAACCTATAGTAAACTTCAACCAGAAAACCGTAGTAAACTTCAACCAGAAAACCATTGTAAACTTCAACCTGAAAACTATGGTAAACTTTAACCTGAAAACCACAGTAATTTTCAACCAGAAAACCATGGTAAACTTTAACCAGAAAACCATAGTAAACTTTAACCTGAAAACCATAGTAAACTTCAACCAGAAAACCATGGTAAACTTCAACCTGAAAACCATTATAAGTAAACTTCAATCTGAAAACCAAAGTAAACTTTAACCAGAAAACCAAAGTAAACTTCAATTAGAAAACCAAAGTAAACTTCAACCAGATAACCAAAGTAAACTTTAACTTGAAAACCAAAGTAATCTTTAACCTGAAAACCAAAGTAAACTTTAACCCAAAAACCAAAGTAAACTTCAACCTGAAAAGTTCAAAACCAAAGTCAACTTCAACCTGAAAACTAAAGTCAACTTCAATAAGAAAACCAAAGTAAACTTTAATAAGAAAACCATAGTAAACTTCAACCTGAAAACCATCCAGAAACAGATGCTCATTTTTCTTTCTTTTAGCAAAATTTCATACTATACATAAAAATATAAGTTTACAACAAAGCCTTTGAGGCAATAAAAGCTTGTTTCTGCCATTTGTTCTGTCTGAACCGACTCTACATTGATCATATGGCTGACTTACATCAAAATTCAACACCATATTTACCCTTACCAATAACCAATATAATTGCTTAAATTATCTTAAATATACTTGCTCATCTTTCAACCCTAACAAAACCATTAAATAACACTTAAAAAAAAAAAAATTCTAATAAGGGTAAGTACAATCACATACTGATTGAATAGGGAATAGCGAAGACCATGATCAGATTGGAAAGATGTGTCGGCTGATCCTGCACTGGTCAAGTGAGTATATTCAGTTGCCACCAGAAAACTAAGGGATAAATAAAATGTTTAAGATTCAAAGGGCAGAAATGCCAGTTACCAACTGTAAAATTAATTCTTCAAAATAAGATTTTGATACTTACTACATACAAGGATCGAGTAATTTCACAAAAATAAAAACTTTAATGATAAATTTAATCACTTAAAACTAAATCTCCAGATACATGTACAAACACTCCATCTTACATATAAATCCCACAGTTTTTTTTTTATTCTCCCTCTCTCCCCCATAACTAGATTAGTCAAATCCAGAATTTATTCTTGACAGTTAATTCATTCCAAAGTGGCTCAATTAACTTACATGAATTCCAGGAAATGTGTTACAGGCACTGACTATAAAACTATAAAGTGCTGCTGCTATTTAAGCCAGTTCTTGTAGAGATCAGACAGAATAAATAGCTAATGCTTATCTTGAAGCCATATAATTAAGTCCAGATAATATCTTATTTCTCACCAGAACAGGTATTAATCTCATTCTATTGATTCTATGTCACTGTATTTGCATGAAATAAATTACATACATGTATAATGATTGCAGAATTTAAATTGTTAGAAGATTACATCATTAACCTATAATTAAATCCAAATAAACTGCAAGCAAGCACTTTAAATTATAAACTATATATATTTTACTTTTGTTTATTCAACAACAACATTTATTCAGTCATATTTAACATCCCTTAGTGTTCAACATCATTTGTCTACCACTGAAATACAATGTAGCTCCAATTTTCAAAAAAAAATGCCCTTTATATAGTCAAACACAAAAACAATGGATCAATCAACATATTCATAGAGAATATAGAATTATCTGATTCACCTTTCTTTAAAATATTGAATTAATTGAACAAATTACTGCTGCTGATCTCTTTAATTAAAATGCTCTGGTTTTATAAAACAAGCCAGATAATTAATGCAGGTAAATGAACTGTATCACAGAAAGATATTGCGAGCAGAAAAATCATCAATTTCCTAACAAAAAGCGACTGGTAAGAAAAAGGGTCTAAAATAAACCAATAATTTACAAGAAATAGTATATAAATTATAAACCCCCCCCCCCCCTTGAGAGGAATTCTGTTTCTGGTCTTCAGCAAAAGAATCTGGTAAGAACGAATTTATTTCATTTATACATTGTTGTACTATCTAGTATGAAAATAAATATTTCATGAGTGGCGGTAGCCACGAGTGAAATATGGTAATTTTCATGCCACAAGATGAAAATAAATCATGTATTTATAGAAAAAACTTGAATTTTCTGTTTATTATATACATTTTTCTCTTTTTTGCGATAAAATTTGAAAGACTTTCCCTTAAATTTTGTGTACTGGCAGAATTTAAAAGAAAGTAGTCCGGCAAGACACCAGTGAAAATACGGAAAATATGTTTCACTGCAGTGAAAAATAAATTTTTACAGTGAAAATACGGAAAATGAAAATACGCATTTTATTTCATCAATATTTCTCTATATTTCATTTATAAGTATATAATAAAATTTTTTCTAATACATGTACCTACTCTAACTTTTCATTAAATAATGGTTGATTTCCATATTATATAGTTGTGCAAAAAAATTCTTAAGGACATAGGTACATGTACATCTGAAACTTAACACAGCAAAAATACTCCAAAAATAACTTCAGTCAATGATCTTCACAATCTTATCTAAACATCTTTGCCATAAATAACAAGTCAACATCATAAAATGAAGAATAAAGTCAGTGCAGATTGTTGATTTCCCTTCAATGTTTATGATAATTCCCTGTTAGATATGGCATCAAAACTGAGTTATATTACAAGCTAAGAGCTGAGCAAGATATTTTAACCTGTTTCACAATCATCATCCACTGCAAACAAAAGATTTCTTAAAGGCCCATATGCCTCTGAAATGCTTTCTTTTCATTTCTCAAAGACTATTAATTTTTGGTAATTTGTTACAGTTTAAACAAAAATAATTTGCGATATACATGTATATAAAGATGAACAAACTTCTGCTTCTTTTGCTCTGTTTGCAATTGGTACAACTAAAGTGAATTAGTATTTTGTGAATTAGTATTTGGTTCTGGTGAGCTAAAAAAAACATTAAGATTTATGCATTTACCTCTGGATAAACAAGCATTTGATAGTATTGCGGGCAATACAGTAGTCCCCTACCGGTCCCTCAAAAAGTTCTTTAATTGTCATACACTCCTGTGTATTGCCATTTATAATGAATTTGAGGATGAAGTCTGTATTTGAAAATATCGACCACAAAACATAATAAAATAAGTTTGTTTATATCACAGTAATGTGTTAAGTTTCCATGCTTAGTAAGGACTAAGGAAATTATGTTTATACAACCTTGTCATATTATTACGATGTGGGATTTTAAAGTAAATCCTATAAGGAATGAAGAAGTTGGAGGGAAAATACCAGTTTCTCGAAAAAAATCTAAGTTCAAGGGGGACATAATTCTGGAAATAGTCTTGCTAGAGTATTTAACCTTCTCAAAAAATGTCGAGTGATAATAAGAAACATATATATGAAGTTTGAAGTAGATACATTAGGAAATAAAGAAGTTATTTAAAAAAGACAACATTTTTTCCCCTAAAAAATCTAAGTTCAAGGGAGGTAATATTTATATTTTTTGTGCTAGAGTTATAAACCTTGTCACATATGATGTGGTTGATGACCAGGAACTTATATTTAAAGTTTGAAGTAAAACACCTTAAGAAATAAAGAACATATAGTGAAAAAGCTGAAAAATTTAAATCAGAAATCTTGAAATTCAGGCTATTTGTTGCCATAGCAACCAGAATTTTTCAAACATAGGAAGAAAATAAAAAGATGTGCATAATCTCCAGACTGCCATCTACCCATATTTCAAGTTTCATAAAAATATTTTCAGTACTTTTTGAGTTATCACTGGATCCAGTTTATGTGTTAAATTTGCCATATTTTCAGACTATTTGTTGCCATAGCAACCAGAATTTTCAACATAGGAAGAAAAAAAAAAGACGTGCATAATCTCCATACTGCCATCTATCCATATATCAAGTTTCATAAAAATATTTTCAGTACTTTTAACCGGTTAAACCGGTAGGGGACTAAAAAAGCCATTTCTACAAAAAATGGTAAAAATAAAAATACTTTTTAAATTTAATTAAATTCAAGTCAAAATACCACTTTGTTTACATTTTACTACCTGCATGTTCAGTTGTTAAACTTCTCACATGCTCTAAATCCAATACTTAAGCATTATTAAATACATGTTTAAGATTTCTAAAGATTTTTAAAAATGTGGATTTCTGAGGCATGATGTGCCTTTAAGGATTTTCAACAATAATATCACTGTGCGTTGTCAGGGCCAAAACACCATTTTTGAGGAAGGGGCCTCAGCCTTTTTCTTGGGGAAAATATGCATGATTTTGGCATACTTTGGAAAATGGGGTCTCAAATTTAACACAAACTTTTAACAAGTTCTTCAAAAAAGAAAAGCAAAAAGCACTGGGAAATACTAATAAGGCAGTAAAAGACCTTAATTCAACACCGTCATTTAAGTTTGTTCTAAATTCTATGGGAAATTTCAAAAGACTGGGGAATTTTGAGGACCAAACTGGGGAAAAAAAGAGGCTAGTTTGGTTAGGGAAGCAGCCTATATTCGGCCTCTACAAAGAATGGTTTTTTGGCCCTCAGGTTATATAATATTATGTGCTTTTATAATCACATCCCTGGGGTGTGGTGCATTTTGCAAGTTGAATATTGTTCAGTACCTATTTTGATAAATTTGTTAACTGACTCTTGTTTTTGCTTGACTTAAATCAGTTTAATGTATTAATTTTCTTCTGTTGAAATTCCCCTTTGAATGAAAAATATTTGAAATCATGCGAAATTCCCCCCGCCACCCCCTGCATGGACCCTGGCCCCAGTCTCAAAATGCTTACAAGAGCCCTGACTTTATAAAAGCGACATGTATTCACTTTAAACTTGACATACAAGTTTATTGTCATAAAAAGATGACATTTCAAAAGAACAAAATACAATAATCCTAATACTCTTTTGTACAAAGTTCAACCCCTTCTATCGAAATGTTTACCCTATCGCTGAAAGATCTACCAAGTACATAAATCAGCATATAAATGCATTTATTTGAGCTGTTCATGAACAAAAGTAAAAAATAATTATCTTATACAAAAATAATTTGTCACAAATTTTCTAACTGAAAAATATATTTGTACATGCTGGGCAAATATTTCGTACAAAAACATTTCCTTCGAAATATTGGAATGAAGTCTGACTCTATTAAATTTCAGATTTAGTGTTTAGTGTTATGAACCTTTATTTAATAATTTTTATTTTTTGACTGCATAAGGACTTTAATCAAATAAAAGGATTTAAATATTATTTTCCGGATGTGGCACTTTTTTTATTTTGTTAAAAGATATTTTTCTTTTACTTTTGTTCACAAACACCTCAAAATTAATGCTTTTATGCTGTCTCAAGTGTTATATCTATAATCATTTGGCAAGATTTTCTTGTGGAACTTGCTACGTCATGTATGGGTTTGTGAGCATTTTCGCTATGAAGGAACTGTGCTAATGAGTAAAAATATCTCAAAGCAAAAGCACTTAATTAATAGGACTAAAGAGGACTAATTAATAAGGGTGTAACGGTTTACCGGTATACCGATATATTGCAATATGAAAAAATGAATTTTGAACCGCGGTACGATTTTTGGAAAACCGGTATTTTATAAAAATCATAATTTTCAATTAATTGCCTTCAAATTTTGTACAAATTTCACATAAAATCTTTAATTGGCAAATTTTGTTGGCGCCAACGTAAGATAAAAGTATCCGACAACTAGTACACTTAAAAGTCAATAAGCGGCCGCATAATTTACATAAGTGGCCCAGATGTGAAAGGTTACACGCGACTAGTTTTGTTTATCAAATTGTGTGACACTACTTTCTATTTATTCCTTACATTTTTAATATGAAAAAGGCAAAGCCTTAAAGCGAGCTCGATGTACTTTTTATGTGAAATAGCATGAAATAATCGCTAATTTTTATTTCAAATGCAGTAACGAGTGCGTGTGACGTCATACTACTGTCTTAATTTATGGCTCCGCCCCTGTCGTGAAATGAATAACGAGTTTTGAAAACGTTGATAAAACTTTGTTTATTTTATTTCACTCTATAAATTTTCAAGCGAAATAAAGATTATTTAAAGTGAAATACATGTAAAACTTAAAACATTTGCGACATTAAAATAGCGTACTTGATTTGTTTGTTTTGCACGTGCTGTTTGGCGCTACATTGTGACGTCAAGTAAACAATATTTTAAACGTCTGTACAGCGTTAACGACTGAATAAAAGATATTGGTGTTCGGATTCATTTTTCTTAGTTAGACCATTTTCTTTCATTCTAGATAGTTTTTCACAACAAAATTCGACAAAAAATTGTTTTTATTTATCAGATTTCAAACAAAATGGCGCCTTCGATTTTCATTTTTTATACACAGCTTCCGTTATTCTGGTTCCCTGTCCAATTATGGTTCCCATAGACGTGCGCGGGTGACCAGTCTACACATCCGTTTTAAGTCAGAATTCCTCAGTTTTTATCGTTATCTTTAAATTCGAAAGGTTGCGATGTGTCCAATTCGGTACTATGGACGAAAGTTTTCTAAACCATCACTTAGCAGGTACTCGCGTTACCGTAAAGCTCGCTTTGCGAGCAGGCCCTTCGGGCCAGCTCGTCGAGCTCGCTATTAAGTTTCTAATATGAAAAAGGCAAAGCCTCAAAGCGAGCTCGATGTACTTTTTATCCTGCTACTGTCTATATCATTAGCTGGATAAAGCCTTGCCTGATAAACTTATCTATCTCCAGTCATTACGTCATATGATGACGCCACATGTTTAGCAGCAAAACAAAAATACATATAGATGCCATTTTATGGGGGAAAAGGAAGAATGAAACCATTTAATTATTCTAAAAACATGATTAAAAGCAGGATAAATCAAATACATGGTTGATGTCTGGATGGAGAGGTTTATCCGGTTCTCTGCGAAAGTGAATCTTGGCTCGCTAAAGCTCGCCAAGATACACTTTCTCGCTCACCGGATAAACCTTCTCCATCCCGACATCAACCATGTATTTTCTATTAACGTGAAATAGTATGAAATAATCTCAAATGCAGTGACGAGTGCGTGTGACGTCACACGTACTGTGTTAAATATGGCTCCGCCCCTGTCGTTAAATGAATAACGAGTTTTGAAAACAAACGTTGATAAAACTTTGTTTGTTTATTTTATTTCACTCTATAATTTTTCAAGCGAAATAAAGATTATTAAAAGTGAAATAAATGTAAAACTTAACACGTTTGCGACATTAAAATAGCGTACTTGATTTGATTGTTTTGCACGTGCTGTTTGGCGCTACATTGTGACGTCACGTAAACAATACTTTAAACGTCTGTACAGCGTTAACGACTGAATAAAAGATATTGGTGTTAGGATTCATTTTCTTAGTTAGACCATTTTCTTTCATTCTAGATAGTTTTCACAACAAAATTCGACAAAAAATTGTTTTTATTTATCAGATTTTTCAAACAAAATGGCGCCTTCAATGTGAAAATACACGGGGAGATAATAAGAACGGCAGTGCATTGTAGAAATTTCCGATAGCCTAGAATGTTTTGTTTCTTCAAAAAGAGGAGGTAAATGTACATTTAATGAAATCAGGCAAAACCTATGTACGGGAAAGGTCGGTTAAAATAATCGTTCAATTTTCATTTTACATTTTCCGTTTTAAAACTGTCATTCGATATGAGTGATATTTTATACACAGCTTCCGTTATTCTGGTTCCCTGTCCAATTATGGTTCCCATAGACGTGCGCGGGTGACCAGTCTACACATCCGTTTTCAGTCAGAGTTCCTCAGTTTTTATCGTTATCTTTAAATTCGAAAAGTTGCGATGTGTCCAATTCGGTACTTCGGACGAAAGTTTTCAAAACCATCACTTAGCAGGTACTCACGTTACCGTAAAGCTCGCTTTGCGAGCAGGCCCTTCGGGCCAGCTCGTCGAGCTCGCTACTAAAAATATATACATATAATAATAATATATAAATGTTACTCCGTCTTTACATCAAAACATATACACGACAATACGTATTGCAATATATTGCAATACGCTTCAGCAAAATGGCAATATATTGCAATACGGTTTTTGCTGTATTGTTACACCCCTACTTATTAACTGAGTGATTCCAGGTCAACTCAGCCCTCAAATGTCTGTGCTATTTCATGGTAAAACTAAAAGTATGGTACTCCCGCAGGTACCACGTCCTTGCTCATTCCCGTGTAATCAGAACATGTGTGTCTTTACACACAGAACACCACTGACCAATCAACTATTTCCACCAATAAACTGAAAGTGGAAGTGCTGCTTTTTGAATTTGGATAAAAATTTTTAGAAATATTTTCAGTTCAAATAATTTCTGTCATTGATAGGAAAATCCAAAGCTGCCTGCGTGTGTTGAAAATACTTCTTTATTGCACCCCAAATTTACTAGTTAAACTGATAATTCCATGTTATGACAAGTGAAACTCGTCTGCTGAAACTGTAGTGAGGTCATGTTCTGTTGAAAAAAAAAATTCTACTGAAGCTGAAAAGGGCTATAGATCAATTTACATACCATGGTACCATAGTGCTCTCCATTTAAGCTCCCGTTTAAAACCACTGGTGACAGTATCAGTGTTTGGAAACCCCACCTCTACATGTATCTGCCCCTGGACCCACCCCTACTACAACCCTGAAAAAAAAATTCAACACTCTAAGGCTTACTATAAGGTACCTATTAAGTTGCTCCCAAAAAATTTGTTGAGCCCTGCGTGTCCAAACACTGATACTGCCACCTGTGGGTAAAGGGTCAACTCGGCCCTATACCAACCCGGCACAGGTCAACTCGGCCCTCTATTAAAAACCTATTAGGATATATAAATTGTTTAGCTTATAAAAATTTATGGAGTAAATTACTATAAAAGTATTCAGAGGTATCATACATTGTATGATCACTAACAAACAGAAATTTAAAAAGTTGGCTGTGAACATGTACGTATTATTTGAAATAATCTTTGTTAAGAAGATGTCAACCCAATAAATGTAACATATTGATCTTTAAATTGAATTTTTATGATAATAAATGTAATTGTATTTAACACTGTTTGTTCTTAAACACAAGCAACCAATGCTGTTTGAACAATATATTTTACAAAAAACATTGAAGTAAGCAAAATGTGCATATAAAGTAAATTCTTCCCATCTCTACAAATTCACATACAAATTGGTACTTTCTGTTTCATCAATAAAACTTTTCAATAACTTTGAGTAGAGGTCTGTTACTGTGAAAATGTTTAACAATGAAAGTTATGATGAAAACATATAAAATGTAATCATTACCATATATTATATAATTAAGGCCCAAGTTGACCCGTGCCGAGTTGGAATAGGGCCGAGCTGACTCGGGGGGCCGAGTACGTTTTAGGGCCGAGCTGACACTGATTCCCACCCGAGTTCAAAACATGGCTGACTGATCATAGATATTTCTAATTTGAATCATTGATTTATTCTATGAATGACAAGTGTATTTTAAAGTAAACTTGCGAGAGTTTAACACAATTTAATAAAATAGTACATAAAAGATACTTTTTTTATTTGTACAATTTGCTTGAAATTATAAATTATTAGAACAATTATGGTACAATAGCATGAATAGGGGACCATCCTAAATTACCAAATCGAGCTCGCTTTGACTTTTTAAAGAAAGCTCTACATTTGATTTTTCAACAATTTAAAATTATACATCAACTTACCAGTAAAAAGCTTATATCTCTTTGTAAAAAAAAAACCACTTGCTGAGTACTTCAAACACACCTAGTCCTTTGTAGGCCTACCTATTTTGTACCACCTATTTTGTATCAAAATATTGAATACTTGCTGCCTCTGCATCCGGTGCACATAATAATTACACCCGTGTAAAATAATTTGCTGTTGGTATCACACTACTAATTCTTAACCACACTATCCGAAGTTTGACGGAAAGAAGTCGAGAAGATGCCGTTACCACAACTAAATACAGTAGGAAACATTGCTTGGATCTGTTAAAAAGGAAAACTATATAGTTCTAAGAAGTTTCACGTCATTTTTCGATATGTGTTAGGATATTATGTTTTCTTGTTGTTCCTATAATACATGCGGACTGAATCACAGGCGTTCTGCACATTTCCCTTGCGGATATGCCAGGGTGTGTTCTTAATGATCAAGGGGAGATTATTTTATAATAATTTAAACATTATTGGCATGGCAATGTGGACTGAATAGTAGTCCTAATTTTCTCGTTGAACGAAAAATTATGTTTCATATATAGAAGTTTGGAAAACTTATGAAAAGAGCACGTGAAAACTCATTGTTTAAAGCACGGATTTTTATCCGTGTTTAAAGCGATTAAACGCTTTTTATTGCTATTATGCATTTTGTAATTTTGTACATACATTTTTAAATGGACTATCTATCCATTATCTGTTCTTGCAAATAAAATGGACAAGTAAAAATAATTCCACAGACTCCCAAGTCCAGTACAGCTAAATAATAATAATTATAAGAAAAAAAAGAGAAAGCTATGATTATATTATGTTTTATTTTATCAAAAAGAATAACAATTTATCAGACAGAAAATAATTGCAAATTACAGAAAATATGTGCATCACAGTCAATAAAATACTTTTAAAAAATTAAAAAGAATAAATGCAGTCACGGCAACACTTTATTTTAAAGTGAAAATGATATAATATAAAGTAAATACAGTGTACATGTACAATTTACGGTAGAAAAATAAAAATACAAATGTACAATAAACTCTGCCCAGCAAAATTTTACAATGTACATAATACATATTTTAAAATACATGTAAATATAGATATTTGATAGATCGTACAAAAACATTTCGTGCTATTTGATATTTTAATATCTAAGAGGTAAAAAAGAGAACGCTTAAAACTACATTTTAATGAATGAGAAGTTGTTTGAATAATAATATTAATGCAAATATAAATGCATTAAAAGTACAACATAGTACATACTTAAGTATCTTTTTCCAAAAATAAACGTATGGATTATTGATCAATGATAAATGCATGCACAAACATTTCGGTCGTTAAATATCAATTACTGTAACACTTTTATCACAATAATAGCTGAGGTAATCGGGATAATAGTGTGGTTTAAAATGCACAACATATTGAGTTCAACCAAACGTTCATCATGTAACGTTAATCACCGAGCTAGATTTAATGTAATATTTAAAGTCTCTGCTTTAATAAATCACCAGTATTGTTGAAAGAAAAATCCTCATTTAACCATTCATTTAAAGCACGATTGTTGCACAGTAGCGTGTCTTGAAATGACAAGCTATGATTACAAAACGTGATATTTGGCGCATGTTTGTAGATATTTACTTAAAATTCCTTTACGGTCGTCATTCAGAATTCCTTGGTGATTTTTGATCGACTTAAATATGGCAGTTTAATCAGTATTATAGTTTTTATGTCGTTTATGTTTCAACAAGGCATTTTGCAGTAAATTATAATTGCACTACTGGAACTACTTTTCATATATAATTCTTATATAATTATTTCTTTGTATCATGAAAGTAGCATAAACAAATAACAGAAAATACTTTTTTGTAATGACATCATGAACAAATAATGATTTGATTTGAGTTTATGATATCAAGAAGTAAATGTAAATATCACAGTTGCTTCCAGTTTCTTATTTTTTCTTACACATTACACATTTTTAAAGCCCTACTTTGTGTTCACTGCCGTTGGCATTCAGTGCAGGAGGGGGATTTGGGTAGACTGAACCAGATTGATACACTACTTCACCGTATGGTGGTGGTGGTGCCGTTCCAATATCCTCGACTCCAGGGTATGGTGGAGGTAATTGAACTGATTGCTGTTTTGTTACACATGCCGCAGGCTGGGTACCAGGCTGTGCCAGCTGGAACGGTAAGTGTGCAGGTTGAATTATAATGGCGGACGGGGTACTCGAACCATTCTCGTACACTGTTTGCGTCCCCGACACGGTGCTCGTTATCGCAGTCCCTCTGTCGTAGTCATCTATTTTGTTGTTATGGTAATATTCAACTGGAAAAAATAGATAAATATTAAGTTTATTTGTAATAACTTATAAGTTTGTTGTATTTCCTGTTTCAAAAAGAGTTTGCAGATTTGAATTGACTGAAAGACTGTCTCAACTGTAACACACAGATACCCTTTCCAGTTCAAAAAAAGATAAGCCCGTCGTTACAGTTACATTGCGATACCACTTTAATATATTTATTAATACTTTAACACTTTTCAAATGGTCTCATACTGCATGATGTTTTTTTCACATTAATGTTGCAATGCATTTGTTTAAACCACACTGCATATTACCAATATTGTGATAAACTTCCATAAGAAATGCGCGATATTAACAGTTGACAACACGTATGAGTAGCTTTACCCTTAACCTGCGAAATTTATTAAAAAATGGACTTGTCCAGGTTCCATTTCTGGAAAATGTCAATCATCAGTTAAGGTATATCAGGATTAAAATTTAATACATTGTAGTATAAGAGTCTGGTTAGACTGCACGTGCATGTAGGCTGCCATGACTCTATACTAGAAGCGATGCCTTATCTCTTTTGGCCATATACTAAAAGCAATGTCTTATCTCTTTTAGCCATATACTAAAAGCAATGTCTTATCTCTTTTGGCCATGACTCTATACTACAAGCGATGTCTTATATCTTTTGGCAATGACTCTATACTAGGAGTAATGTCTTATCTCTTTTTGCCATGACTCTATACACGAGGCAATGTCTTATCTCTTTTGGCAATGACTCTATACTACAAGCAATGTTTTATCTCTTTTGGCCATGACTCTATACTAGAAGTAATGTCTTATCTTTTTTGGCCGTGACTCTACTAGAAGCAATGTCTTATCTCTTTTGGCCATGACTCTATACTAGAAGCAATGTCTTATCTTTTTTGGCCATGACTCTACTAGAAGCAATGTCTTATTCTCTTTTTGGCCATATACTAGAAGCAATGCCTTATCTCTTTTTGCCATGACTATACTAGAAGCAATGTCTTATCTCTTTTGGCCATATACTAGAAGCAATGTCTTATCTCTTTTGGCCATATACTAGAAGCAATGTCTTATCTCTTTTGGCCATTACTCTATACTAGAAGCAATGTCTTATCTCTTTTGGCCATAAACTAGAAGCGATCCCTTATCTCTTTTTGCCATGACTATACTAGAAGCAATGTCTTATCTCTTTTGGCCATATACTAGAAGCAATGCCTTATCTCTTTTTGTCATTACTCTATACTAGAAGCAATGTCTTATCTCTTTTGGCCATTACTCTATACTAGAAGCAATAACTTATCTCTTTTTGTCATATACTAGAATCAATGTCTTATCTCTTTTGGCCATATACTAGAAGCAATGTCTTATCTCTTTTGGCCATATACTAGAATCAATGTCTTATCTCTTTTGGCCATATACTAGAAGCAATGTCTTATCTCTTTTGGCCATATACTAGAAGCAATGTCTTATCTCTTTTGGCCATTACTCTATACTAGAAGCAATGTCTTATCTCTTTTGGCCATTACTCTATACTAGAAGCAATGTCTTATCTCTTTTTGTCATGACTCTATACTAGAAGCAATGTCTTATCTCTTTTGGCCATGACTCTATACTAGAAGCAATGTCTTATCTCTTTTGGCCATATACTAGAAACAATGTCTTATCTCTTTTTGTCATGACTCTATACTAGAAGTAATGTCTTATCTCTTTTGGTTCTATCAGTGTAAGGGTTAACATTGTGATATAATTACAATAGATCAAAGTGACTGATTCTTCTAAATGGCCGCGAACAATATGGCCGTCATTAAAAATTGCATTTGTCTATATGGACTTATATGAACTTACTGCTCATCATCAGATATGTGACGCCCCAGAAACAGCTCCAAAACCAGCCAACAAACAACAAAACAGTTGTCACCAACTGCAGAAACCCTACACCACAGCTAGACACACAACTTAAAGCCTTAGCT
The DNA here is from genome assembly GCF_026571515.1 of Ruditapes philippinarum. NCBI lineage: Eukaryota > Metazoa > Mollusca > Bivalvia > Venerida > Veneridae > Ruditapes > Ruditapes philippinarum. Next base: position 52,744 of record NW_026861682.1, on the reverse strand, counting down.
GACTTGTCCATATCTTCATTTCGAGCACAACAAAACACGCTAACACCGGCAATTGCTGAACCTGAAATCAAAGACAAAGACATAATGCTGATATAATCTTAAAGGAATTCCACTGCGAGTTTTATACATGACGGGGTTTGAGATATATTTCCGAGATTTGCGAACCAATTAATGAAAGTCTGTATGCAAATTGTTATATAATTCCCTCACCCTGTTTTTCTAGAATATCTTCTAAAATAATTCCCAGATTTGATTGGCTGCCAAATGATTAATAAACTTGTCAAAATTCGAAGATTGGTGTGTACATGTAAAAAATGTAACACAATATGCAATATATGAACAAGAATGCACATATAATTTATATACTTTGTGCCTACATGCACGCCTCATATGAGCTCTGGAACAGGACCCGAGCTGGCTTTCAAAACTTTATAAACCGCTTTTTTAAGATTTTTGTTTTTCATCTGATGCGGCATTCACGTCATGTAAAAATATGTAAACGGGTACACTGAAGACCTTAATTAAGGTAGAACGCGACACTGCGATTTTTCGAGTAGCGTCTTGAAAATTAGCAATGTAAAAAGTTGATCATATTTCAGATTAGATTCCGTTGAATTTTGTGATTGATATTGTTACTATGTGTATACGTATGTATGTAGTTAAAGCTTTAATGAGGGTCCATCCGCCCTTCCGGGCACAAAATGCAGCTTGCGCTGGTCGAGTACGCTCGACCCCGGACATGTCACCAGTCATGTCCTTAAAGAGTTAATTTGAAGCACAAAATGGTGATAATTTTACCTCCATGCAATTTCCACGGAGTATTAGCCAAAGATATGAATTTTGAGCGAAAAGTAGGTCACTGTACGGCGGTCAATGAGAACCTAAATGTACAGCAACCTTGACAATATAGGAAAGGTGTTTTAGCCCTGAAAAGGGCTGTTGGTGCCAGCTATAGGCCTGCCTTACAAGCCGTCAATCTGTGCTAGGGGCTCACGCACCCTAGCACACCATCCTCGTCGTCTCAGCCTACTTTGTAGGGCCACTCCCCTCGGCATTAGTCAGGACATCGGCAGCTGGTCCGCAGAAGTGACGAAGTAGTTCCGTAGTTACCGCCCACGGTTGAAGGCAAAATTTAAGTTGTGTCTACCAGCCAAGTTGTAAATCTTCTGCCGATGCCCTGTGCCTTCTCATTCATTCGCGTTCATTCTTCGCGTTCTTCGCGTTCATTGAATGCCGCCCTTCCTTGTCGATCTTGTTTATCATATCATATCATATTCTCAGCGACGTGCACGCTCCGAGGGGAAGTGAGAAGACTATGTGTATACCACACTTGCGAAAAATTATATATGTATATAATTATGCAAATAAAACAATTTTCAAACATCGAAGAATATGTAAAATGTGTACTGCAAATATTTGTGCACATTATATTTAATCAATAAATTACATTCATTTATTTCTTATTGGAAATTTTGACTGAGAATTTATAGAAAATAAATTTCTAATTACCTCCCTTTATTTACACGAAATGTTAAATTGGATAATATCTTTATGAATAATGCTTATTGGAACTTGCAATATTGACAAATCTTATTTTGAGCTTAATATTTATGAAATAAAACCATAAAAATTGTGTTACAGGATCTTTAAGGTCTTCAGCGTACCTATTTATATACTATGACATGACATGAGCCGCAATCTGCGGTCCCGTTCCCGACTTCCTATAGGACGCATACGTATGCATGTTCGAAAAGAGACACTGAAAAATGATCAATATTATAACCAGAACACGTGGATTGATGTAAAAAAAGAGAGAAGGAAAGAAAGAAGTCATCTTTTTATCACTACAATTTGCTTATTTAACCAAAATATTATAATTATATGTAACATCAAATCCTTTTGTTTATATAGTTAATTGTGTAAATGATTTTTGAAAACTGTGTTTTGATTTTTTTGTCCTATAAATGCTTATTTGAAACTTTTTGAAACCAGTTTTGAATAAAAAGTTAATTGTAAGTCACTTACCTAAGCCAGGTATAAGGAAGTTAAACACACAGCACAAGATAGCCAAAGGGATTGGCATTGCTGGGAAGAAGACTCTTTCTGTCTTGCCTTTATAGCCACCACAGCCCCAGCCTGATCCCCAGCCAGATCCGTCTCCTCGGCCCATATTTGACTACTTCCGTTTCTACATAAAATGTGATAATGTAACGAATCAAGATCAAGAGTACATTTGAGCCGCGTCATGACAAAACCAACATAATGGGTTTGCGACCAGCATGGATCCAGACCAGCCTGCGCATCCGCGCAGTCTGATCAGGATCCATGCTGTTCGCTATCAGTTTCTCTACTTGTTATAGGGTTTGTAAGCGAACAGCATGGATCCTGATCAGACTGCGCGGATGCGCAGGCTGGTCTGGATCCATGCTGGTCGCAAACCCATTATGTTGGTTTTGTCGTGACACGGCTCATTTATAAATTTATTAAAGGCACATAATATTATGCTTCAGATAGATGCACAATTTTTCTTAATTCTTTAGAAATGTCAAAAATGTGTTTGATAATGTTTTAATAATGGATTTAGAAGATGTTACACGCTAATTAAGTAGCGCTTGACGTGCATTTATGTGCTGAAAAGATAGCAAAATGTACTCGAAGTAGTATTTTGACTTTCTTACAAAATACTTATTCAATATTAACATACCAATTGCTAACAGAAAAAAGAGGCAAAAGATAGTTCCTCTTTATGGCAAATGAGAATTTTCTTTCCTTTTCTGAAACTGTAACAAAATACCAAACAAGTTTTTTAGAAATAAAAACAGTAGCATTTCTGAAGCATAATGGGCCTTTAAAGTATATATACATGTTATGTTTACAAAAACTAGAGGACGCTTAAATTCAAAAACCTCTTCTTATATTGTCGTAACTCACCACATTGATTTAAGTTAACATGAAATGTATTTAATAAAGAATATTTGGCATTGACTTTACTTTACTTGAAATATTGATAATAGAAATTATTTACTGTAAAATAAAAACCAAACACACAAGGAGGAATGTTCTACACATGTTTTTCTTCACATTGTTATTGATATACGACGCATGATTTAGAATTTTTAAGATAATCTAGAACACAATTGTTTGTTTGCTAGCCTATGATTGCAAATCTTAACTAAGATGAAACTGTGTTATATGTAAATATATAAAACATAAAAAATTACCTTTGTTTGAAATAACAAAATGTGTACTGACGTACGTAATCCCTTTTTTGAAAATAGGCCTTACATATATATGTACACACGGTATTTGCTTTACTTAACCTACTTTTTTATCGATAATCACATACGGGTATATAGCTGATCGATTAATTGGCGGGGGGGGGAATAAAGAATTTATTTATAGAACGTTTGTTATTTCGAAAAACCGGTATGTGCTAGTTTCTACCCTTTAATTACACCCGGAGTCATTTAAAAAGTCGTCTGCTTTTAAAGAACAGAGTAAAAACATTATTTCAATCCCTGAAATCAAAGGGCTGCAGTCACTAACTGTTTTCTGTATTTGTTGTTTAATTTGGAAACAAATCAACAAAAAGTTCTGGGTATGAATATTTCTTACTTGTTACTGATTCTGGAAAAAAAATCCACAATGTGAAGACTATGTTAAGTATTAAATATCTTTTAAAGTTATATACCTCAACACATGTTGTTATCCGTTTTTGTTGTTGTATAATTGTTGATGTTGCTGCTGTTGATGTTTTAGTCAGTATAAATGTAATATGAAACTTGCACAAAATCTAGCTTGCTCTTAGCTTTGAAAAGTAAATCCAGTTCCAAACAATTCATAACAATTTCTAAAATTCCCAGCGTTTTATTTTGTTAACCAAAGGAAATAAATAAAAAAATATACAACAAAAACACAAGCAATCAAAAGCAAAGAAGAACAAAGTTGTTGTTGTATTTTTTTCAAAGTTCTCTTAAGGAAGTCAGGCTACTTGCATTATGTACAAGTTCACTGTAACTAATATGAAAACAAAACAATTATAAATAAATCAATTACAAATAAAAATTGGTAAACAAGATAAAAGTTACTAGTTTGATTGGTAAATATATTGTTCGAAAACGTTTTTGACATTTTCTTTACTTAGTTGGATGGACAACATTGTTAAATGTTGAAGCTTCAGTTCCAGGGTATGGTGGTGGACATGGGTTCACAGGGTATGGATTTCCCGATTGTTGCATATAAACCTGTGTTCCCGTTTGACTGTATTCCTGATTAACAATTACGGACATGGCTGACGGTTGTGAAAGTACAATACCAGTCTGACCTCCTTGACTGACGATAACAGCTTCCGGTGCACCATCTATGTCCTCCGGATTGTTGTCTTTGTAGTATTCACCTGGGATATAATGTTTTGAAGTAATGTTACTCTGTTTTATTTAGTAAGATAAATGTAACAGAAGTTTTATGAGAATGTTTAATGATAATGATAGCCGAAAACTTAACTGGAGATGTAATTGTAAGTTTCAATTCTTTGCAAATTTGTCCGGGTATAATGAAGCACAGGCTACTATACCTATCAAATCGGACAACTCCGCTCAAACCAATGGACTTTCAAAATCCATATCGTTGGCTGACTTCAATATCGTGAAATGTGAAACAGTAAAGAGATCTAGCACATGTTATAGACAAAACATTTGACATGTATGTTAATCAGTATGACTGTAAATTAGTTAATTTGACATTGTATTTGTCAATACCGTGGTCATATTTAGTCAAACATGGACAGAAAAATGTCCAGTTATTTACAGATCTATCAGTAACAGACACCTGGTCAAAATGTCAAAATGATATATTTACTAGAAACTTTGCTCAACTTTAAAGTGATCACGGCATTAGTTAATTATGCTAAAAAGATCGACATACAGGTTTTTAAAGATAAAACGACTTCCTCGTGATGCATTTTATTATAAAGATCGACAGATAGGTTATTAAAGATAAAGCAACTTCCTCTTGATGTATTTAATCAAAAAGGTTGACAGATAGGTTATTAAAGATAAAGCAACTTCCTCTTGATGTATTTACTCAAAAAGGTTGACAGATAGGTTATTAAAGATAAAGCAACTTCCTCTTGATGTATTTAATCAAAAAGGTTGACAGATAGGTTATTAAAGATAAAGCAACTTCCTCTTGATGTATTTTATCAAAAAGATCGACAGACAGGTTATTAAAGATATAGCAACACACTCTTGATATATTAAATTACTGTGGTTATTTGAATATCTTTCATCAAATACATTGCATTATTTGGTTAAAGTTATATAGTTAACTTACTGCTGCTAAAGATAAAATAGTATCCCCAAACACAGCTCCAAACCCAGCCTATAAAAAAACAGAGCTGAAACGCTTTTTAGGCTCCTAAACCAAAATTGACCCACAGTAAAAAAACCCCGTCCGCCCCCTCCATATCTTCTTTTGAGCACAAAAACACTTAAACCCGCAATAGCGGGACCTTTTTAAATACAAGTTTTAAAAAAAAAACTTATTAATTTTCAATATGAAATAAACATGCACAAGCTTTATTTTTTATAATAAGTGTTCATCTAACTTTAATTAGTTCATATTTGTCTTAAGTAGGATTTGTGCTATGGTAAATGTATATTCATTTTGAATAATTTTGATTTATTTGTAATGACTTAATAAAATAAAAACTCGAGCTATGAAGTGAAAAAAAAAAACACCAACATTTCAACAATATCTAATTCTTCAGCCTTTACTCGGCTAAATTTGCTGAATGAACATATCTTACTTTGAATTAGGAACTGTCCATTTTAGGTCAAAGGGATTCCACTATAAAAACAATAGTTATAAGTTTGAGAAACTATGAAAACGTATTGACACAGGTCAACTTCAAGTGACACTGCGTAAAATAATGCTTACCAAAACCTGGTATCAGGAAGTTAAGTACACAGCAAATTAGAGCCATAGGTAAAGGCATCGCTGGTACCGCTATCCGATCACTCTTTCCTTTATAATGTCCGGACCCTCTACCGACACCATCACCAGTCCCTATGCCTTTTCCCATTTTTAAGTAACTGAAAATTAATAAATGTTTATTATTGAATACGATATATTGTTTTTTTTGTTAAAATATTCTACTACTTCAGCCACTTACTGCTACTACTACTACTGCTGAATTGTCATCACCCACACAATTAGATATATTGGTTTTTGCTAAAATATTTTACTACTACAGCCACTGACTGCTACTACTACTGCTGCTCCATCCACACACAATATGACACGTGTATATTGATTCTTGCTAAAATATTTTACTATTACATCAACTTACTGCTATTACTACTGCTACTTTCACCCACAATATGATATATTGGTTTTTGCCAAAATATTTTATAACAACAGCCACTGACTTCTACTACTACTGCTGCTTGCCACCATCTCTTTTTCTCTCCTCCTTTTCTACTCCTTTTCCTCCCCAACTCATTCTACTCCCCATTCTCCTCCTTCTCCTAATCCACTATTATTATTGAAGTAAGTGTTCGTTTTTAAGTCTATTCACAGGCAAGCAATTTTCATGGTTTTAATAACATTCGTTCTGTCTTCTTTATAAATGCAAAATATATGTATCCCGCTTCCAAAACTTTTTACCTTTCTGAAAATAAAACCCGACATTAAAGTGAAGTTAAATCATCACTTCATTTACTTCTTTATTAAACTGTCGGATAACTTTCAAATATTTACAAAAAGTTTACGAAGCGCTTTCTTATTCCATTGAATTGCCCCCAAAATCTTGCTTTAAAACAAAGGCGAGTAATTATCATCAGTATTTTGAGAGATTTGACAGACGTCTAAACATACCTTTAAAAAGTAGATACAAACAATTTCACTTTGAGGCTACACTTCTTTTAAAGTCCTTAGACAATGTTACAATGATTAAAAAAATAATATATTAATCAACATTTGAAAAGTGACATCATGCATGACTCGTAAAGACAATAAGGCATTGTTAATAATAATTCATTGTTCATAATCAATGAAAACAAAGTGGCAAGTTTTGCAAAGCAGTTGATTATATCAATGGCATAACTGTTTGTCTATGGGCAGGCATTAAAATGATAATTCTAATTAATGGGCCTAAAAACAAGAGTAATATTTCACCGACCCGATATGGTGTTTCTGTTAAATAAACATGGAAAAAAGCAATTGTAACATCTGGGCTAAATATATAACAGCTTATCCGAAGTTTGACTGAGAAACGAGAATTTACGATTGGGGAAGAAGAAATAAGCAATTGCCAAAAATTGTTGAATCATTTGAGTTGAATTTTACTTTTCTAACGTTAATTGGAAGATGTAAAAATGGTATTTTTTGCTGATTATTATGTATTAATTAATGACATACCTACAACTTTTGGAAGTATTTCAGATTAATCATATAATCGTATGTCATGTGTTATTTCACAATTGATTCTGATTGTCGGAGATTTTTGTCAGTCATAATATTATTGAATTATGCCGTATTTCCCAGGAGGTTACATAGGTTCCTCTGATTATGATCTATTCAAAAGTCACTCGGAAAAAGTTTTCCAATCCTTCTTGTTTCCAAGATAGTTACTAGTTATCGACTAGGAGTTCAAAATGTTTTGTATGTTAAAGTTGCTTACTTCATTTTTAGGCCTCATTTAACATATATGAACATACAAAATGACATCGTGGATGCAACTGATCTCAAAAAAACTGATAACAACATGTTCATTAAAATAGATATCAATGCTCGTAAGTTCTTTCATTTGTTCTACAATTTCCCTCTTCACCGCCTTAATAGTGATAAGTGATTTCTTAGATTGATAATATTGGCATTATTAGCTAACATACGGGCAGTCAGTGAAGTAATATCCGTATGTTTGTTCGACAAAGCTTGATTCTTTCAACAGATTATCTTTGCAACTCACAGATAGCCTACAAATGGATTCCTTGAACTACCACACTGTATCTCACAGGTGGCCTTTGAAAAGAGTACCATTGTAAGTCATAGATAGCCTAAAATGGATTCCTTGAACAGATAACCATTGTAACTCACAGGTGGCCTTCAAATGGATAATTTGAACAGACTACCATTGTAACTCACAGATGGCCTTCTAATGTATGGTTTGTACAGATTATCATTGTTAGTCACGGGTGGCCTACACATGTTTTTGTACAGATTATCATTGTAACTCACGGGTGGCCTACACATGTTTTTTGTACATATTATCATTGTAACTCACGGGTGGCCTATACATATTTTGTACAGATTATCATTGTAACTCATAGAAATGTGCTTTTCTATTTGTTGTGTCATTAACTAGCTGAATGGAATAAGGAACGTGATAAAACAACGTTTTATCGTACATACAATTTCAATAAAATGCCCTTAAAACTTGCATGATAAAACAGAAATTAATCCTAAATATTTTTCTGTTTTGATAAAAAGATAAAAAGCCTTAACTATTTTATTTTCAAACATTCATCGTATCTTGTGTGATTCGCCGATTCAGCAATAAATAACTATTAGCGGCACATTGTTAACAAAAAATAAACACTTATTTATTTTCAAAATACATATTTCTGTTATTTAATAATGGCATGGCATGGCACACCGATTACATCAATCACAACTTTTTGGTCCTTGCCGTCAATGTTAAAGGGACTCCACTGAGGTTTTTGACATGATGGGACTGAAAATATTTTTTCCAGATAAATGTACCATTTGATGAAGGATTAGACAACAAATCTTTGTGCAAAATTTCAGATCATACGCGCACTTCGTTTTTCCAAAATAATTATTCAAATTGTAAAAAATGACCCAAAATGAAAAGCGTTTAAACGCTTTTCACTCAAATCGGTCTAAGAAAAGCATAAAAATACGATTTTCAGTTTATTTCAAAGTATATTTCTTAACTATCTTTGCATATATTTCTATTTAAAGTCCCCCAGCTCATTCATTTAAGAATTTTAAATGTTATGCTTTTAGGCTTTTAAACCTCAGTTGAGTCCTTTTAAGATTTATTTGCAGTTTTATATATACATGTATATATACTAATTATGTGAAATAATGGTACAAAAATGGATATATTTCAAAATTAGCATAATAAATCTCATCAATTTTAAACATATATTCAGAATGAATTATATCTCGATAATTATTGGATGATGTCTCAAAATGAAGATAAATATTTCACAGGATTTCTGGCCCATCCGCCTTATTGTTAAAATGACTCTAGTTCTTAAATAAGATGATACTGAAATAAGTAAAATTATTCCTAACTAATGAAAACATATTTGCTGTTGTTTTATACAACTGATATTAAAATTAACCAATAACGGCAATATCTTTCAAACCGGATGGTTACTGTGTATGTGTTTTTCCATGCACGTGCAGAGATGCTAAATATTATTGTAATTGAAAGAGATAATATATATACATATGCGATATATTTTAAACTTGACATTTACGAATACTAAGTATCTACCATGTCTACAGCTTCATCATTAGCGGTATTGCTTAATTTACGAGTGGTCGCTGAAATAATGCTCGGAGGCAATCATAACTTTTCGCCTCTTTCTTCAGCTATTGAATAGAGGGCATCAGGATGAATATCCAAGGGAGTTAAAGCTGAACCCGAGTAGTTACTTATATTACAAGAGTTAACTTTTCGTGCATTGAAAATCGAAAGAGGAAGAGTAAATTGGAATTTTTCCAAATCACCCTTGGAAGTATTTGTTTACCGTCAGTCAAAACATATCAGAAAAATTGATACATTTCAATTAAAAGTAAGTTTAATTTATATCTAATAATTTATACTGAATTTTCATTTATTTATTAATACTACATGTTTGTTTATTTTCCAGAAGTTTTGTAAGCTTAAATTGCGACGTAATAAATGAATTATGATCGATAGAAACATAAGAATTGTAACGATAGAAATCGTTTCATTTTGAAACTATACTAAGTGGTACAGATAGCAAATAAATCTATGAAGCAAGTTAAGCAATTATTTCTCCTAGGACAGTTACTACAGTTTTAATTTTTGAATATCAATTTTCAGAAATATTCTAATTGGTACTTGTTAACTGTAAAAAGAAATTTTTTGATACATAATGCTATTATTGTATCTATGTAATATTTCCTATACCGCATTGTCATAAATGACATGTAAATTGTGTAACATTAATGAGGAGCTTTCAAAATTAGCAAATGTTTTTGTGTGCTTTTTTTTCAAAACTGAAAGAGGAAGTAAAACTTTTGTTTGGTATATTGATATTATAATTCATTTTTATATTATCATACTTTAATGGGTTAGTTTTGGCATATATATTAGTAAAATACTCACATCATCAATGCAATCTTAACTCTTCATCTTATTATTCTTAAAATCAGATTTGTTATATCAAAGATAATTTAAACAACAAGTATATAACATGTTGATTAACATAAAAACACTGGTAATATAATAAAAGAAGAGATACAATGTACAATGTTCTATTTTTAAATAACTGATAAAAATTCAGGTCACTTTTTTACACAAGTGTAATGTCTGGTAACAACAAAAATTACGTACTTTATATTATCATAAACTCATTCATGATTCTTATGTTTTGACAAGGCTACATATGTTTTATCATTACAGAATGTTTCAGTCACCTGAATATTGCAAAACTTTGTCACTGAAATTATCTGAGGTATTAGAGGATGTTGGTGTTAATGAGAAAATGGTGTTGAAAAGAAGAAGAACATGTATGCTAAATGAGAGTTTAACAACGATTTCATTCAGATCAATTGGTAAAAAAGTAACTGATTATATTCTTGGGAGTCAGTCTGAAGGTACCACTACTATAGGACTTGATTCAGATGTTGACAGGGTGATTGTAGATTATGATTATAATGTGATACAAGACTGGGCAGAGTGGAAACAAAATAAGAGAAACCTTCTTCTGATACAGGATGAGAATGTTACACCAGGATATTGTTTTTTACAACTACTTCGATCTGATGAACCTATTTTTGAGACAAACATTCCTAATGAACATTACATAAGAGATAGCAATGGGAGAATATTATTAAGACATTCATTCCTAACAAGCATTTTCCGAGAAATTACTGAACAACACGGACCATCAAATGCTGTCTCCGGGGTAAATGGATACTGCGACAATGACATTGTTTTTGCTTTCCCTTGTAATTCATGGCCACAATCAACATCACATTTTCTAGAAAGAGCTGCTGTTATGAGGTGGTTATCATCTGAAAGTATCAGATATGCTGGTAGCTATGATTGTTTTGTTGTTGGTGCCTGTAGCAAAATTGCTGCTTATCCAGAATTAGAGTGGAGACTATCTACTTCTCTACCAGAGAGATGTTTGATGTTCAATCTAAATATTACGCAATTACAATGCTATGTTTTAATGAAAATATTTTTGAAAACTTTTTTGAATGCACAAAATGTGAGTGCCCTTTCAACTTTTATGTGTAAAACCGTTTTATTACATTGTATTGAAAATACAGAACAAAACATATGGAAAAGGGACAATCTTTTTACATGTTTATCTTACTGCTTGCTAGAACTCCATAGCCATGTTCAAAATGAAAATTGCCCGCATTTCATTATTTCTGATAACAACTTAATGGCCGGACAATTTACAGCTGACGAGAAGCGAGACGTTTTAAAGAAATTATGTTACATAATAGAGAGCGATGATAGATGTTTACTTCAAATAAAGATGGATAGTATAAGCCAGAGACTACAGGTCAAGCTAAGTACATTTGTTCATCTTACATACAACATTCCAACCTCACTTGAGATACACGAAGAATGTTTGTCTGAACTTTTCATCGGTCTAATGAAGGAGATAAGCGGGGGAATATTAACGCTAATAAATAACTTGTCAAATGATCATATATGTTATCTTAAGCAAATTATCTTAAAGCTCACATACTACAGTACAAGCGAAAATAGAATGGAACAGCTTGTAAGTCGTTATCTGGTTCCATTTTTATATTCAACACTAGGCCTTATAATGGCGTCATCAAGTATTGAACAGAATAATACAGTTCAATATGAAGCACTTCAGTGGCTTACATTGGGTTTGAACTCAGATGTTACATCTGGCAGATTAAAACTAGCTTCAATGTTCTACAGTGTAGGTGATATGGATAGAGCAGAGTTCATTCTGAGACAAACTGAAAGTCGATATAACTCTACTGTTGTTGAACCTGTATGTGCCTGCTGGCCTCATCCACTGTCAAGTCGGTCTGCTGAATTTATGAGAAAATGCGATGAATTAAGAGAAAATTGCATCAACAGTATCGCATCATGTTGTGTAAAATTCACGCAGAAAGAAGTAAATTGTGTGCCTCGAGAATTACGGTATGAATTGATGAGATCTACACGAGATGATACGGCACACAGAAGTCCATATGAAAGGTACTGGATGGATTATGCTGTTGTTGATTCCCTCCCTTTTCTCTACTTTTTACAGTACAAGACATACAGTTATCTACAAAGACATCAGGATCAACAACGGGCACTTAGTAACCTTGTGAAGGTTATATTTACAGGAAGAAACTTTGGTCACAGGGAGACAGCTCTCAACCTTCTCGGTCAATGTATGGAACAAGAGGACAAACCAAGGGAAGCATTACAGTGCTATATGCTTTCCCTTCAACAAAGAGAACGAAACAATGCGGCAAAGTTTCATATTTGCAATTTACTTAGAAAGTATGCTTCAAACATGTAGACGTTCAAAGTTCCCTCTACGGGTAAAACTGACAAAGTTTGAGTTAAACGTTAGAAACTTTGTTAAATTGTGTACTTAACCAAAATGTTGTCTCTTGTTAGTTTGCCACAAACATTCAGTAAATTTGCAGTTATATTTTCGTATTATATAATGCCGTGTTAACAAACAAACCAAAGTTGTATTGTGATCATATCATTATAATTAACATCACATTTGTTAAGTTCATGTAAATATGATATAATTTATCCAAGGCTAAAATCATTGATGAAAATACAATTTATTTACGATGTGTCCGCTGTTTTGATTTAAGTTTATTGTTGGCTGCAATAAAACTAATATAAACTAATAGAGAGTTTCCAGCTTCCATTGTGAAAAAGGCCATTGAATCCTCTTCCTTGCATTATATCAGGTAATATATCAGGTACAATTGGGAACCAAGGCGGAGCCACAGATCTTACGTAATCTATCTGAATAGCTTCCTTATGTGAACGAATTGAACGTCTCTGACAGGATTTGAATCATTAACGGTGATAACCAGTAGCTAATGTCAAAAACCTTAGGCTCTCGGCCCCAGAAATAATAAAAATAGAACTATATAGTTCAGCGGAAATCAAATCGATAGCTAGCTCCGAACAATCGACCGAGGACATCTATTAAATCGGACTTCTGTCATCTGATGTTTTTTCTAGTCAACCTCGGACAACAAGTTCACCTCGGGAATAATGTCAACTGTTGACATTGAGTCTAGTCCTTTGTGGAAAAAAATAAGTCGAATGTTAAAATATTATATATTTTCGTGTCCGCATTGCTCAAGTATTCTCATATAAATATAATGATTATTAATATTGACGTTGTTTTTGCGCGGGGCATAATAAACATAAAGTCACTTGTCCATCATCGCTATGTTTCAATCCTGCCAGAGATATTGATGTCAGGTGAAAGCTATGAGCCATTTAGCTAATAGAGTGTAGGTGATTCAACTCTGGAGCCCGCTCGTGTAAGAAATAATGCACGTTAAACACCATCAGTAAGACTGGCATGACGTGAAGTCGCCATGCCAGGGTCGATTGAAATATTAATAAACACTTATAAAAGCAATGCATTGTATTTAATTGTTAAGAAGCATCTCATTTCTACTGCACGACTTGTAAAACGAAACATTTTTAATAATCAATGTATACAAAGAGGTAAGCTTTGCAATATCACTAATTGCCAGTGATACAAAATTACGTGCACGTAAGATCGTGTGATAAATCTTTTTTTTTTTGAAGAGTAGAAACTTCAGAAACGCTAAAAAGGGCAAAAATTATTAACTCTATGAACCTTAAGCATAAAATTGGTTCAACAAAACACTAACAGCAATTTCTTAAAGTACCTGTATTTGTATTCTACCACTGGGCATTTTTTATATTTAGCATTTTAAAGTGACACTATACTCAGTTGTGTCATTGTCAAGTTAAGCTGAATAGACTTAATATTTCAAAGATTGACTTTTATATTGGTGATGACTAAGAGTTGATTTGACATGTTTAAGATAAAAATAAATCTGCCAAAAGTATGAAAATACTGCCCACTTGTTTTATAAAGTAAACATTTCAGGTAAATTCCCATGACATTTTGCAGAAATTTCCTTATTAGTTATTTATCGTTCATGCAAAGTAAAACATAAAGTTAAAGGCAGTATTGCAAAATGTAAACTTATTTTGACTTCACCAGTTCACTTAAAACCCATGTCAGAATTATTGGCCTTGGAAAGTTTCAAATTGGTATTTTGAGAAGCATGCATGCAAAACATTAACCCTGAATTTTTCAAGTTAAAAAAGGATCATAATTCTGCAACCAATTATGCTCGCAAATACATGTGTGTGGAGTTAAAAGCAAATATCAGTAGTGGTTGGTGAAATATGTTGCATGCAAAACTTTAACCAAAGCGTTGCATGGAGGGTTGAGTGAGAGGGATAGCCCTATTCTTTAACAATGGGGGAATTTGTCCCAGTTGCAAAAGTCTTATTTCAGAAAGGGTAATAATCAGTAAAATTCACACTTACTCATGGATCTTGGACACTGACTTTCAACTGTAACACTGTAGACGTATGTGAAGTTTAAGTGGTCTAATCTAGTGATACATTTACAATATGAAGTTTTACTGAAAACATTAATCTTTTAATTTTTGTAGCATAACACAAGTAAGAAGTTTATTTTTTTTATTTTTGTTACCTTCATATACGAAGTACATACAATTAAAAAGGGTAAAATGTATTTAACATACTAAAACAAATGTGATGTGGTTGTGAGGGTTTGTTTCCAGTAAAAATCATAAATAATACATGTATCTATAAATAAGAAATTTCACATGTGTCTTTCATGAATTTGCATGAACGAAATTCTTGATATTGTCTTGTACTAATGTATTCCCTAAGTAATAATTTCATACATGCGATACTTTTTGTTTTGCAACAATTTGAATATGTTCATTTCTTTACATTAATCTTTATCTTTTACTTATTAAAAAATGTTTATTGGTTTAGAAACTATTCATGCTGTGTAAATATTAATTTAATTTGCATTCATCTTAAATTCAGTCATATTACAAATAATTCTTTTTTTTTATTTTACACATAACATGATGAATTTGTATATTTTACTTATTTTGCTTCGCATTTAAAACAGTCAATCAATATAAATCCCGTTGATTTCAAAACAAAATTATACAAAACAAAGATACGTTAGGCTATTAAGCTATCAGTTAAACAAAGCCTGTCAGACTGCAAAGATGTGCATGCTTTGCTCTGTACTAGTGGCATAGACTTATCACTTTCAGTTCAAGCTGGTTCATACGTTCAAAAACTAGCATTTTGTCATTTTGTTTAATTCACTATTAATCAATTTACCTTGATATCAGTACAATATTTATAACAAAAATATTTCCTGCTTTCCTCTCTACATTAAATGTATATATTTTTGCTTTTCTTTCAGAGACAAACTTTCAAAAATATAATTAAAATGATAAAATATAAATATATTTACATTAATATCATAGTTCAAATTATATTGAAAATACATAACATCTTGTAAAAGTCATGAATAATAAACTTTAACAAAGGAAACAGTACACTTCCATTTTACACTTTTATCACCAAACTTTATGTTGTGAAGAAAAGTGTCTTATTAGATAAACCCTACGCATTCTTTTTCTGTTTCTTCGACTACTGAATATACATTGTAATAACAATCACTTTTACAGCATTTAGAAGTACCCATATAAATACCCTTCATACGTTTGTCCCTCCTTTTCTTTTTCTGCAAACGTGTGCATATATTTTTCACACTCGACTGTCTCAATTTCAATCTCTTCCACTTTTCTTCTCAACTTCAACACTTCTGAAGTTACAGCTTGAATCATCAACCATTAATTAATATTTGACTAAAATCAGAGGTCTAAAGCATCAGTCAGTAAATAACGTCAGTGTTATCAAACTTAAACTTTCATCTCTTAATAGATTAAATTTGTAAAACTTGCATCCTCCATCAAACTTAACACATTTCAAAGTCAAGAGACATTTTCATACATGTATCTTTTTTGATAAAGGTTCAAAATATTTTTTATCTAAAACAAATAACTTAAATATGACTTTAAGTAAAACTTTAATGAAATTACTGTCCTGTATGTTCAATTTAACATAGATTATAGATTGAGTTAAGAACATTTTTCTATTTGAAATCGTGATTATTCTCAAGTTGACTTATTTTAAGTCTAGTCCAATTTCAAGCTTGACGACCTTTGAAATTACCTAACACCAACAGCTTAAACCACAACAGATTTTAAAGGAAACCTTATGATCCATCATCTGTCAATCAGAGAAAATTCTTTGAGTTTATTGTTGAAGAATCGTTCCATGGTGTTGGCACATTTATAATACTCTGTATCAGGTTTGTTATAAGAACGACAATTTGTGAAGATTCTCATCATGTCGGCCATGAATAATTTCTCGTGAACATAGTATCTGTTCTTTAAACGATCTCCCATTGTTCTAAGATCTATAAATAGAATTTGCAACTGATTTAAAGTCAATTTAATCAATACATACATAAAATCTACAAAAATATTTTTTTTCTTAAAGCTCCACATTTGACATTTGTAATGCAAAAGTTATCCTTAAAAAGAGGGTTGAAAAGTATGTTCTGAAAAGATTAATGATTGATCATTTATTTTCGGTTGCGTTTAAAATCACACCGACAATTGATGGTCATATGGCAACGTTGGTAAAGGAAAACATCAGGTGCCCCTTTTCAGGCACCTGAGTAAAAATCAAGTGGGCATTCATGATAAAACTTTATAACAGAAGCTTGGGATCATGACATCCTGAAAACCCTTAAAAGTAACAAAATATTAAAATATTCTGAATTTAAAGCAAGAAAAGTTAACTTCATAAATGTAGCAAGGGAAAAAGCATAAAAAAGATAACAAAGAAAATACATATGTCACTTACCCATAGGAAACTTGATGTAATCATAATAATCAGGGGCTTCAGCTTTCTCCACTGGTTTCAGGAAAGGCCAAGCACTAGCATGAGTCTGTAAAACACAGGGAAGTTGTTTTTTTCTATTACAATGCAAGTCTAATTTGGCTAACAGTCATTTGAATTAAATGTTTTCTGTATGAATTTTATTGAGAACTTCTCTTCAAACTCGACAAACACTTTTAATGCAACTACTTATATATAACAATTGAAGGGAAAGAACTCTGATAATAAGTATGGGTAATTCAATATCTCGGGAGTTATCAGAAAATCAAATTGCATACCTAAAGACATGCAAAAAGTGATACAGTTAAAAAGAATGTTTCAAGGTCCTATTATAACAACAAAGATGCATTCAAATAGTTTTATTACTTTTAAATCATATTTTTACCTTGCAGTGCTGTAGTATTGTTTTAAAGATGTTGTAGAGCTGATCAGAGTCCATTACAGGTTCCTACCTAGACAAAATACATAACATGGCATTATTATATCTCCATCTGTCAACAACGTTACAACAGGTTAATTTTATGATACACCACCTCATACACATAGGAAGAAGTTATAAATGTCAAAACTCTGAATTTTGCATTTAGTACTTCTTAACTCATTGATTTAAAGCTTTTCACAGTATAAAAAAAACTCAAATTCAGAAAAATACCTAAAAAGTTTTACCCATGCATGCATCAGCCTAACTTTATAATTTCTCAAAATCTGTGTGACGAATACATGCGTACTTCATAATAAACCTCTTCAATTAAGAAATAAAAGGTCTTTCTTTTAGTGTAAAATACAGAAAAAGATGCCCTTAATAAATAATACATACGGTTTATTAGGTGCAGGTCTCCAGCCACAGTCTTGAAAACCTAGTATACTCTCTATAGGATTATGTCGTACTCCGTCTTTAAAACACGTCAAACCTGGATACACCTTTGTAAACTTTAGCTTTTTTGTTCTATTATTTTTTTACAATCTAAAACGGACAAACTAAGTTACTAAAGATTTTATCACCAACATAGGTTAGATGGATGCAAGACTAAGTGAATCAGATCATTTTTTTAATTCTAGCAAATTGAAATATTAGTTGCCCCTTGTTTCTCACAAAAGTGAACAGTTTCTTAATAAGCATTGTCAAGCAGTCTTTTTTCAATAGTTGTTTTTTCTTTCTCAGAATCAGGATTTTTGTAGTTTTTTGGGGGACAAAAATATGAGAGAAACAAGAGGGCCATGATGGCCCTGAGGTCGCTCACCTGTATATAGGCCCCCCACCCCCGGGCCAATTTTTACCCAAGGGCTTTTATTTGTTTATTTGAACAGACTGGGTACACACCCATAGGAAGATGTTTCATGCTAAACATCTAAGTTCTAATTAATTGGGTTTTTTAAAAGAAGACTTTTAAAGTTTTTACTATACACATATAGTTAAAAACAATGACACCCCTGGGGCAAGGCCAGTTTTGACACCGGGCTTTTATTTGAACAAACTTTGTAGATATTTACTTAAAGATGTTTCATGCTTAATATCTAAACTCTAGCTATTTGGGTTTTTTCAAAGAAGATTTTTAAGTTTTTGCTATACACATATTAGGAAAATCAATGACCCCCCGGGCGGGGCCAGTTTTGACCCCAGGGCTCTTATTTTAACATACTTGGTAGACACCCATTAGAACATGTTTCATGCTAAATATCTTAGCTCTAGCTCTTTGAGTTCTTTAAAAGAATTTTTTTTAAAGTTTTTACTATATGCATATAGGGAAAATCTATGACCCCCCGGAGCGGGGCCAACTTTGACCCCAGGGCTTTTATTTGAACAAACTTGGTAGACATTCACTAGAAGATGTTTCATGCCAAATATATATG
The DNA here is from genome assembly GCF_026571515.1 of Ruditapes philippinarum. Taxonomy (NCBI): domain Eukaryota; kingdom Metazoa; phylum Mollusca; class Bivalvia; order Venerida; family Veneridae; genus Ruditapes; species Ruditapes philippinarum. The sequence goes on along the minus strand of NW_026861682.1, from coordinate 33,573 downwards.
CTCTAGTTCTTATGGTTCTTTAAAAGAAGATTTTTTTAAGTTTTAACTATATGCATATAGGGAAAATCAATGACCCCCTGGGGCGAGCCAATTTTGACCCAAGGGCTTTAATTTGAACAAACTCGGTAGACACTCACTAGCAGATGTTTTATGCTTTATATCTTAGCTCTAGCTCATTGGGTTCTTTAAAAGAAGATTTTTTAAGTTTTTACTATATGCATATAGGGAAAATCAATGACCCCCTGGGGCGGGGCCAATTTTGACCCCAGTGCTTTTATTTGAACAAACTTGGTAGACATTCACAAGAAGATGTTTCATGCAGAATATCTAAGCTCTAGCTCTTACGGTTCTTTAAAAGAAGATTTTTAAAGTTTTTACTATATGCATATAGGGAAAATCAATGACCCCCTGGGGCGGGACCAATTTTGACCCCAGGGCTTTTATTTGAACAAACTTGGTAGACACTCATTAGAAGATGTTTCATGTTAAATATCTTAGCTCAAGCTCTTTGGGTTCTTTAAAAGAAGATTTTTTAAGTGTTTACTATATGCATATTGGGAAAATATATGACCCCCTGGGGCGGGGCCAATTTTGACCCCAGGGCTCATATTTGAACATACTTGGTAGACATTTACTAGAAGATGTTTCATGCCAAATATCTAAGCTCTAGCTCTTACGGTTCTTTAAAAGGAGATTTTTTAAGTTTTTACTAAATGCATATAGGGAAAATCAATGACCCCCTGGAACGGGGCCAATTTTGACCCCAGGGCCTTTATTTGAATAAACTTGGTAGACACTCACTAGAAGATGTTTCATGCCAAATATCTAATTTCTAGCTCTTAGGGTTGTTTATAAGAAGATATTTAAAGATTTTTCTTTCGGTTGCCATGGCAACCAGAGTTCTGCATGGAATTAAATTCTTTGAACAATTTTTAAAGGTGACCACCAAAGGAACATTCCTGTGAAGTTTGGATGAAATTGGCTCAGTGGTTTATGAGAAGATGTCATTTAAAGCAAAAGTTTACGGACGGACGGACGGACGGACGCCAGACGAAAAGCGATCACAAAAGCTCACCCTGTCACTTTGTGACAGGTGAGCTAAAAACTCTTAACTGTATTATATATACATGTATCAAATAAAGTAAAAAATCTATTTTTTGAATCAACTCTTTTTATATTTTACTATAAGCACATTTTAAAAATCTTAATGCAAAGTTTCAGATTGCTGTGACACTGTACAAATAAGATGTCACAAAATGACTAAAACTATTTTCAGTTTGGTAATTTTCGCCAATTGGAAATTGGATTAATGTATATAATTCAATAACGGTTGTCAAAATTGGAAAACAGATCTTGAAACATTACATATAATTATAATTTACAATTTACTTAAATTACTGGCAATCTCACCTCTTTTTGTTTGCATATTGTCTTTGAGAACTCGGTATAGCAGATTCTAGGGTTAAGTTCACATCCCATAAGTGCTGCCCTTTCATAATCCTTGATATATCATAGATAAGCTGACTTTGGTAGCTTAATGTCCTTAGAGAAACCCTGTCAAAGAAAACATACATAAGTCACAGTGACTATAGTTTGGTTACTTTATTTATCAACTTTTACATTTTAAACACTTGTAAATCAATACTTCTCCTTCGTCTATAGAATTAATCTACAGGATTTGTCCAGTTTTTAGTGTGGAATTCAATATCAGGGGTTTTATTGGGGGATATGTTCGCCTTATCTTGTTTATCTTGTGTATCATATTTTATATTAAGTTTGTTATATTTACCCCAATTTAAACACATTTTTTGTCATATCTCATATCTAAAAGGTAAATAATATATGTTTTGCAATAAAGCAAGACAATAAAAAAGGGCAAGTTGAATGTTTTCATGTACTTTAATTGTTTTTTGACGACCCGCGAAATAAATCGTATCATTCCAAAGAAAATTATGCGTGTTATTAAAGATCATCCGGTTAACAAATGTTGTCGACAAATCTGGATCTAGATTACTTGCTAAATCTTAACTAAAGTGATTTGGGTCTCTTGTCATCAATAATAACCAAACAATAAAGCTTAAATCATTGTCTTTTATATTAAAAACGGTGTTTTATTGTCTTTATCAGCTTTCATCGTAACTCCCTTGGATATTCAAGCTTTATCAATATATGAAGCCCTCTTTTGAGTTGAAGAAGAATCAAATTTTAAAATAATGGTCAAAAAAAATGTTGAGAAATTATGATTGTCTCCAAACATTTTTATCATCGACCATCCTTAAATTAGGCGATAGCGCTAATGATAAAGTTGTAGATATTCTTTATGAAATATCAATGTAAAGTTTAAGGTCTATCGCATACATTAATAGTCTTACAATTGCAAGAATATTTAGCATCGCACAAACACAAAATTTGTACACAGTTTGTTTTACTTCGTAGTTCGTGTCATTATATTTTTTTTTATATAAAAAATATAAACTAGTTTAAAATGAATATACACCAATCGTAATAATAACAGTAGTTTTCAGTACTTTTGTACCGATTTATCGATTGCATTTAAGTTCAATAATACTTATCATAGAAAGCAAAGGTGGTGAATATTCAATTCATAAACATGGCATTTTGCTTAAGCTAATGTATCGCTACTGCAAGACTTTCAGTTTTTATGATGTTCATGGACTTTAGAAGTTATTTAATTATACTTTTTCCGTACAAGAAACAATTGTTCATGTCATTAAAGCTACCCATATTTCAAAAGTTATCTTTCCGAGGTTTAAAGACAAAGGATGCAAATAGGACATTTTACGAACTACCCTTGGAAGAATTTATGAACATATCATGAACAATATATACTGAACAAAAAAAAAAGAAACTTCCCCTCAGTTTAAGCGGAGATTAGTGTTATTTGAAAACATCAAAATATCAAATGATCTACATATATTCGAGTCAGATAAAACAAATTTTAACTAAATTTTAACTCGTTTTGCTGGAGAAACCTGCAATTTTTACGCATATGAACGGACCAGTAGAATTGTGTATAAGACATGAAACCTTTCAGTGTAATTTTATGTCAAAAAGAAAAAGACGTTGATATTTTTTCCATGTTTCTTTATTTTTGATATGCCTAGAATTTCGCAAAATTTACGCGAACCTGCTATTGGCTATTACTATGAATGCCGTCACTATGAATATTGAATGCCCTTCTTGTGCTATTCGACACCTTAGGCAACGTTTTCAAGTTACAGGATGTACAGAAGCTCGCCCATTATATTCGGAAAACGCACCTTCGCTGCTAAAGCTACTGCTGCTAACACCTCTTAACCTAAGTGTATAAACGTACTTTGAAATACACGCAAAATGAATACCCAGTTATCTGTATTGAACATGCAAAAGCTGTATTTTTTATATCACATGTAATGATTTTGATTAAGTTCATAAGTACAGATTGTTAGCGGTCTTATAATGATTGATCTATATTTATTCTGATCGATTTTATGTTTTACGTCAAAACTAACAACTTAGTGAAATTAAAAACAAACAAAACTGCAACGTGTCATCAATTAATGTCAACCATTAAGACAGAAATACTTAAACGTGACACACTTCATGTGACACTATGTTTAACCTTTGAAGTATGGTCAAACCTTAATTTGAACTTATGAGATCAGTATTGAAGAGTATGTAGATCAGTATTTAGTTGTTTTCTATAAAACTCACGATGCTAGAAGAAATTGGCATCACTATCGACTGCAAAGAGGCGGGTTATGCTTAATATATTATAATCAATATCATTAACATAGTTTAGAAAAAAGCAAAGAAGTAGTTATTTTCTCAGTTGATAAAGTTGAATGTACACCTTTTGGTAGCTGCACATACAATTTTCTATATCGCAATCAGTCCCGTATTGGCGAAATGTATCAGTAATGATACTACGCTTACCATTTAATAATAAGATATTTCGATGGTTATGATTACTCGAATTTAATTGGCCTTCGTTTTTATTATCAATAATTGCTATCTTTGGACAAAGTTCAGATGCTTTTACTTTACACATTTTACTCTAGTAATCATTAATATAGTTTGGAGGTCAATATGTTGTACATATCAGAATTCTTTCTTGTGATTTTCTTATTTCAACTTTAAAAAAAGGTTCAAGACCATTCAGTCATTTTGAAATAAGTCTATCAGATACCTATCAGCATTCCACCAGAATATGAATTACAGTCTTTTCTATACAAATGACAATATCCTTCTAGAGAAATTGAAAATTAAATGACATGATTACTTAAGTGAGTTTCTATGAAGCATAAAATGTCGTAGTCTAGCCAATTATCAGCAATGCAATCAATTTTATTTTGGCAAAATATGGAAAAGCCGGTTTTAGATATTACACTATCAGAACAAGGATCCATTTCTACATCTCCGCAAAAAAACTATCTTTTAAAATAAGATTTGATCTTAAAATATTTCACATTGCCAACTGTTTGTGTCGAAGGTGGTCATAGGCTGTATTACTGTTAGTGATATTTAAATGATTTAGTCCCTAGGCTTATATAAAAGTGAACAGATCAGAATAAGCCATATGTATAATTAGCTAAATATCAGCCCAAGTAATTATGTCAAAAAAAATACGAATTGCCCGGGAGAAAAAACAGATATGTTCTGAACTTATTGCCACACGATTGAATAATCCAACTGCCACCCTGCATGAATTTAGGCAATTAATCATTTGGATATACAAGCAGGTAACAATATTTTATACAAGACAGCAATACAGACTTAACCTGAGTATACATACTAGATAACCCTAACAATCGGAACTCTATAGGATGGATAACAATATAAAAAGAAAAAGTGACAAATGTCAAAAGTATAAATGCAATAGTAAAGATAATGCTTATTTTATCGTTCTACTGATTGGAAAAAGAACGACATATTAGGGAGAGATTACTTATTATTATAGAAAAAAAAGGAAAATTGAATTCATCAATTAAAAAGTTTCAGAATATGTGTTTCGTGAAATATAAGTACCACCCAATTAAATAAATTAAGGCTGGAATTCTCTAACCAGAAAAAATGAAAATAATGAACAGATAAAAAGGAGAAAGAGAAATTATAGCACATATCTGTCAGTGTAACAATATAAAAACGGCTATCAATTATTTGTTTTTATTTATATCATGACAAACACACACGTGCGAGCGCACCACGCACACCGAACATACATATACACGCGTTTATTGGAGTATATTTTATTGCGATCAAATACCTCAATTACTAGGATGAACATAACATTGTAAGATTTTCAATGTCATTTCAAGATTTTCAATTTCATTTCAAGATTATACACAGATAACGCTCTATGTACATAAGAATATAAACTAAACACTACGAAAGACCGGTGGTTATTTCCCACTTCACACTTCACGTTTTGTAGCTAATTTATAGTATATCAGAAATGTGGAGTCTGAAGTTTAAAGCGTGGAGTGTAAGGTGTGAAGCGTGAAGTGTGAAGTCTAAGTTTGCGGAGTGAAGTGGGAAGTTTGAAGTGTGAAGTTTGAAGTGTGAAATTCACAAGTTCAAACTTAATATGTCTTGATAATTTGATATTTGATCACGTGGTTTACTCGACAGCAGTACGTCATTTACAATTCAGAGTGTTATACGAAAACATTTGACGTTTTGTAAAGAAATATGACCAACGTTAAATTTTTCGGACGGCAAAGGCATTAGCAATAATAACATGACTGTAGCAATAGCTTTTTATTCTCCGAAAATGTCGAGCTAAATAAAGATAACAATTTTCAAATTCAAAATGGAGAAATACAGGAGCTAGAGTTATAAATCCAATCACATATGATATACGTAGCGGTAACAATCATACTTTTGAAGTTTGACTTAAATCCCTGACGAAATAAAGAAGTTAAAAATAAGAAAAATTAAATGTTTACGGGGAAATACATGTAATTCTGGCGATAAAAATCCTAGAATTATAAACCATGTCACATTAGTATGTTGTGGGACTTTGTTTGAGTAGGACACCTCTTCATAATCTTCGTACAGTTGACCTAAAATCTAAAATGCAGAAATCGGTGGCACATAACCTTAAAATGTACATTTACGTTAAGGAATAATTCTAAATATTTAGTACAAAATGATCTTCTGAAGTCTATCTGGCTGATACTGCTATTATTATATATACTCTTACGTCATTCAGATATTAAATGGAATTTTGAATTTCAGATTTCAAAGTCAGACTTCAAACTTCACTCTTCAAATTTTTCTGTACATGTCCAAATTTCAATTGAATATTAAATATTTATAACTAAACGCGTTACATTTCTTTTGGTACACCATCTATTTAACCAAAATTACTCTATGTTTGAAACGATCCCGAATCCCGTGCGTTACGAATTATAGGACCAAATTCGAACATCTCGTTCATAACATTTTCGGGTAAGAAAAATGTGGCTAGAACGTAGTTTTAAAAGTAAATATAATTTAAGAGTGTAATCTTTGATTATGAATTCGAAATGTACATATGTGGCATCCAAATGAAAATGAAGTCTATTTCGGTACAATTATGATTGAAAATATGTCTAACATTCAGAATCAATTAAAAATGTCAACTGATTATAAACAAGATAAATTTATGTCAACCGGTAGACAGTTTGTACAGTTTGTTTTGTTACTTTCTGTTTCTACAATCATGGTAATAAGTATATAAATAATGTAGCATTCACTTTTATATCTATAAATTTACTGAATTTAGGTTGGCTTTTACTCGATAGATTGTAACAGACTTAGTATTAAAATATTATACGTTTACATGTTTAGTTTCTTAGCGTAGGCTAGACCGAAATACCGTATTCGTTCTGTGTACTAGTATTCTTACTATAGTGTTTGAGGTTCTTATTAAGCCGAGAAGTTTCGATTGGTCCTATACCATCACGTGGTTCTAGAAAAAACCCAGATGAAAAATTTCAAAGTATAACAAAAGAAGGTGTATCCCGTTTGCAAACTGTCTGTTTGCGGAGCAAAAATGTTAAAAAATTTAATATGAACATTTTAAAGTGTCATTTTGATTTCTTTCAACTATATTTTGCTTTTGAAGAGAGATTTTGAAATATATGTGAGACGATAGCTTTTCTGTTATCTCTTGAAGTGTGCTGCTTTACACTAATACAAACTTCGAGGTTAAACACCGAAAGAGGAAGTGCAAAATTGAACATTTTATGAATCAACATTGGAACAGAATTTATTCATCCCCAAAACAATTAAAAGTAAGTTACTGTATCTAATTAAAGGAATAGGAATAGATGGATTGATGTCTGTCTAATATAAATATTCATCGTTTAAAAAGAGGTACCATGTCAGTTTTTTTGTTTATATCAACACTATAAGTGAGAAATTCGTGTTTTAAGACACTATTTTTGACTTGAGAAATAAGTTCATGGGCGCCGCCATTTTGGCGTTCTGTCATTCTCGCGAGACAGACGAGACCGCGATTGTCATTTGTCCGTTTTTCAAGCTTGCTGATGATCCAACCACATGATTTAAGCAATGACTGCTTAATTTTCAAAGATAAACCATCATTTTTATTTGGGTACTATGAGAAACTCCTTCAAATTAACGATATTATATCCTTTTATTTTGTACTTAATTTTCGCTAGACAAGCTGTCCGAATAGAGTACATCGCCGTCATGTATCTTTTTTTCAGCGTAAGATATCAACTAAATCCAATATGCAGAGATCTGCTGAGGACGCGATTTTCCGCCATTGACGCTAAAATGGCGCAGGAAAATCGGCAGCCCGACTTATATCGTATGAAAACAAAACTGTCCGTTAGGTTATTTAGGCACCCAGTCAACTGGTAGCAACTGCAACAGGTTGCCCATTCCCCTGTAATTACGCATATTCTCGGGTTTATCCAGTTCCCTATAGCTTTTTTTCCACGTTATCTACTTACCCAATCCCTTTCCCACACAGATACGCATTTCTACTACCGTAAATTTAATCCAATAAAATAAAGAAATCATAATTCTACTTAATATTTAAAATGATTATTGGTCACTGAAAAAAAAGTGTTGCCATTTTATGAAATGCTGTAATTTACAGTATAACTTGACAGTTGCTGAACTTAATTTCCCCTTAGATCATTCAGTTCACTGATGAAGCGTAAAAAATAGATGTCTATTTCGTCATTAGAATATTATGCAAGGGTGATTAACCAATCAGGGCAACATTGTGCATGATCAGAAGGTCTGTCGGCACAGAGGCATACAAGGAGCAATAAAAATCGTCAGTACACAGTGTGACAGGATCGGATCATTTGGTGCAAATTAGGAACAATTAAAATGGATAATGCACAGTATTAGACATATGTAGTAAGAACCAGCAATTATGTGAATAAATTATGCAAATTAGATTTTTTAGCAGCAAATAAAAATGTTTTGCCTGCAGTTAATATTAGGCTACGATTACAAAGTAAATAAATACCACGCAGCATCATACGTTGAATTTACTTTTCAAAATAGTTGCTTATATTTTTGAAATGTGTACATCAATTATAACATATGTTCACACCTTTTAATTTGAAAGTCTGAATCAAACTGCAAAAATTTAATTACATGTACTATTAAGAACACGTTTTAGTAGGATTTTTATAATAATGATAATTATCGCCGTTCAATAATTAACAGCCAATTATTCGTTGGTGCGTTTGTTTATTTAATTGCATTATTTGATTGTGAAATTTTATGTTAAATAATAACATGTGTATATAGCAAATCTGTGAAATATTGTTTAATTACATTAAGATGAGACTTTAATGAACATATCATTGTTTGGAGTAACGGGCATCACTGCCGGTAGACGTTGATTTTTTATTTGTTTCTTTCTTTTTTTATTTTTGTTGATATTGTTACGTATTTTGAACCATAAAATAATCTCCTCTACTGTGAAAATTAAATTGTCTGGTCAATACTTTATTATATTAATATTTCTCTACGATTCAACTAGATTTATCATAAATCTAAAGATGTGGGGAAATAACATCAAGTGCACCTGTTTTTATACGGCCTATACACAAACATGGACGCGCCTACTGATTTATAGAAATCGGTGATTTAGCGATTTAAATTTTGTTATCATTCGTTAAATATTATTATTTGGCGGCAGAAAATTTGCAGATTTATTATTTATAGTATTCTTTTTCTGAAATCAAGTTTTTATTCTAACCTTGTCTTTCCCTTTAATAATATATATTAAATTATCGACTACATTTTCTTTTTATTTTCAATTATATATGACTATTCCATATGTAATATTTCCTATCACGCATTGTAATGAATGACATGTTTAATGGTGTAACATTAATATATTTTTTTCAAAAGCAAAAGAGTAGGTAAAATAATAGAAATAAGATATTACTGGTATAGGTATTCCATGACGACTTATATCTGCCAGCAAATAATTCGATGCCAGAATTACAGGCCTTGGACAGTGCCCTCGGCTTAAAATCCCACACTTATGAATTAAGTTTCAAATGAACACCGTCAATGGTTTTGAAGATTGGTGTTGCATACACAATGTTTTATATGTTCAAAAAGTAAATTAACATCAGTGTCATAGAAACCGAAAGTACATAATGTCTACATATTGACAATGATTTGGATTTGGTTATAACTCTAAATCAGTGGGCATTTTTTATTGATTATGATTGTCATATACATTTCCAATCAAAGTTTTACCGAATAGTTTTCATTTTTCTTTGATGTTAAATATATACATGTACATTTGTTATACATTTCAAAGATAAAACCCTTTATTTTTACATGTTTAACAGCGTGGTAGAAACATGTTTAACAGCGTGGTAGAACTACTTCCAATCTGTATTATATCCAAGGTTATTATGAATAATAGCCGAGTGTTTCCGATTGGTATAAAAATATTACATTGAGAACACTTTTAACTATATCTATTAAATGGAAAGAACTCTGATGAAATTGTTGAAACTGGTTATTTGCTACAATTGGAGTTTTCAGAAATTCAAAATGCATAGAAAAATATAGAAAAAATTGATATTGTTACAGATTTTACCAGCTCCTTTTTAACCAAGAAAAGATGCAATTAAACAGTAAAATGTTAATTTTAGATAATTTTTACATGGCTGTAGATCTGTTTCAAAGATGTAGTCATTACAGGTTCTATCAAAATACACAACATTATAATATCAACATATGTCATATCAAAGTGTACATTTTTTGTATTTTCAATAATTACATGGCACACCGATTACGCGGTATATCAATCGCAACTCTTTTTCCCAGTTAGGATATATGCAAATTTATGTATACATGTATATATATTTATTATGTAAAATAAGGTTAGAAATACAAATTAGTACAGATAGGAAAAAAATCTTTGCAGCAAGTAAAGCAAGTATTTCTCCTAGGTCAATTTCTTCAAATTTTAAATATCAATTTTCAGAAATATTCTAATCAGTTCAAAGAAAAGTTAATTGATATATAATGCGATTTTTGTACATTTGTAACATTCCAATATGAGATTGTTAGAAATGAGATGTGTAATGGCGTAACATTTATTGAATTTATCTTTATCTATTCGAAACCGAAAAAGGAAGTAAAAAAGATAAAATTCCATGGGAATTTTTATATTATCATTCTTCAATTGGTTACTTTTGGCATGTATCTTAGGAAAATACAGTTTATTTTATCAATGAAATAATGCAATCTTTTGTACTTTCTCTTGATTTCCATAAAACCAAACATGTTATATCAAAGATAATTTGAACAGAAAGCATTGCACATTTTTAACAGAAAAACACTGGAAACTTTAATATCTTTATATCTCGTCTAATATTAAGTAACAACAAATTGTTCTATATTATCATAACCTCATTCCTTATGTTTTAACAGGGAAATGTATTTATTATCATTACAGAATGTTCCAATCACCTGAATATTGTAAAACTTTGTCACTGAAATTATCTGAGGGGTTAGAAGATGTTGGTGTTAGCGAGAAAATGGTGTTGAAAAGAAGAAGAATGATCATCCTGATGGAGAGTTTTTGTACGTTTACATTAAGGTTAATTGGTAAAAAGAGAAATGCATATCGTCTTGGGAGTCAGTCTGAAGGTACCACTACTATAGGACTTGATTCAGGTGCTGACCTGGTATGTGTAGATTATGATTATAATGTGATACAAGACTGGGCAGAGTGGAAACAAAATAAGATCAATCTTCTTATGATACAGGATGAGAATGTAACACCAGGATATTGTTTTCTACAACTACTTCGATCTGATGAACCTCTTTTTGAGACAAACATTCCTAATGAACATTACATAAGAGATAGCATTGGGAGAATATTATTAAGAAATACATTCCGAACAAGCTTAAAGCTAGAAAATACTGAGCGACATGGGCCATCAAATGCTGTCTCCGGGAAAAATGGATACCGCGACATTGACGTTGTATTTGCTTTCCCTTGTAATTTACAACTTCGATCAGTATCACATTTCCTAGAAAGACCTGATATTATGAGGTGGTTATCATCTGAAAGTGTCAGATATGCTGCTAGTTGTGATTGTTTTGTAGTTGGTACTAGTAGCAAAATCGCTACTTATCCAGAATTAGAGTGGAGAATATCTACTTGTCTAACAGAGAGATGTTTGATGTTTCATCTAAATATTACGCAATTACAATGCTATGTTTTAATGAAAATAATTTTGAAAACTTTTCTGAATGCACAAAATGTGAGTGCTCTTTCAAGTTTTATGTGTAAAACCGTTTTATTACATTGTATAGAAAATACAGAACAAAAGATATGGAAAAGGGACAATCTTTTGAAATGTTTATCTTACTGCTTGCATGAACTTCATAGATGTGTTCAAAATGAAAATTGCCCGCATTTCATTATTTCTGATAACAACTTAATGGCCGGACAATTTACAGCTGAAGAGAAGCGAGACGTATTACAGAAAGTATGTGACATCATACAGAGCGATGGTAGATGGTTACTACGAATAAGGATTGATAATATCAGCCAGAGACTACAGGTCAAGCTATCTACAACTGTTAATATTGCATATAGTTTTCAAACATCACTTAAACTATATGAAGAATATTCGTATCAACTTGTCGCCGGCTTAATGCAAGGGATAAGCACGTGCTCATTACACTTTTTTATGTATTTGTCAAATGATCCCATATATTATCTCAAACAAGTTATCTTAAAGATAACATACTACCGTGTACATGGAAATAGAGTGGAACAGCATGCAAGTCGTTGTCTGGCACCATTTATATATTCGACACTAGGCCTAATTATGGCGTCATCAAGTATTGGACAAAATAATACAGTTAAATATGAAGCACTTAAGTGGCTCTCATTAGGATTGAACTCAGATGTCACATCTGGCAGGCTAAAGCTAGCTTCCATGCTCTACTGTGTAGGTGATATGGATAATGTGGAGTTCATTCTGGGACAAACTGAAAGTCGATATAACTCTACTGTTGTTGAACCTGTATGTGGCTGCTGGTCTCATCCATGGACAGGTCCGTGTGCTGAATTTAAGAGAAAATGCAGTGAACTAAGTGAAAATTGCATCAATACTATTGCATCACTTTGTGTCAGATTTCTGCAGTCAGAAGTAAATTGTGTTCCACGAGAGTTACGATATGAAATGATGAGATCTACACCAGATGATATACCACACAGAAGTGAAGAAGACAGCTTTTGGATGGACTATGCTGTTGTTGGTTCCCTTCCTTATCTCTACTTTTTACAGTACAAGACATACAGTCATCTACAAAGACACCAGGATCAACAACGGGCACTTAGTAACCTTGTGAAGGTTATCTTTACAGAAAGAAACTTTGGCCACAGGGAGACAACTCTCAACCTTCTCGGTCAATGTATGGAACAAGAGGACAAACCAAGGGGAGCAATACACTGTTATATGTTCTCCCTTCAACAAAGAGAAAGAAATAATGCGGCAAAGTTTCATATTTGTAATTTACTGAGGAAGTATGTGTCAAACATGTAGACGTTCAAAGTTCCCTTAACATGTATGTAAAAGGACTAGGTTTGAATTAGACGTAAGAAAGTATGTTGATTGTGCATTTAACCAAAATGTAGTCTCTTGTTAGGTTGCCACAAACGTCCGGTAAATTTGCAATTATATCTCTGTATTCTAGAATGCTGTTTTAACGAACAAACCAAAAAATAGATAAATAAAGAATCCCTAAAGAAAGCCCAACACGGCAAAATTGAAAATGTTGCAGGCTCGGTTTGATTGAGCCTGTTCATGGACGGTACTGGAAAGTGCAAGTTACCGTCCACGCCCCCTAGCACCGGCTTAAGCAGAATTCAACATTTAAACATGAAATGGTAGAATTTTGAATTTAGAAACATCCGCAGATGTGTTCATACGGCGGTTATCATGGAACCTTCAATGTGACACTACCGTGCCATTCCATGAAAAGCGGCGTTTGGTCCCCAAGTAATAAAAAGCGTGTGCCCTAAACGAGAAAACAATGGGCGGAACTAAATAAAATAGAATTTTGAAAGGGGATCAGAGGTTATGAAGCCTGCGTATCACAGATAAGACGTCAAAAGACAAATTTAAAAAGCAGGCAACATATCCTAAGGGTGATTCAACATTATTCAAGTAGGAATATTGGAACCACCCAACTAGAAAATGTCGAAAAGTTGAAACTAAAAATACCACAAGCACAACAATAATGTCGTGCTGAACGATCTTCAAAGTTGTAGTATGATCATGTTATCAAAATAAGCTTAACATTTGTTAAATACATGAAACAGTATAATATAATTTGTCCAAGGATTAAAGTGATGAAAATACACTATTTTAGCAATGTGTCTGGTGTTTTTGTTTTAGTTGTTTTCATGCATTTTAAATCTATGTAAGGAATCGTGCATCATATCAAGTACGACCGAGAACCCAGGCAGAGAACACACATACCTTCCGTAAGCTTTCTGAACAATCGACCGAAGAAATTGTACTAGAAAATAACTGTTCAATTTGAGCTGCATAAAACAAATGAAAAATTTATACTTTATTTCTGTCACATTCATATACAATGCACATACAATAAAACAACAGAATAAAATGTATCATTACATATTAGAAATTGTGAGGTTCTGTGGTTTTCTATTCAGTAAAAACGTTTTAAACACCTATACAGTACAGAAAGAATTTTGCATGTTTCATAACTTTGCATGAATGGCATTTTTGATATTGTTGTGCTAATGTATTTCCTAAGTAATATTTTCAGATTAAACTTTTTGAAACAGTTCTAATGTGTTCGTCTTTATCTTTCACGTATAAAACTGACTAGTGGGATAAAAAACTAGAATTGTTGCATTAATATTAATATAATTTTCATTCATTTTCTTTTATTAAGTTATCTTATAAATGATTCTTTTATCTTTAACCATGAACATGCTAGATTTGTATACTGGAACTTGCTTTGAAGTTGGAATAGACAATTAAAATAAGATTGATTTCAGCACAAAAATATACAAAACTAAAACTATTAAGCTGTCAGTAAAACAGAGTCTGATCAACTGCAAGGATGTTGATGCTGGCCTGGCTTTATAGTGGTGACATTTTTATCACTGTTTGTTCAAGCTAGTAAAAAGGTTAATTCAACAACTATCATTATGTATAATTATGTCATTTAGTTAAATTTACTTTTAATCTATTCATTTTTTACTTTAATAATATTTATAACAAAAATACTTTCTGTATTGTTTTCAACATCATATGCATATCATTTTTTCTCTCAGAGACATGCCTTCAAAAATAATTAAAATGACACAACAATTGATATATTTACATGGATAATAATATAGCATAACATCTTGTAACATCATGGAAACAATACATTTTACATTTATATCACCAAACTTAACGTTGTGTAGAAAAGTGTCCTATCACATAATCCCTAAGCATTCTTTTCTGTATCTTCAAACACTGAATATTATAACTATCGTTATTTACAGCATTTAGTTGTACCCACATGCAATAATTACCTTAAGACAAAGCTATCACACTTAGTGAAAAAATGCAGTCTACTTTTTCTTTCTTGTGACGCGTTCCTTTCTAGAAAGAAAAATAAACAACATTTTAATTTCAACATCTATCATATTCGACTTACAGACAAGTAAAGTTTATGATGATCAATCCCATTCTAATTGGTAAAAGTTTTAAATGTAAAAACATCTGAAAATCCTGATTGAAGATTTTTTTTTGATGAATTTTTATAGAACGTATATCGTTAAATATATATAATTAACTAACTACTGCTCGTAAAAAGTGGCCTCTGTGTGTTTAATATGCCGGACTAGTAATCCAAGGATCGGTAAATGCGTGGATTCCAACCCCATCAGGAATAAACCATTGTTTCCTGGAACAATCATTACATTCGTTGTTCGGTACTAGTTTGTTGCAGGAACAGATTTATTAGCTTCCTACACAATCAAACTCAAATTCTGTATCAACTAAAAATTGTCAAGACAGAACAGCAAAATTGTTTTGAAAAAGATCAAACATCAGATGGTACTGCGTTTAAAGATGCTGATCCAAACATATAGCAATGAATTTAAATACACAACAAATAAGAGTCATAGCGAATGGTACCTCTTTCTGATCACTCTTTCTTTTACAATTTCTCGGGTCTCAACCACTACCATACCATACATTGTGCCTTTTCCCATTCTAAGTATCTGAAAATTGATTATGTTTCTTATTGAGAATGAGATGACCTCACAGATGACCTGCAATGGATTCTATGAACAGATTTTCAGTGTACCTCATAGATGGCCTACAAATGGATTCTTTGAACAGATTACCATTGTAACTCACAGATGGCCTGCAAATGGATTCTTTGAACATATTATCACTGTAACTCACAGAGGGCCTGCAAATGGATTCTTTGAACATATTTTCATTGTAACTCACAGATGGCCTACAATGGTTTATTTGAACAGATTATCATTGTAACTCACAGATGGCCGGCAAATGAATTCTTTTAACATTTTTCATTAAAACTCGCAGATGGCCTACAAATGGATTCTTTTAACAGATTATCACTAAAACTAACAGATGGCCTACAATGGATTATTTGAGAGTTTATCATTAAAACTCACAGATGGCATACAATGGATAATTTGAACAGATTATCATTGTAACTCACAGAATTGGCTTTTCTTTCTGTGGTGTCATCAACTAGCTGAATGAAATAAGGAACGTGAAAAAACAACGTTTATCGAACTTACAATTTCAATAAAATGCCTGATGAAACAGAAATTAATCTTTAATATCTCTCTCTTTTTCACAACAAAAAGCCTTAAATATTTTATTTCCAATTTCATCGTATCTGATATTGTCCGTACGATTTACCAAGAATTAAGTAACTATTAGTGGCACCCTCCTTGTTTATAAATAAATTTAACACTTATGTATTTTCAAAATGCACATTTACGTTACTTAATAACGGCATTGCACATCGTTTTAATCAATCGCAATTTTTTGGCCCTTGCATTCAATGTTTGGATACATATGCAGTTTTATATCCTCCTGTACTTAATTTCGACGCATCTTAAATACGACGCCATTTTTGTTTTGACCTCGTTTTCGATTTCGGGTTTCCGTATGACGTCACTCTCACGCACTTTAGTTTATAATCAGTACGGTGATTTCTTGCAGAGAAAATGTGGAGAGTCAGGGATTTTGAGGTACTCTTTTCATTCTTTTTAACGTGAAACACTTAAAAATGATGTTGTTTTCTTATTACTAATTTTGTTTAACTTTAAAAATGTAGTTTTCAGAAAATTAATAAAAATGACAGCCAGACCAGCCGACACCGCACTCCTCACTATTTTAGAAAAGTCACGTGACAGTCATGTGACAAGTAATGTGACCACTAAATATATATAATTCACTGTATAAGAAGGTGTACTCGTTAGCTCATTTTTGTGAGAATTTATAGAATGCCTTTATATTAAAGCTTGCATTCTCTTAACCTATTTTTGTTAAGTTTCTATATTATTATTTATTTCATTTTTACAGACCCATAAAGTCAAGGTCAGGAATTACTCTCCTACTTCTATGACAGAGGCTTACTTAAAATGCAGGGAGACATGGGCCCCAATAAGAACAACTGCTCGTCAGTATGGTTTGCCACAGGCTACATTAAGACACAAACTTAGTGGAAGAACCAATCCTGAGTCTGATCGTTCAGGACCACCACCTTTATTTACACAGGAAGAGGAAGCCTTATTAGTGGAACACCTAAAGTTCACTGCTTCTGTTGGATATGGTATTTTGACATTATCTTATATTATTAAATTTATGTGTTTCAATATTAAGTCATAAATTTAATTGATAATCAATATTCTTATTTTTTTTGATTGATGCCAATTATATAAAAACAATAATTTATTTCCAGGAAGGAAGTTATTGATATAAGCACAGAGTATGCTGTTGCTTTGGGTCATAGAAAACCAGGGAACCCTTATCTGTTGGCTGGTTTGTACTGTTCAAGTCTCGGTGGCCAGAGCTGAAGATCCTTGCTTCAAGAGGCCTTGAACGTCAAAGGAATGCGTAGATAGATATTATAAAGAACTGTCACATATTCTTGTTAAATATAATCTTTGTGACCGTCCAGAGAGACTTTATAATGTTGACAAAAAAGGCTAAAGTACTAGACATAAGCCTCCACCTGTTGTCTCTGGGCAAGTAAAATCCAAAGCTGTAGTGTCAGCCAGTAGGGATAATGTTACCATGTTAGGTTGTGGTAATGCTCAAGGTCAACAAATACCTCCATACTTTCTATTTCCTGGTGTTCGAATGAATTCCGCATTGCTAAATGATAGTACTCCTGGAGCTAATGGTACTGTATCAAAGAGTGGTTGGAGCAATCTTCAATCACATCTGATAAAGTACTTTCCAGAAAGATCTGAATCTTGACCAGTTGTTTTATTTTATGATGGGCATAGATCTCATATTAATCTGAATATTGTTCAGTAGGCAAGGCAAGAACACATTATTTTATTTATTTTTCCTGCTCATAGATCTCATGTACTTCAGCCCATGGATTTAGGTTGTTTCGGACCTTTTGAAAAAAAAATTCAATAGGTGCGGACGCAAATTTATGAGGGAGACATGTGGAAGGTCCATCACAAAATTTGACATGTGTCAGTTGTCGTGCAGTGCCTATTTAAAGGCACTGTCACCCGAAAACTTGCAGTCTGCCTCCAGAAAGTCAGGAATATTTCCTCTGAACCAACATGGTGTCAATCCTTCACACTTTTTTCCTTCCTCTGCTTTACAGCAGGAGAAATCTCAGTCAGAACCGTGCAGCCAGGACTTGAACCATCTAACATGCCTGGATTCGAACCTTCTACCCAGTTAAACAATGAACCATGCATCGAGTCTGACATTGTTATATCTAAAACTGTCTCTCCTGCTTCTTTTTTCACGAATAAAGAAACCTTTCTGACATGTAAGAAGCCACCTACTAAGAAAAGAAAATATTTAAGTACAATTGTGAGTGGTAAAGCAATAACAGAGGATGATATGTTTGAAGCAATTAAAGAACATGAAGCTGCTCGCAAACCATCTAGTACAGGTAAAGGGAAAAAAGCATCAGAGAAAGGTAAAAAACAAAAGAAAAGTAATAAACCTGACCCTGTCCCTAGTACCTCTGTCATCAGAAAGCAGACTGAAGTTTTTACAAATGTTGATGATGATGATGATGATGATGAAGGTAGTGATAACTCTATTGATGAATCTGAAAAAATGTTGTGTGTGCAACAAATTCACTCCTGATGAAGTCAGGAATAGTGTTTCTTTGGTATTCACTAAGTGGGTGCAGTGTGACAAATGTGGACACTGGACACACTTGAAATATTGCACAAATATTGCTGTTGTTCGAAGAGGTGACCATTTTTTGTAAAGATTACACCCCAGAGCAGTAAATAATGGTAAATGTATGTAACTGTTGATGTTTTTATTTACCTGTAATGAATGTTAAGCATGTTTGAATGAAAAACTGCAAATCTTGTTATAACTGCCATATATTTATATATATTTATGCTTGTCTGTGAACTGATTGTTTTTAAAATGTTTCGTGCTGTTTACAAAATTGCTGTGCATCATTCTCGCAGTGAAAAGGAAGTGCACTTTCGTTTTAGAAAGATTAAATATAGAAATCAATCAAATGCGTCGTTTCTCTATACTCTCATAATTATCCTCCATATTGGAAATCACCACTTGACATATTTTGACTTGTTTGTTTTAACGATAGTTTGCAGCTAATGAAAAAAGGTAAAAGATGGAAAAATGAATAAAAATTCAATTGCCATGGTAATTTATCAGTTGACACCTTAATTTGATTCGGTGCACAGCGATTTTATCTTAGGTGCGTCGGAACTACGTACACCAGGATATATACACGTATACATACTTTATGTGCAATAAGGGTACGTAAATGGTTAAATTTCAAAATTAGCATAATAAGTCTTATAAATTTTAAACATATATTCAGAATAAATTATACCTCGATAATTATTGGATGATGTCTCAAAATGAAGATAAAGTATTTCTAGGGTTGACTGTCCCATCAGTCTTTTAACTCGTTTATCTCGTAGCCACGACTTAGTTACACGTGGCCACGAAATAGTATCTGTGGCCACGAGTTACTATATCTCGTGACCACGACTTAGTAACTCGTGGCCACGACATAGTATCTGTGGCCACGAGTTACTATATCTCGTGACCACGACTTAGTAACTCGTGGCCACGACATAGTATCTCGTGGTCACGACTTAGCTATCTCGTGGCCACGACTTAGTAACTCGTGGCCACGACATAGCATCTTGATGCCACGAGATAAATAAAAACGCACACATGTCACCTTTGTGCCACCGTAGAAATGAGTAAAATTAGTCCTTACTAATGAAAACATATTTGCAGTTGTTCTTATAACTGATATTAAAATCAACCAAAAACGGCAATATCTTTCAAACCGGATGGTTACTGTGTATGTGTGTTTGCATTCACGTGCAGAGATGCTTAATAATATTGTAATTAAAAGAGATAATATATACATATGCGATATATTTTAAACTTTACATTTAAGAATATTTACAGCTTCATCATAAGCGCTATTGCTTAATTTACAAATGGTCGCTGAAATAATGCTCGGAAGCAATAAGAACTTTTCGCCTCTTTCTTCAGCTGTTTTTAACATGTTTGATTCTTTTTCAGAGGGCCTTACAAATAAATAAAGGATGAATATCCAAGGGAGTTAAAGCTGAAACCGAGTAGTTACTCATATTACAAGAGTTAACTTTTCGTGCATTGAAAATCGAAAGAGGAAGTGTAAATTGGAAATTTTCCAAATCACCGTTTTCCGTAAAAACATATCAGAAAAATTGATACATTTCAATTAAAAGTAAGTTTAATTTATATCTAATAATTTATATCGAATTATCGTTTATTCATTAATACCACAATTTTCGTTTATTTTCCAGAAGTTTTGAAAGCTTAAATTGTGATGTAATAAATGAATTGTGATCGATAATAACACGATAGAAACCATTTCACGTTGAAACATTACTAAGTGGTACAGATAGAAAATAAATCTAACAAGCAAGTTAAGCAATTATTTAACCCATGTCAGTTTCTACAGTTTTAATTTTTGAATATCAATTTTCAGAAATATTGTAATTGGTACTTGTTTACTGTAAGTAGAATTTTTTAACACATAATGCTTTTATTGTATCTATGTAATAATATTTCCTATACCTCATTGTCAATAAATGCGTAACAATAATGAGGAGTTTTTAAAAGTAGCAAATAGTTTTGCTTCTTTTTTGTTTTCTGTTTTTTTTTTTCAAAACTGAAAGAGGAAGTAAAACGTTTGTTTGGTATTTTTATATTACCATTCTTTAATGGGTTAGTTTTGGCATATATCGTACTAGGAAAATACTCACATAATCAATGCAATCTTTTACTCTTCATCTTGTTATTTTTAAAATCAGATCTGTTATATCAAAGATAATTAAAACAAGTATTTAACATGTTTATTAACATAAAAAACACTGGTAATATAAAGAAGAGATACAATGTTCCATTTTTGAATAACTGATAAAAATTTAGATCACATTTTACACAAGTTTAATGTCTGGTAGCAGCAAAATTACTTTATATCATCATAATATATACTCATTCATGATTCTTATGTTTTGACAAGGATACATTGTTTCATATCATTACAGAATGTTTCAGTCACCTGAATATTGCAAAACGTTGTCACTGAAATTATCTGAGGTACTAGAGGATGTTGGTGTAAATGAGAAAATGGTGATGAA
Organism: Ruditapes philippinarum; assembly: GCF_026571515.1. NCBI lineage: Eukaryota > Metazoa > Mollusca > Bivalvia > Venerida > Veneridae > Ruditapes > Ruditapes philippinarum. The sequence continues at coordinate 12,146 of NW_026861682.1, read as the reverse complement.
AAGAAGAAGAATGTTCATGCTGAGGGAAAGTTTAGGAACGATTACATCCAGATCAACTGGTTTAAAGATAACAGTGTATTATCTTGGGAGTCAGTCTGAATGTACCACTACTATAGGACTTAAATCAGATATTGACATGGTACATGTAGATTATAATTATAATGTGATACAGGACTGGTCAGAGTGGAAACATAATAAGATCAATCTTCTTATGATACAGGATGAGAATGTAACACCAGGGTATTGTTTTTTACAATTACTTCGATCTGATGAGCCACTTTTTGAGACAAACATTCCTAATGAACATTACATTAGAGATAGCATTGGGAGAATATTATTAAGAAATACATTCCGAACAAGCATTATGCCAGAAAATACTGAGAGACACGGGCCATCAAATGCTGTCTCCGGGGTAAATGGATACCGCGACATTGACGTTGTATTTGCTTTCCCTTGTAATTCACAACTTCGATCAGTATCACATTTCCTAGAAAGACCCGGTGTTATGAGGTGGTTATCATCTGAAAGAATCAGATATGCTGCTAGTTGTGATTGTTTTGTTGTTGGTACTAGTAGCAAGATTGCTATTTATCCAGATTTCGAGTGGAGAATATCTACTTCTTTAGCAGAGAGATGTTTGATGTTCAATCTAAATATTACGCAATTACAATGCTATGTTTTAATGAAAATTATTTTGAAAAATTTTCTGAATCCCCACACAGTGAATGCTCTGTCAAGTTTTATGTGCAAAACCGTTTTATTGCATTGTATAGAAAATACAGAACAAAACATATGGAAAAGGGACAATCTTTTTACATGTTTATCATACTGCTTGCTTGAACTTCATAGCTATGTTCAAAATGAAAATTGCCCGCATTTCATTATTTCTGATAACAACTTAATGGCCGGACAATTTACAGCTGAAGAGAAGCGAGACGTTTTACAGAAATTATGTGACATAATACAGAGCGATGGGAGATGTTTACTACGAATAAGCATTGATGATATTAGCCAGAGACTACAAGTCAAACTGAGTACAATTGTTCATTTTGCGTGTTATTTTCCAACCTCACTGGAAATATTTGAACATTTTTCGTGTGATCTTTACATCAGCTTCATGATAGGGGTAAGCACTAGCCTAGTACTAATGTTCTATAATTTGTCAAATGACCACATATGTAATTACAAACAAATTATCTTAAAGCTAACATACTACAGTGTACATGGAAATAGACTGGAACAGCTTGCAAGTCGTTATTTGGCACCATTTCTTTGTTCTACACTAGGCCTAATCATGGCGTCATCAAGTATTGAACAGAATAATCCAGTTCAATATGAAGCACTAAAGTGGCTTACATTGGGTTTGAACTCAGATGTCACATCTGGCAGACTTAAACTAGCTTCATTTACTGTTTAGGTGATATGGCTAGAGCAGAGTTCATACTGAGACAAACTGAAAGCCGATCGACCTCTACTGTTGTTGAACCTGTATGTGGCTGCTGGTCTCATCCAATGACAGATCCGTGTGCTGAATTTAAGAAAAAAATGCAGTGAAGTAAGTGAAAATTGCAACAATACTATTGCATCACTTTGTGTCAGATTTCTGCAGTCAGAAGTATATTGTGTTCCAAGAGAGTTACGATATGAAATGATGAGATCTACACCAGATGATATGCCACACAGAAGTCTAGAAGAAAGGCTATGGATGGACTATGCTATTGTTGATTCCCTCCCTTTTCTCTACTTTTTACAGTACAAGACATACGGTCATCTACAAAGACACCAGGATCAACAACGGGCACTTAGTAACCTTGTGAAGGTTATCTTTACAGAAAGAAACTTTGGCCACAGGGAGACAACTCTCAACCTTCTCGGTCAATGTATGGAACAAGAGGACAAACCAAGGGGAGCATTACACTGTTATATATTCTCCCTTCAACAAAGAGAAAGAAATAATGCGGCAAAGTTTCATATGTGTAATTTACTGAGTAAGTATGTGTCAAACATGTAGACGTTCAAAGTTCCCTTAACAGGTAAAAGGACTTGGCTTGAATTAGACGTAAGAAAGTATGTTGATTGTGCATTTAACCAAAATGTAGTCTCTTGTTATGTTGCCACAAACGTCCGGTAAATTTGCAATTATATCTTTGTATTCTAGAACGCTATTTTAACAAACAAACCAAAGTTGTAGTGTGATCATAAAATCATAATAAGCTTAATATTAAATTTTGTTAAATACACGAAACAGTATAATATAATTTGTCCAAGGATTAAAGTGATGAAAATACAATATCTTAGCAATGTGTTTGGTGTTTTTGTTTTAGTTGTTTTTATGCGTTTTAAATCTGTGTAAGGAATCGTGCATCATATCAAGTATGATCGGGAACCCAGCCAGAGAACGCACATGTATAGCTTCCGTAAGCTTTCTGAACAGCTCTCTTATGCGACAGAATTTAAAGTGCATGGCAGAATAAAAAACCACAACTGTGAAGGCCATGATTTCATGTCAAAGACCTCAGACACCCGCCCCCAGAATTTTTGAAATAGAACTATTCACACATAGGCTTCGGTTCAAGGAAATCAAATTGTGTGTCTGCTCGGAACAATCGACCAAAGAAATTGTACTAGAAAATAACTGTTCAATTTGAGCTGCATAAAACAAATGAAAAAATTATTCTTTATTTCTGTCACAATCATATACAATGCACATACAATTAAAAAACAGTATATAATGTAACTTACCAAATTAGAAATTGTGATAGGGTTCTGTGGTTTTCTATTCAGTAAAAACGTTATAAATACCTATACAGTACAGAAAGAATTTTGCATGTTTCATAACTTTGCATGAATGGCATTCTTGATATTGTTGTGCTAATGTATTTCCTAAGTAATATTTTCAGAATAAACTTTTTGAACCAGTTCTACTGTGCTCATTACTTTATATTCGTTTTTATCCTTCACTTATAAAACTGACAAGTTTGATAAAAACTAGAATTGTTGTAATAACATTTATATAATTATCATTCATTTTCTTTAATTCAGTTATCTTATAAATGATTCTTCTTTATCATGCTAAATTTGTACACTGGAACTTGCTTTGGAGTTAGAATAGTACATTAATGTAAGTTTCTCTGATTTCAGTACAAAAATATTCAAAACTAAAAATGTTAAGCTATCAGTAAAACAGTGTCTGGTCAGACTGAAAAGATGTGCATGCTGGCTTGGCTCTATACTGGTGGCTGAGGCTTAACACTTTTTGTTCAAGATGGTAAATGGTTAATTAAACAAGAGGGCCATGATGGCCCTGATGTCGCTCAACTGTATATAGGCCCCCCTACCCAACGTTGCAGGGCCAATTTCAACCCAAGGGCTTTTATTTGCACAAACTTGGTAGACACCCATAAGAAGATGTTTCATGCTAAACATCTAAGCTCTAGCTCATTGGGTTCTTTAAAAGAAGATTTTTTAAGTTTTTACTATATGCATATAGGGAAAATCAATGACCCCCTGGGGCGGGGCCAATTTTGGCCCAGGGCTTTTATTTGAACAAACTTGGTAGACACCTATTAGAACATGTTTGATGCTCAATATCTTAGCCATAGCTCTTTGATTTCTTTAAAAGAAGATTTTTTAAAGTTTTTACTATATGCATATAGGGAAAATCAATGACCCCCCGGGGCGGGGCCAATATGACCCCAGGGCTTTTATTTGAACAAACTTGGTAGACACCCATTAGAACATGTTTTATGCTAAATATCTTATCTCTAGCTCTCTGGGTTCTTTAAAAGAAGATTTTTTAAGTTTTTACTATATGCATATAGGGAAAATCAATGTCCCTCTGGGGCAGGTCCAATTTTGACCCCAGGGCTTTAATTTGAACAAACTTGGTAGACACTCACTAGAAGATGTTTCATGCCAAATATCTAAGCTCTAGCTCTTGTGGTTTTTTAAAAAGATATTTAAAGTTTTTTCTTTCGGTTGTCATGGCAACCAGAGTTCTGCATGGAATTAAATTCTTTGAACAATTTTTAAAGGTGACCACCAAAGGAACATTCCTGTGAAGTTTGGATGAAATTGGCTTAGCGGTTTATGAGGAGATGTCATTTAAAGTAAAAGTTTACGGACGGACGGACGACGGATGAAAAGCGATCACAAAAGCTCACCCTGTCACTTTGTGACAGGTGAGCTAAAAACTGGCAATTTGTCATTTTGTTTAATTCACTACTTATCAATTTACTTTTATATAAGTATAATATTTAAAACAAAAATACTTTCTGCATTGCTCTTCTTCTTCTCAGAGACAGGCTTTCAAAAAATAATTAAAATGATTAGAAATGTATACAAGTACATTAATTAAAACATAGTTCAAATTATTTTAAAAATGCACAACATCTTGTAGAAATCATAAAAAAATATCCTTAACAAAGAAAATAGTTCACTCCAGTTTTAGACTTTTATCACCAAACACTTAAAGTTGTCTAGAAACATGTCTCATCAGATGTTCAACCACTGAATGCAAGTACCATCATTTTACAGCATTCAGTTGTACCCACATTCTAAAAATACCCTTATAGAAGAAGCTATCACATTTTTCTGTGAAACAATGCACCCTCCTTTTTCTTTCTGGAGACTTGTGCATATGTCTTTTCACACCAGTCTGTCTCTAATATTTCAATCTCTACCAATTTACACTTCTCATGTTATAGCTTGAATCAACAGCTATTTAATATTTGACTAAAACCAGAGGTCTAAAGCAGCAGTAATTTATATCAGTGTTATCAAACTTGATACAATTTCAAGTTAAACTTTCATCTTTTTTATAGTTTAATGAAGTCAAACGTGCATCATCCATTCAAGTTAACACATTTCAAAGTCTAAATATATCTTTTTTAGGTTTTTAATCTAAAGCTAATAACTTAAGTATGACTTCAATGAATGAAATTACTGTCTGTTAAACTTAACAAAGATAATAGATGGAGTTAATAACTCTTTCTTTTTTAACACTTTATTGTTTTCAAGTTAACTGATTTAAGGTCCAGTCTTATTACAAACTTGACGACCTTTGAAACTACCTGAACACCTAAAGCTTCACGACAAATGTCTAAAGAAAAAATAATGATTCATCATCTGTCAATCAGAGAAAATTCTTTGAGTTTATTGTTGAAGAATCTTTCCATGGTGTTGGCACATTTATAATACTCTGTATCAGGTTTGTTATAAGACCGACAATTTGTGAAAATTCTCATCATGTCGGCCATGAATAATTTCTTGTGAACGTAATATCTGTTCTTTAAACGATCTCCCATTGTTCTAAGATCTATAAATAGAATTTGCAATTGTTTTAAAGTCAATTTATAATCAATACATAACATAAAATCTACAAAAAGATATTTTTTTCTTAAAGCTCTACATTTTACATTTGTAATGCAAAAGTTGTCCTTTAAAAGAGGGTTGAAAAATATGTTCTGAAAATATTAATGATCGATCAATTAATTTTGGTTATGTTTTAACTCACACTGACAATGTAAAGGTGATATGGCAACATTGGTAAACGAAAACATCAGGTGTCCTTCCGTGTAATTTTTCAGGCACCTGAGTAAAAGTCAAGTGAGCATTCATGATAAAACTTTAGAACAGAAGCTTAGGATCATGACATCCTAGAAACCCTTAAATGTTACAAAATATAAAAATGTTCTGAATTTAAAGCAAGAAAAGTTAACTTCATAATGTAGCAAGGAAAAGAGCATGAGAAAGGATAACAAAGAAAATACATATGTCACTTACCCATAGGAAACTTGATGTAATCATATAATCAGGGGTTTCAGCTTTCTCTAGAGGTTTCAGGAAAGGTCAAGCACTAGCATGTGTCTGTAAAACACATAGAAATTGTTTTTCTATTGCAATGCTAGTCTAATTTGGCTAACAGTCATTTGAATTAAATGTTTTCTGTGTGAATTTTATTGAGAACTTTTCTTCAAACATTTTAACGCGACTGCTGATATAAAACTAATTTTAACGCGACTGCTGATATAAAACTATCAAAGGGAAAGATCTCGAATAAAATTATTTTAACTATAAATATATGATACAGTGATCGGACATAAAAAGTGTTTGTAATCACAAAAATCTAAAAATAATGAATTACTAGTATATAGGATTGCTGAACATGAAACAGTAATTCCTCTTTTACATAGTTTTTCAATTGTGTAAGAATTATCTGTTTATGCGATGCTAAAATATTCTTTAATTATCTATTGATTCAAATCTGTTTATGCGATGCTAAAATATTCTTTAATTATCTATTTATTCAATTCATTATTATCAAGTGTTAATCATTTTTAAGTCTATATACATTCCTTTAAATAAATACAAACACATTCACTTTAAGGCGAAACTGTTCCACATTAACTCAAGTATTATAGACATAAAACTAATGTATTATATTTTTTCTTTTCCTCTGAAAATCACACCATGCAAGACACGTAAAATAATAAGATATTGTCAATAATCAATATTTTAATAAGTAATGAAGTTGTGCAATAGTGAGTTGATAAACAAGTCAACTATTATTTTGTTTCTATTTGAGTCTCATTCATTTACACAATGATAATCATACAAATAGTAAACATAAAATACAAACAAGGTCATTATTTTATGTCATTATTTTAGAATTTCATTCATCTATGCAATACATGTTAAACTTTACATTGGCTTTGGAATATTTGCAAATCTATCATAAGCATTTCAGCTTATTTACGAATGGTCGGAGAAATAATGCTCGGAGGTAATCATCCTACCTTCGTCAAGTTTAACCATTTTGCATGTGTTTCTGGATATCCAAGGGAGTTAATGCTTTAATTAATCATGTAGATACTCATGTTTAAAGAGTTATCTAGCCGCAGATTGATAGTGAAATTAGGAAGGAAATTTTATGCCTTCGTCTTGGAAGAATTTATTACCATCATTATCATATCACACACAGTTAAATATTTAAAAGTAAGTTTTATATATCTTGATAATTTATATTTGATTATCATGGGTTCATGTAGTCTAATATTTCTGTTTATTTTGCATAAAATTGTACATGAAGTTTCGTCTTAAGCTTAAATTGTGACGAATTATAAAGACCATAACATAAGAATTATAACAGTAGAAATCGTTTCAAGTTGAAACACTTTCAATTCCAACAAAAATACATCTATGAAGCAAGTGAAGCAAGTATTACATGTAGGTCAGTTTCTACGGTTTTGACTTTTAAAAATATTTTTTTAAATATTCTAATTGGTAGTTGTCAAGTTATCTAAACATAATGCAATTATTCTACGTTTGTAATATTTCTATACCGCATTGTCATAAATGACATGTATAATGGTGTAAATTAATATAAGGAAATTTTAAAGGACTCAATTTTCGTTTTCTTTTGTGTTCAAAACCGAAAGAGGAAGATTTATTGATATTTTATATCGCAATTTTTCAATGGGTTATTTTTGTGGCATTTATCGTAGAAATATACTCTTCATTTCATCATTAAACAATAAATATTTAACATTGTTAACATAAAAACAATGGTAACTGAAACAAGAGGTCCATGATGGCCCTGAGGTCGCTCACCTGTATATAGGCCCCTGGAGCGGGGCCAGTTTAAACCCCAGGGCTTTTACTTGAACAAACTTGGAAGACACCCATTAGAAGATGTTTCATAATATTAACTTTTTACTACAAACATATAATAAAAAAACAATGACCTCTGCTCCCCCTTCACTCCTCTCCACCCCACCCATGTGGCGGGGCCAATTTTGACCCCAGGGCTTTTATTTGAACAAACTTTGTAGACATTTACCAGAAGATGTTTCATGCTTAATATCTTAACTCTAGCTATCTGGGTTTTTTCAAAGAAGATTTTTAAATTTTTGCTTACACATATAAGGAAAAGCAATGACCCCCAAGACGGGCCAATTTTGACTCCAGGGCTTTTATTTGAACAAGCTTTGTAGACACTCACTAGAAGATGGTTCATGCTTAATATCTAAACTTTAGCTATTTGGGTTTTTTCAAAGAAGATTTTTAAGTTTTTGCTTTACACATATAAGGAAAATCAATGACCCCCGGGGCGGGGCCAATTTTCACCCCAGGGCTTTAATTGGAACAAACTTGGTAGACACCCATTAGAACATGTTTCATGCTAAATATCTCAGCTCTAGGTCTTTGAGTTCTTTAAAAGAAGATTTTTTAAGATTTTACTATATGCATATAGGGAAAATCAATGACCCCCTGGGGCGGGGCCAATTTTGACCCCAGGGCTTTTTATTTAAACAATCTTGGTAGACACTTATTAGAAGATGTTTCATGCTAAATATCTTAGCTCTAGCTCTTTGGGTTCTTTAAAAGAAGATTTTTTAATTTTTTACTATACAGTCGAAACTGTCTTGAGCAGCCAGCCAAGGGATGCAGTCATTTTGGCTGCTTAAGACAGGTGGCTGCTGAATGGAGGATCCAGTTTTGATCCAAATAAATTATTCATTTCTTTGTAAAATAAATCTGATTTTAAGTATAAATAAACCAGTCTGATTCATCATTATCTCATCATCAGTTTTTTAACCATTCAAACGGTATGCTCTTTAAATGGTTAACATGTACAATCCTTCCAAATATAAAGCTTTACATGAATGGAACACAGGATAAACAAATGCACTCACGATTTATTATGTCAATATTAAACTATTGGTATCCCACAATAATTTAAAATGCGTAATATTTTTTTCACAAAAAAAAAGTGGACAGTTTCCTTTTACTAATTTTATCAATAGAATTTGTTTGTTACACGTCATCAAGTGTCGGACTTCCTTTTGATGTTTCGGATATTGAAACAGTAGGGCTACAGGTTAATAAACATCAAAATTCTTTTTTTGAAGAGACCGCTAGTTACCTCTTAGAGGTCATCTAGGTGTTAAACTTAATGGGTTGATAATTAACAGTGACCTCATATATTTATGCCAGATTTTTTTTCACAGGAGGAGCAGTTTTTCCATGAATTTTATTAGCTGAGGGGAATTTAGACAATCGGCGATTGTAATTCATTTTCATTTCTTTGGTAAGTACCATGTACGCACAAAATTTATCTGAATGGGGATAAAAATGAAATTTCTTTCTGCCATCGACAATGCATTTGTTTCTTCTGTTGTTCTCTGTTAAAATCGGTAAATCGTGTAAATTGAAAAATAAAAAAATAGCGGTGCAGTGACTCAAAAGAACGAATTGCAAGTGCGTTGAGACGTTCAAAAACGTTCTGAATACGACAACGGATGAGCAATTATGCAAACTTCTGTTGAAATGTTGTGGTTTTGTGTTAATATCTAGCACCTGACAAGTAGCTTTTGTTAATCCATGACACATGTCATCTTTGAAAATAAATGACAGAAGATTGCCTGGCTGTTTCACCTGGCTGACCGCAGAAGATTGCCTGGGGCCGTTTCACCTGGCTGACCGCTTAAGATGACCGACTTAAGATTCGGGAAGCATTTTAGGTGACCGTTGACCGCGGGACAGCAGGTGACCGACGTTTGAATTAGGTGTATCTCGCAAAATAGAGTGGATCTAATTTGAGATTTCGGTTCGGTAGTACGTACGATAGAGAATCAGACAGCCGATCCATCACCAGCTTTCTACAACATTATAATCGTGGTAAGAGCGTGTGTATAAAATCATGCTGGTCGTCCAATCACTGTGACACGCCTGTCCACATAAATGCCGTAAGGTCAGGTGACCGCCGATAAGAGGTGACCGTTAGTACAGTTTCGACTGTATGCATATAGGGAAAATCAATGACCCCCTGGGGCGGGCCAATGTTTCGTGCCAAATATCTAAGCTCTAGCTCTTTGGGTTTTTTAAAGTTATTTTGCTTTCAGTTGCCATGGCAACCAGAGTTCTGCATGGAAGTAAATTCTTTGAACAATTTTTAAAGGTGACCACCAAAGGAACATTCCTGTGAAGTTTGGATGAAATTGGCTTAGTGGTTTATGAGGAGATGTCATTTAAAGTAAAAGTTTACGGACGGACGACGGACGGACGGACGACGGACGGACGCCGGACGAAAAGCGATCACAAAAGCTCACCCTGTCACTTTGAGACAGGTGAGCTTAAAAGAGATACAATTCATGTCATTTTGTACACACATGTAATACTATACATTTAATACAGTGACGACACAAATTATTCTGTATTTGCATAAGCTCATTCCTATGTTTTGATAAGGATATATATTTATTATCATTACAGAATGTTCCAGTCACCGGAATATTGTAAAACTTTGTCACTGAAATTATCTGAGGTATAAGAGGATTTTGGTGTAAATGAGAAAATGGTGATGAAAAGAAGAAGAATGTTCATGCTGAAGGAGAGTTTAACAACGATTTTTTTCAGATTAATTGGTAAAAAACGAAACTGCATATCATCTTGGGAGTCAGTCTGAAGGTAAACCACTATTTAAGAAATTCATTCAGTTTTAAACCCGGTATTTTTAAATAAAGATTATAAAAGTGATTTCAAGGGCTGGCCGATGGGAAAAAAAATAAGGAAACCCCACTTATGATCAGGGAAACTGTAAAAACCAGGGTAAATTTTTTCCCACAACTTCTTTGATCTGATGAACCCCTTTGGGGACAAAACCCTTTGTGGAAATTTTCATAAAAAGATAAGCAAAAGGGGGAATATTATTAAGAAATTTCAATTGGGAACCCCTTTTTTAAGGAAAAAAATTGAGCGACACGGGCATAAAGCGATAAACCCGGAAGGAAAAAATATTGGGGACAATTTACGTTGTAAAATTTCTTTTTTTGTAATTTAATGCTTCGAAACAACAAACACAATTTCTAGAAAGACTTTTATGTTATGAGGGGGTTACCATCTGAAATGTTAGATATTTCTGCTAGTTTGATTGTTTTTTTAGTTGGTATTTGTACAAAAAATTTCCCACCCCCTCCAGAATTAGAGTGGGGAATTTTCTACTTCTCTGCAGAGAGATGTTTTTAAAGTTTCATCTAAATATTTTCGCAATTACAATTTCATTTTTTAATGAAAATTTTTTTGAAAAAATTTTTGAAATTTCACAAAATTTTGGGGCTCTGTAAAATTTTAAAGGGCAAAACCGGGTTTTTTTACAATTTCATAGGCCAAAAACGAACATAAAAAATGGAAAAAAGGGACAACTTTTTTTCGGTTTTAAACAAAATGCTTTTCTGAACTTTATAGCATGTTGGAAAATGAAAATTGCCCGCTTTCATTTTTTTGAAAAAAACTTAAGTCCGGGGAAATTTTTCAGCTTTAAGAGAACAAGACGTTTTAAAAGAAGTTATGTGACACAATAAAAGAACGATTGGGGATTTTTTTTACGGGAAATTTAAAATTTATGATATTAGTGAGAAAACTAAAGGGCAAAATGAGTAATTTTTTTCCCTTGCTTTTCAAAAATTTCCAAACCCCAAATTGAGATACATGAAGAATGGTAATTTCAATTTATCCCAAATTTTAAAAAAACAATAAACAGGAATGGGAATTATACTAGTTAAAAACTGAAAAATTTTCAAATTTCTTTATATGCCCAAAAAAAAAAATTATTTTTAAGGGTGACATCTATAAATATACGTGGAAATAAACTAGAAAAACTTGGGAATTTGGGTTAAACTGGGTTTCCATTTATTAAATTCCACACTAAAGGGCTTACAATGGCCGGGCAACAAGGGTTGGGGGGAAATTTTCTAGTTCCCTTTTGAAGCATTTAATGGCTTACATTGGGTTTAACCCGATGTTTCTTCGGCAGATTAAAACTAGTCAATGTTCTAAATGGGTAGGTGATTGGATAAAAGAGCTTTGAGGGCAAAAAGGGAAAACGATAAAAATCCCCTGTTTTGAACTGTATGTGGTTGCGGTTATATTTTACCGACAAGTCAGTCGGCTGAAAATTTAAAAGGAAATGAGTTTAACTAAGTGGGAAAAAGGGGATTTTAATAGTATCACATCAGCTGGTTTACATTCTGCAGGGAGAAAGGGAAATTTTGTGCCCGAGGGAATTTCGGTATAAATGATGAGATCTATCAAAAATGAAAATTTCCATATAAAGTTGCCTGAAAATTAGGAGGACTTTTCGTTGT